>NC_134354.1:674802829-675102829 GCF_048569485.1 Anomaloglossus baeobatrachus
TCCCAGTGGATCCAACATAGGCCGCTGCATCAGGGCAAGAACTCATGATTTTCAGACCACTGAGGCCTATGATTGGCTGCAGCGGTGAGGTGATTGGATCACATATCATTGGATGTTATTCTACGAGCTGTTCCAAAAACCTGAGCACTACAGCCAATTGTGGGCCTCAGGTGACCAAGGGACAATAACATCAAGCTTTCCAGTCCATGTAACCTGCCTGCACTGGTTACACACCGGAGGACCGGGTCACAATTTGTTTTTACAAATCCCTTTTTATAGGCCAAGATTTTCCATAAGAGTGCAACCCAATGTTTTATCCAACGGCACTCGCCCAAGGTTACACTACGGGGCAGTGCTAAGCAGAATTTTTCTCATGTCAATTTGGCATGGTTTGCTGCATGCAGTGATTGGCAGCTTATATCGAATCACACGCCCTCATACAAGTCTATGGGTGCATATGAAACAGACTGCACTTATGACATCCAAGTAAAAGTGTGATATATGCAGAGACAGGCAATGGAGAAGATGGAGAAATTAATCTTTCCTCCTATGCACTTGTGATCCCATTCTTGCACGCAAGAGAATTGGATTGCAGGAGATTGACAGATTACATGCACTAAATCTGCAGCATGTGCACATAACCTTAAAGGGAACCTGTCAGCAGAAATTTCCCCTAAAACCTAACAGATTCCCCCTCTGCAGCTCCTGGGCTGCATTCTAGAAAGGTCCCTGTTATTATTGTGCCCCCTTTCTGACCAAAAAAAAGAGTTTATAAAGAGGTACCTTTTTGGCTTCGGATTCTATAAATGTTACACGGGGGCGGGCTGCCTGATGGCCGTTATTCTGCCCCCTGGTCCTGTATGCTGCCCCCATCGCTGATTTCCATACTTTTGGACGCCGCCCACTGCTCCAGCCATCCCCGCACATGCCCAGTGCCAGTCTCATGGGACTGAGCACTGACTGCTGGTGACGTGTGCGCAGGCAAGTGATTATGGGCGGGACTGTGACTGTTATCAGCAAGTACCCGCCCATAATCTCGTGAGCGCGCTAACCTCTCCAGCGGTCACACTGTGCTCAGTGTAGATGCTAGACTGTATGGGCTGCTTCCAGGGATAATGCCCCTTTGTCACGTGATAGTATTTTGAACACGCCCCTATCACGTGACAAAGAGACGTCATCCCTGGAAGCAGCCCATACAGTCTAGCATCTACACTGAGCACAGTGTGACCGCTGGAGAGGTTAGCGCGCTCACGAGATTATGGGCGGGTACTTGCTGATAACAGTCACAGTCCCGCCCATAATCACTTGTCTGCGCACACGTCACCAGCGGTCACACTGCTCAGTCCTGTGAGACTGGCACTGGGCATGCGCGGGGATGGCTGGAGCAGTGGGCGGCGTCCAAAAGTATGGAAATCAGCGATGGGGGCGGCATACAGGACCAGGGGGCAGAATAACGGCCATCAGGCAGCCCGCCCCCGTGTAACATTTATAGAATCCGAAGCCAAAAAGGTACCTCTTTATAAACTCTTTTTTTGGTCAGAAAGGGGGCACAATAATAACAGGGACCTTTCTAGAATGCAGCCCAGGAGCTGCAGAGGGGGAATCTGTTAGGTTTTAGGGGAAATTTCTGCTGACAGGTTCCCTTTAATCTACTCACCCCTTCACACTTTGCATTGCTTTTCTATTGTGATAGAAGCCCTGAGCTACAATGAGGAGCCGCGATCTTTGCAGTTTCTCTCCCACCTCTCCCTTATACATTGAAGAAATAAAACTGTCCTTGCTGCTCTCAATATAATTTACATAAGCACAGACCCCAAATATTGAGAGTCCCATAGGCTAAGACCTATACATTTTTAATCTGTCACTAGAGCAATGGGAGGGATTCTTTCCTTTTCTCAGGGCTCATGTGTAGTTCTGATCAGCAGCTTTCTGCCATGGATTTGCAGTTTCACGTGTCGCTCGGTGGCTTGACTTTCAGTGGTGCTGGTCCACGTGAAGCTGCACAATGGCGTTTTCAGGTCTAATCTGCGTTGAGAATTGACAGGAGGAATACATGTGGATTTCAGTGCAGAAAAAATGCCGTGTGAACAGTCCCTGGTGCAGAGGAGTTGAAAATCTTGTTTGCCGGTAGGTTTGTGTTCTCCCTTTACTTAGCCGAACCTGTTTGTCCACATCCACTCTCTCCTACGCTTGTATTGAAATCTAAGTGTTTGCCGTGTACCTTGTGTGCCTGGTATTTCACACAATGAGAGCTGCCATGTTTAGGAACGGCCAATGTTTGGTTACGTCGTATGTACATGGAAATGGTGACCTCACCACCGGGCGCCTCGTGACTTGTAGAACAGTGCAGACGGGTCTGTCTTTAGACGGATATATTGTTTCTATCCTGACCTAATGGAAAGGATTATGGAGTGGTTTTTATCATTTTTTCTTTGTGACCTCTTGTGGTCTGGAGGTGCACAGCTGTAGTAAGGAAGTGCAGTGGATGCTCCAAAAAGGGTTTCCCCATCTAAAAAGTGATGAGAAGTGCTGCTGTAGCACCCCTGAACCCCTCAAGGCACTACAAGGTACTGCATCCTGAACCAGATGCAGGGACCTGGAAACCCAGTGCCAGTACCAACACCAACACCACATCCCTAGCGTCCCACTCCCCATTAGGGATGACTGACTAGTCCCAGGACTCAATGGATGGCCACCTAGAGGCGGAGCCAGTCCAGTCCACTAGCAGACAGCCCAGTGGGAGGGGACAAGACACACAGAGTCAGAAAGGGAGTCCGGTAGTGACAGTTGACGGGGACGGACGTGTCTAGACAGGGTCGTGTAACGGTGACCAAGGTGGCAAGGAGAGTGGTTGCCAGGGACTGTACAGCCAGGTACCTCTGGAACCAGAGTACGGACGGGGTACAGGGTCCTAGGTCAGGCGACAGCTTCACGCAACCTGACAAATACCTGCACAACGAGGGGACCCAAGAATCCGGGGGCACCAGCAGTAAAGATTGAGCCATGGACCGGAACAGAACACCGGCCCTATAGGGTTCGCACTGCCCGCCGTACGGACGAGATACTGGCAAAAGACAGTCAGGGACCCACAAATGCTCTAGGCTACAGGGTCCCACCATCACGAGAGAAGTGCAGGGGAAAGACTACCAGGTCACCACACCGGCACTGGGACAAAAGGGACCAGGGGTCTGAACCAGCCATCCTCGAGGCCACAATTCCATCTGACAAGGAATAAACAGAAATTGCACTGCATCCCCACTGTGTGGTCTCCCTTCTTTCTGCGACGGACCCCTCCATCCATTCCCTGGGGCCCAGCCCTACTTGCGAAGGGCCTACCATCTCTGCTCTCACAACCATAAGCCCCAGATGTAATAGACTGTGCAGCGGCAGATCCATCACCAGAACCGCAACCCGCAAGTGGCCTCACAATAAACTCTTTCACTCCCCTGTATATACTGTACACCCCTTTCAAAAAGCGTCCCCAGGGTCAAAGAACCGGGCATTGGCCATTATACAACCATGACACAGCATCCCCGTACATATACGGCCCGGGACAGAGTACCCCATAGCCCTGGGCGACACACTGCTAACCCTAGGTCAAACAAATTCTATTAAGAGACATGCATATGCAGAAGGACATCCACATGGCGTGCCAAACGCGTCCACATGGCGTGCCAAACGCGAACATTGCTCAGAGGGCGCAGGCTTAGGAGCCACGTCCTAACAAATATCTGCATCGTCAAAATATAAGATGCTCCCAAAATACCACCATTCAGCTGCAGGTTTTTACCGTGGAATCAGTGGGATTTTTTTTTTTTTTAAGGTATAAACTGTCCTGTCCTAGGCAGGGGGCTTTATATCATCTCAAACTTCTTGTGATGGAGATTATATTATATACACACACACAAACACACACACTGTACAGCTGTAAATCTATATGTGCTGGCACCACATGTAAAAGAGATGGTCACTGCATGAGCCAGACACTGCAACACTCATCTAGGCAGGTAAACTGATAATCCGACAAACCAAGAATAATCCAGAATGCTTTATTAGGTTTCCCTGACAAAAAGGGGGCCAGATTAAAAGGACATAAAATGGTTACACAAAACCTGGCAGGATTAACATTGTCACCAGCACTACCAAACAGGCTTCAAAAACCAAAGCATGGAAATTAGAACCTTCCTAGTAGTTCTGTTCTTAGACACACTATAGATGGTTTTAAAGAGGCCAAAGACCTAAAGATGCTCCAAAAGGACAGAAATACAATACAGAAGTGTCTGGCACCGCCTGAAGCTCCGTACACTCATCCACATGAAGAATGGGTGCAGGGACAGCCGGCCATAACATGCCCGTAAACTAGTCCGTAATACAGACCAGAATAAAGCATGCTGGGTAGGGTACTCATCGCTCGTGCGCAGTAGCTCATAGCACACCGATCACCTGTAGACTGTCTGCTGTGCACACCGAAAGAAAACAGTTGCATGAAGGAGACCTCCATCTTCTATAAGACTTGAAAAATGCCAGGCACAAAATAAAGTTGCCAAAAACTCATCTAAAAGAAAGGAAAAAAAAAAATCCACTACAAGTTCATGTCTTGTTTTTTTTTCTTTACAAACTTTTAATAAGTTGCAAAAACCATGTGAAGGTGCTGTCCTAAGGGAAAGCTGGTACCAAATAATGGCCTGCACATTATGGACACCGAGGGTTAACCTTCCCAGTTACACAGGGCACCAAGTCCATCACAGCCGCTTTAGATTTACAAGTCTCCTACAAAACACAGAATTTACACAACCGATTTGTACTTGCATCGTTATTGAATTAGCAATTCTGTAAAAGCAGATCCGAAAAAGCCTAAACTTTAGCAAAAGGCCGTATCTCCAGATTAGTGACCTTGAATAGAGCGGTAATGTACAGTCAGGAGGCCGGCAGCATGTGCAGCACACGGCATCACATGGCTGTCACTCCTGCTTCCCCTGGGTGTCCTCTTTGGCTGCCTGCAGTTACATGGCTAGCAAGGAGAACATTTGGTCTCCGTCCAAGTGATCACAGTACACATTGTTTAACAGGGTTGTGTCACATTAACCTTGACGACCGCTCGGTAGAAGGCACAGCTGTGCAGACGTACAGGTACCTCCGCAATCTGCACTGCTAATAATGGTCTGCCCTATAGATATGTCAGTATATAGAGTGTGCAATGTGGGTGCACAAGACTGTAATAAAGGCTCATAAGGGCGTAATCAGGGGGCCCCTCCTACAGACACACAACGATTGCCCTAAACAGATGACCCCCTTGAGAGGCACACCTGGAAGAGTCCTATGAGCAAAGTGTCATCGCTACCAAGTTGCAGGATGAAACAACTGTCCCCACCGAGCCTAAAGGCTTGTATGCAACATACACTACTCACAAAAAGTTAGGGATATTTGGCTTTTGGGTGAAAATTGGGAAAACTGTAAAGAGTTCACTCTACAGTGATATTTTATCATGCCAGTAGGGCA
Organism: Anomaloglossus baeobatrachus; assembly: GCF_048569485.1. Taxonomy (NCBI): domain Eukaryota; kingdom Metazoa; phylum Chordata; class Amphibia; order Anura; family Aromobatidae; genus Anomaloglossus; species Anomaloglossus baeobatrachus. The sequence goes on from NC_134354.1 coordinate 674,808,329, forward strand.
TTTAAGCAGAAGCACGCAATGGGGATTTCCTCACCTCAAGTTATTGAAACAAAAGCCAACAACAATGGTGGGTATATCACCCCAAAACGTCAATGTCTCAACTTGTCACGTGACCTTGAGCATCAATTACAGCTGATAACGTCTCATGCTGTCAACAAGTGGCGTTATTGTCTGCTGAGGCATGGCATCCATCTTTTCAAGAAGGTCGGCCCCTCAGGCCATTGAGGTTCTAGGGTACAGAGTTATGAGCCTCCACACGGCGACTGAGCTGATCCCATAGGTTTTCTATGGGATTCTGGTCTGGAGAAAGTGCAGGACACTATTGGGGTACCTCAGCCTCCAGCAGCCGTTCCGCAATGATATGAATTCAATGAGCTCGAGCCTTGTCATCCATGAAGAGGACATTAGGCCGGTGTTGTTCATGGAGAGGCACAATGACTGGATTAATGTTATTCAAGTAGTAGGTGATTGCCAATGTATCATTCATAAAGTGTAGGGCAGTTCTGTATTTATTAGACACCTGCCCACACTAACCACCACCACTACAGGCTCGTCAGGTGTCAACAGTGGCTGATTAACAGGGCTCTCCTTGACGTGTCCAAAATTGTTGGCAGCCATCATTAATGCTCAGCATTAATTGACTTTCATCAGTGAACACTGAGGCCCCCTGGTCCCTCTTCCAGTGTAGATGACGCCTGTGCTGGTGACGCGGTCAGGTCGTCTAGCACGCAGATCACACTGTTAACTGTTTTGAATGGTTTGACGTGACACATGGGTGCCTCTCACGTCCCTTAAATGTGCCTTGAGTTGTGTGGCATTCATCATCTGGTTCCAAATGGCATTGTAGACAATGAAGCGGTCAGTGTGGGATGTAGCCAACGGACGTCCACTTCTGTGCCTTTATGTGACTCTTCCAGTCTCACTGTATCTCTGTTGCAACCTGCTGATGACACTCTAGGGTCAGTGGCCATTCCTATCTGAGAACATCCTGCTTGAAGCCTCGCAATGGTTAGGTACTGTTCAATCATTAGGCGTTGTCTTGGTCTCATGATTTTAAAATGTGAACAGCATGAGGACGACTGATAAATACCAATTCTAATTGAACCCTGGAATTTATTGGGCGATTCAAGGATCAAACACCTGTTGTGACTTTTGCCATTAGCTCCATGTTAGAGAACAGTAAGTTGTGCAAAAAGTACTGAAACACTGAACAGTTGGACATGTGCAGGCAAAAATTTAGAGCAGGCCACTAAGTTCACCGGAAGAGGTTAGAGGGCATTTTAGGATCATCCTGATATTTCACACAGAAGGCAAATATCACTAATGTTTTGTGACTAGTGTATCGAAGCAACTTGTGCCATTTGGGAATTTCATGAAATTTTTGTCAGCACTGTATATGTGTGAATATATATATATGGGCCAGGCTCCGACAGGCGCGTTAATTTGATTTTTATACATTGAGAGCAATACCTGGATTGACCTCAGGCCTCCCAACTTGAAATTGCAGGAGACAGAGGTCAGTCCAGGTGCTGCAGTCCAATTCACCCCTCTAAGGGCTCATGTCCACTTGCGTTCCGCTTCTGATGCGAGAGCACTGGCAGTGATATGCTAATGACCCTCTGCAGCGAGCGTCAGCCGAGGGTCTTGCGATCGTATCACAGGGGCGGTGAAGATGGAGGGAGCACTTTCTCCCCATCTCCTCTGCTGTCTCTGCGTGCACCGTGCTGCAGTCGTATAACATGCGAGTGCAGTGCGATGTTGGGGGTGCGTGAGCTGAGTCTCGGTGCAAAACACAGCATGCTGCGAGAAAAAAAATAGCAAAAGGACACTGCCCCATAGATTAACACTGGTGCGCGTGCAAGTCGATTTTTTTTATCGGATCGCAAATTGAACATGAAAATTGCAAGTGGGAAAAGAGCCCTAAACCTGACAACTCAGAGTAAGGCTACTTTCACACATCCGGATTTTGCTCTGCGGCACAATACGGCACTCTGCAGAAAAACCGCAACCGTTTTTTTTGCCGCCGGTTGCGTTTTTTTTTGCATAGACTTACATTAGTGCCGTATTGTGCCGCATGGGCTTGCGTTCGGTCTGGTTTTTGCCTCATGCGGCAGATTTAGCCGGTGCCGCGGCCGGATGGAACGTTGCCTGCAACGTTTTTTGCTCCAGCAAAAAAAAAAAGCATCGCGTCGTATCCGGCCGCTGCGGCGCATTTTCAATGCATGCCTATGGACGCCGGATGCGGAAAAAAAAAACGCATCCGTCCGCCGCATGCTGTTTCTTCCACTGCACATGCTCAGTAGCGTGCCGCAACCAGAAAAAAACGGACCGGCCGCATGTACAAACTTATGCAAAGGATGCGGTGTTTTCGCCGCATCCGTTGCATAGGTTTCACAGCCGGATTGAGCCACAGTGCTCAAACCGGATGTGTGAAAGTAGCCTAAAGGGTGCTTTACACGCTGCGACATCGCAAGCAATCTCGTTAGCAATATGAAACGCCAGATCGCAGATAACAATTTGCCGAGATCGCACATAGGTCATTTTTTTTTTTTTTTTTTTAGCGCCGGTCACATGTGCGATCTCCACAAATCGTATGTGCGATCTGGCATGTTACATTGCTAGTGATGTCGCAGCGTGTAAAGTACCCTTTAGTCTGTTACAATTTTGTATTTTAATCCTGCAGTTTGGTGAAACACGCAAATTCCTTCTTTTCCATTCACATATCTCTATAGGACACGCTACAAATGTATCATCTGATTGCAGAGACTGCACCGCCAACTGCAAAAATGCAAATGCCCTAGTGTCAACATCCAGCTTCTCAGGAGCCCCCAGGATATTGTCCATGGGAGAAGCTGGTGTCAGGATAAGCCCTCTGCCTATGGCTTTACCTTTACAGCATAAATGCATTTTATTTGTGAAAATGTTTAAATTAATAGGTTTTATCATAAGCCCATAGTGTTATGAGTGTGAGGAACAGGTTAACGTGATATTTGGGTATGAGCGTGCGCCCAAGAATCACAAGTCTCTGGCTAACCAAAAATAGACCCAGGTGCCCGAGGGTACACAGTGCCACATAGCAGGGGTCACATGCAGCAAAGAAAAAAAACCAAGCTTCCTTGTGGTGGGAGCAGCTGTTACCTGGCTCTGCTGGTGATACAGCAGGCAGCAGTATACCTTCAAGGACATGTGGACATAATCGATCATATTAACCGTTAGGTGTGGCAAATAAATGGCGCTAACCTGAACTGATGCTGATGTACTAGGTCACTCTTCCACATAGCAAGTGTCAGTGGCTCCTGGACCCCAGATACGCAGGTAATGTTAGCAAAGCCCCAGCATCACACCCCCCCCCCCCAATGTGGAAAGAGAGCAAAAGCACCCCACCCCCCCAATACAGTAGATGCAAACGTTTTAGTAAGCCCATATTCAAAGACAAAACTCAGCTGAACATCTCTGCACCTTCCCTCCTGCAATCAGTAGGGGTCTCAGCTCCCGAATCCCCCAATGACGTCAGCCAAGTCTAGGATGCTACAAAAAGTATTCAACAAGTACAGGAGAGCATTACAAATCAACCTGTATCCCTACAAAGAGTGTGTTATGCTAATACAGATAATGTGCAGAGGCTCCGACATCCGCTGCTCCTGCATAGGACAATTCAGTATGACATCACCTGCACACAAGATTACCATGCGATGGCCACAAGCAGCCAGCCCACCTCACTACAGCTCCCCCTCCCAGCCCCCATACACATCACTCAGGGGTCTGCCAGCCCACCTCACTACAGCTCCCCCTCCCGGCCCCCATACACATCACTCAGGGGTCTGCCAGCCCACCTCACTACAGCTCCCCCTCCCGGCCCCCATACACATCACTCAGGGGTCTGCCAGCCCACCTCACTACAGCTCCCCCTCCCAGCCCCCATACACATCACTCAGGGGTCTGCCAGCCCACCTCACTACAGCTCCCCCTCCCGGCCCCCATACACATCACTCAGGGGTCTGCCGGCCCACCTCACTACAGCTCCCCCTCCCAGCCCCCATACACATCACTCAGGGGTCTGCCAGCCCACCTCACTACAGCTCCCCCTCCCGGCCCCCATACACATCACTCAGGGGTCTGCCGGCCCACCTCACTACAGCTCCCCCTCCCAGCCCCCATACACCTCACTCAGGGGTCTGCCGGCCCACCTCACTACAGCTCCCCCTCCCAGCCCCCATACACATCACTCAGGGGTCTGCCGGCCCACCTGACTACAGCTCCCCCTCCCAGCCCCCATACACATCACTCAGGGGTCTGCCAGCCCACCTCACTACAGCTCCCCCTCCCGGCCCCCATACACATCACTCAGGGGTCTGCCGGCCCACCTCACTACAGCTCCCCCTCCCAGCCCCCATACACATCACTCAGGGGTCTGCCGGCCCACCTGACTACAGCTCCCCCTCCCGGCCCCCATACACATCACTCAGGGGTCTGTCGGCCCACCTCACTACAGCTCCCCCTCCCGGCCCCCATACACATCACTCAGGGGTCTGCCGGCCCACCTCACTACAGCTCCCCCTCCCAGCCCCCATACACATCACTCAGGGGTCTGCCGGCCCACCTGACTACAGCTCCCCCTCCTGACCCCCATACACCTCACTCAGGGGTCTGCCGGCCCACCTGACTACAGCTCCCCCTCCTGACCCCCATACACCTCACTCAGGGGTCTGCCAGCCGACCTCACTACAGCTCCCCCTCCCGGCCCCCATACACATCACTCAGGGGCCTGCCAGCCGACCTCACTACAGCTCCCCCTCTCGACTCCCATACACACTCAGGGGTCTGCCAGCCGATCTCAGTACAGCTTATCCTCTGGACCCCCATACACATCACTCAGGGGTCTGCCAGCCGATCTCAGTACAGCTTATCCTCTGGACCCCCATACACATCACTCAGGGGTCTGCCTGACTGTTTCAGTACAGCTCCCCCTCCCGGCCCCCATACACGTCACTCAGGGGTCTGCCAGCCGACCTCACTACAGCTCCCCCTCTCGACTCCCATACACACTCAGGGGTCTGCCAGCCGATCTCAGTACAGCTTATCCTCTGGACCCCCATACACATCACTCAGGGGTCTGCCAGCCGATCTCAGTACAGCTTATCCTCTGGACCCCCATACACATCACTCAGGGGTCTGCCTGACTGTTTCAGTACAGCTCCCCCTCCCGTCCCCCATACACGTGCTCAAAATGGGAAAAGGGGAGTAAACTATTCTGCTCACGAGTAATGGATCCTGCATGATAATAAAACAAGAAATAAAGTCCAGTCCTCGAGCTTCTCAGAAAATGTACTAGAGTCTAATCAGCCTGTAGGACAGCTGGGTGACAATAAACATGACCGCCACGACATGTCCATATAATACTCGTACTGTTCCTTAACCAAGTAACCGGCCTATGTAATAAAACGCGCCACCACCTTGAAACACACTCACACAGGATGGCCAGTTAGAGATTTTCTAACTTGTAGAAAGGCCGTGATGGCAGCATTATCAGTCGTCACCCACCTTTCCCTGCAAGCTGTTTAAACCTAAAACAGAGCAGCCAAACACCAGCATGGGCACTACAGAGTTAACATTTTTGTTTTTTTGCAGGAAGGTACAGAGCAAAGAAAACTGCATCCAAAGTAAAAGCAAGAAGTGCTGCAGGTCAGGTACAGAAGGCTTGCCAAGCAAAATGGAAGATAAGCGGCCTACAGCAACGTCCTTGGTGTGGCCAAGCCAGCAGGATGTGTTGTAAGGCTCCGCACTCACCGATGTGGGGCTTATCACAGGCTGGGGGATGGGAACCCTCACCGTGCTCATTATATAATAAAGGATTAAATGTATAATGGCACCGAACAAGCCGAGTGCCAGGTCCCCGCACTCCTGATCAGTGCAGGCCGGAGAGCGGCCCAGGACCCCGGCGGGGAGGACACGGAGACACACCGCTTTACCAGATAGAAAAACTGCATTTATCCATCAAACCAAAGGAACTGGTGACCCAGGAGCATGGCTGATACTCCGCCATCACACTATGTACATGATGGGAGGAGTAGTGAGGAACACTGATGTACATGATGAGAGGGGCTACATCAGTAAATTATGAGGGTAGTGGAGTAATGACAGTATATCATGAGAGCAGCAGTGACACCACTACATTACACACAGTATGTGATGGGGGCAGTAGTGACACCGGAGCATGACACTGGTATATGATGGAATAGTAGTTTGACATTGGTACATGTTGGGAGTAATAGTGTGACCCCCAACATATTACATAATGATGGGGGTAGTAGTGACAGCAGCACATTACATACAGGATAGGATGATGGGGGCAGTAGTGACAGCAGCACATTACATACTCTACATGATGGGGGTAATAGTGTGACAACAGCACATTACATACAGGATATGATGATGGGGCAGTAGTGACAGCAGTACATTACATACTGTACATGATGGGGGTAGTAGTGTCACTGGTGTATGATGATGGAGGCAGTAGTGTCACCCCAGCACATTACATACAGGATATTATGATAGGGGCAGTAGTGACAGCAGCACACACCTCACATGATGGGGGCAATAGTGAGACACCAGGACATTACATACAGGATATGATGTGGGCAGTAGTGTCACACCAGCACATGACCTACTGTACATGATGGGGGCAGTAGTGACAGCAACACATTACATACAGGATGTGATGATGGGGGCAGTAGTGACAGCACATTACATACTGTACATGATGGGGGCAGTAGTGACACCAGGACATGACCTACTGTACATGATGGGGCAGTAGTGACACCAGGACATGACCTACTGTACATGATGGGGCAGTAGTGACACCAGGACATGACCTACTGTACATGATGGGGGCAGTAGTGACACCAGCACATGACCTACTGTACATGATGGGGGCAGTAGTGACACCAGCACATGACCTACTGTACATGATGGGGGCAGTAGTGACACCAGCACAGATTCCTACTCCACACTGATGAGGGGCAAATACCCCGAAACGGCTGTCTGTGGATGGATACCATGTTTGGCATAGGTGGTCTCCTTGACTGGAGACTGCCCTTCCCGTGGTTGTTCCTTCCCGGTGAAAGACCTGGCTAGTTTCCTGCCAGCGTTGAGAAACATGTGATGGTGTCTCCGCAGGCCTTCTTGCTTTGAATACTGTACATGATGGGGGCAGTAGTGACACCCCAGCACATTACATACTGTACATGATGGGGGCAGTAGTGACAGCAGCACATTACATACTGTACATGATGGGGGCAGTAGTGACACCCCAGCACATTACATACTGTACATGATGGGGGCAGTAGTGACACCAGCACATTACATACTGTACATGATGGGGGCAGTAGTGACACCAGCACATTACATACTGTACATGATGGGGGCAGTAGTGACACCAGCACATTACATACTGTACATGATGGGGGCAGTAGTGACACCAGCACATGACATACTGTACATGATGGGGGCAGTAGTGACACCAGCACATGACCTACTGTACATGATGGGGGCAGTAGTGACACCAGCACATGACCTACTGTACATGATGGGGGCAGTAGTGACACCAGCACATGACCTACTGTACATGATGAGGGCAGTAGTGACACCAGCACATTACATACTGTACATGATGGGGGCAGTAGTGACACCCCAGCACATTACATACTGTACATGATGGGGGCAGTAGTGACACCCCAGCACATTACATACTGTACATGATGGGGGCAGTAGTGACACCCCAGCACATTACATACTGTACATGATGGGGGCAGTAGTGACACCCCAGCACATTACATACTGTACATGATGGGGGTAGTAGTGACACCCCAGCACATTACATACTGTACATGATGGGGGCAGTAGTGACACCCCAGCACATTACATACTGTACATGATGGGGGCAGTAGTGACAGCAGCACGTTACATACTGTACATGATGGGGGCAGTAGTGACACCCCAGCACATTACATACTGTACATGATGGGGGCAGTAGTGACACCAGCACATTACATACTGTACATGATGAGGGCAGTAGTGACAGCAGCACATTACATACTGTACATGATGGGGGCAGTAGTGACACCAGCACATTACATACTGTACATGATGGGGGCAGTAGTGACACCAGCACATTACATACTGTACATGATGGGGGCAGTAGTGACACCAGCACATTACATACTGTACATGATGGGGGCAGTAGTGACAGCAGCACATTACATACTGTACATGATGGGGGCAGTAGTGACACCAGCACATTACATACTGTACATGATGGGGGCAGTAGTGACACCAGCACATTACATACTGTACATGATGGGGGCAGTAGTGACACCAGCACATTACATACTGTACATGATGGGGGCAGTAGTGACACCAGCACATTACATACTGTACATGATGGGGGCAGTAGTGACACCCCAGCACATTACATACTGCACATGATGGGGGCAGTAGTGACACCAGCACATTACATACTGTACATGATGGGGCAGTAGTGACACCAGCACATTACATACTGTACATGATGGGGGCAGTAGTGACACCAGCACATTACATACTGTACATGATGAGGGCAGTAGTGACACCAGCACATTACATACTGTACATGATGGGGGCAGTAGTGACAGCAGCACATTACATACTGTACATGATGGGGGCAGTAGTGACAGCAGCACATTACATACTGTACATGATGGGGGCAGTAGTGACAGCAGCACATTACATACTGTACATGATGGGGGTAGTAGTGACAGCAGCACATTACATACTGTACATGATGAGGGCAGTAGTGACAGCAGCACATTACATACTGTACATGATGGGGGTAGTAGTAACAGCAGCACATTACATACTGTACATGATGGGGGCAGTAGTGACAGCAGCACATTACATACTGTACATGATGGGGACAGTAGTGACAGCAGCACATTACATACTGTACATGATGGGGGCAGTAGTGACAGCAGCACATTACGCACAGGATGTGATGATGGGGGCAGTAGTGACAGCAGCACATTACATACTGTACATGATGGGGGCAGTAGTGACAGCAGCACATTACATACTGTACATGATGGGGTAGTAGTGACAGCAGCACATTACGCACAGGATGGGATGATGGGGGAAGTAGTGACAGCAGCACATTACATACTGTACATGATGGGGGCAGTAGTGACAGCAGCACATTACATACTGTACATGATGGGGGCAGTAGTGACAGCAGCACATTACATACTGTACATGATGGGGCAGTAGTGACAGCAGCACATTACATACTGTACATGATGGGGGCAGTAGTGACAGCAGCACATTACATACTGTACATGATGGGGGCAGTAGTGACAGCAGCACATTACATACTGTACATGATGGGGGCAGTAGTGACACCAGCACATTACATACTGTACATGATGGGGGTAGTAGTGACACCAGCACATTACATACTGTACATGATGGGGTAGTAGTGGCAGCACATTACGCACAGGATGGGGGCAGTAGTGACACCAGCACATTACATACTGTACATGATGGGGGTAGTAGTGACAGCAGCACATTACATACTGTACATGATGGGGGCAGTAGTGACAGCAGCACATTACATACTGTACATGATGGGGGCAGTAGTGACAGCAGCACATTACATACTGTACATGATGGGGTAGTAGTGACAGCAGCACATTACATACTGTACATGATGGGGTAGTAGTGACAGCAGCACATTACGCACAGGATGGGATGATGGGGGCAGTAGTGACAGCAGCACATTACGCACCTCACATGATGGGGGCAGTAGTGTGCGCACATGGCGGAGGCCGGGCCCTATGGCGGCTCCCTCCCCCCGCCCGGCAGACTCAGTGCTGGCCCCGTGTCACCTTGACGGTCCCCGCGGCGGCTCCCAGAGGTCAGCGCCCCCTCCCCCGGATTAGCCCGCAGTGATGGCCGCCAGCCCTCCGCTCAGGTGCGGCCCTCCGAGGATTGCGGTGTCAGCCCGGCCTCAGTCACATGGCGGCCCCTCGCTCCCACCCGCTTTCCCGCATTTTCCGGTTCTCACCTCCACGAACAAGAGCATCCTATCACGGCAGGGAGCGGGGACCGGACACGGGGGGAGGGGGAAAGGACAGAGCCGCGGATTAGTGCGGAGAGGAAGGAAGGACGAGTGAGTGACAGCGGCGGGGCCCGCACTGCTTGTCACACAGGCCAAGCCCCCACACCCTCCCCGAGCTGCGGCGCTGGAGCCCGGCCTCTTCCGCCGACGTCACCACCATTTGCCGGCACTGCGCATGCTCACACAGCAACTACTTCCGGCAGTCTGGGGTCAGCAGCCGGCGCCATCATAACACGTGCTGCAGAGCTGCGTCCCTTGCAGGTCATGCCGGCAGCCGCCATTTTACCGCAGGGCAACAGGCGGAAAAGGGACAGGGGCGGGGCTTAACGAACCATGATGCGCGCTGCGGGGAGGGGCTGAGATACGCGGGGAGGGGCTGGGAAACACGTGGTGGCAGGAGGAGGGGTGGATGGTGGACGTTATTATCCTCCGCTATGCTGTGTGTGGATGGTGGGCGTTATACTCCGGCTATGCTGTGTGTGGATGGTGGGCGTTATACTCCGGCTATGCTGTGTGTGTGGATGGTGGGCGTTATACTCCGGCTATGCTGTGTGTGGATGGTGGGCGTTATACTCCGGCTATGCTGTGTGTGGATGGTGGGCGTTATACTCCGGCTATGCTGTGTGTGGATGGTGGCCGTTATACTCCGGCTATGCTGTGTGTGGATGGTGGGCGTTATACTCCGGCTATGCTGTGTGTGTGGATGGTGGGCGTTATACTCCGGCTATGCTGTGTGTGTGGATGGTGGGCGTTATACTCCGGCTATGCTGTGTGTGGATGGTGGGCGTTATACTCCGGCTATGCTGTGTGTGGATGGTGGCCGTTATACTCCGGCTATGCTGTGTGTGGATGGTGGCCGTTATACTCCGGCTATGCTGTGTGTGGATGGTGGCCGTTATACTCCGGCTATGCTGTGTGTGGATGGTGGCCGTTATACTCCGGCTATGCTGTGTGTGGATGGTGGCCGTTATACTCCGGCTATGCTGTGTGTGGATGGTGGGCATTATACTCCGGCTATGCTGTGTGTGGATGGTGGGCATTATACTCCGGCTATGCTGTGTGTGGATGGTGGCCGTTATACTCCGGCTATGCTGTGTGTGGATGGTGGGCATCATACTCCGCCTAGGCTGTGTGTGTGGATGGTGGACGTTATATGCCATCTACACTGTGTGGATGATGGGTATTCCACTCCGGCTATGCTGTGGATGGTGGGTCTTATACGCGAGCTACACTGTGTGGATGGTGGGCATTATACTCCGGCTATGCTGTGTGTGGATGGTGGGCATTATACTCCGGCTATGCTGTGTGTGGATGGTGGGCATTATACTCCGGCTATGCTGTGTGTGGATGGTGGGCATTATACTCCGGCTATGCTGTGTGTGGATGGTGGGCATTATACTCCGGCTATGCTGTGGATGGTGGGCATTATACTCCGGCTATGCTGTGTGTGGATGGTGGGCATTATACTCCGGCTATGCTGTGTGTGGATGGTGGGCATTATACTCCGGCTATGCTGTGTGTGGATGGTGGGCGTTATACTCCGGCTATCCTGTATCTGACCAGACATCTTCCAGCTTATAGTGGGCCAGAATTGGCAAAATGGGCAAATGGTTTTCTTTTCAGGCATATAATGATGGGACGCAGTGTCCATGACATCAGACGTTCCATCAGCCGCCATTTGTGCCAGGTTTCTGGATGTCCGGTCTTGTCTCAGGCGCACAAATACCGCACAGTGGGGCTCAGAGCGGCCACCATGGACGGGGGGATTTCCTCTGGAGCCGAGATTTGTTGTCCATTTTTCTTCTTGATGCTTTGCCTCATTTATACCCAAATTTATCAAATTATTCCTGGTGAGTGTTCAGACTGATCCTCTATCCAGCGCTGGACGACACTTCATCCACTTTCACGTTTTGTTTTACATTTTTAACAATTGTGGTTTACATGTTATTTGCACAGACCACTGCTCCCACTTTCTTACGTATGATGGAACATGTTAAGAAGTCACATTGTTTTATTGTACAAAAACTGGTGTCCCCCAAAATTAACAACCATGTAACACCAAAACCCCATGTTATATTGCCATCATTGGGTTCGTTCTATTAGCGACAGTAGAAGTCTTACTTTCTGCAGTAATAACCAATCACTGATCTTGGGGAGACCAGCCAGAGAAAACACTGCCGGCAGCCAGCAAAGGCGCTCAAGACAGTGAATTGCTAGGTGCGTTGCCTGGCTGGTCTACTAGGCATTGCTCCCACCTGGCCAGAATCCTACTCCACACTGATGAGGGGCAATACCCCGAAACAGCTGTCTGTGGATTGTACCTGGCCTTGGTATTTCCCTTGTCATATCTTTAAACTTGGCAAGAGCTGGATATTGACTAAAAGAGCCACTTAATATGGTGGTTATGGTGGTCTCCTAAATAGAGCCACTCCTTGGCTGGGTTCTTCCCGGAGGGATATCTGGCTAGTTTCCGTGTCGAGACTCCTAACAGAGGCTCCACGGACCGTTTTGATTTTCATTTTCTGCAGTAATGTGTTGGGCGATCGGGCTGGATTTACACTTTATTCAGATGCAGGTGTGGCTGAGAACCATTCGAGGTATAGGGACCTGAACACCGATTTCTGCACCTGAACCAGACCCTGACTCTTGTATGCCTGAGACTGTCATCCGTCACTTTTTGTTTGCTTATGGCTGTGCACAGTACACCAGCACATACACAGCGAAAAGGACAGGTTTTCACAAGCGCGTGACTTCTTCGGTCTTATTATTAGTACGAGAAAGACTGACGTTGTGTACCAACCTGCGCCAGGGATGCTACACCAGGAAACACACGTTACTGAAAAGGAGTATAATCAGAAAGCAGTTGACAACTTCACCTGCCTGGGTAGCACATACCTGCGTAGTGACCATAGATGCTGAGGTCAGCAACAAAACTGTTAAAGCCAGCACCGCCTTCAGGAGGCGCCATAAGATCATGTGGGAGCTGTAGAGACTCTGCCTCAGGCCACGTGCACACATTGAGTATTTGGTAAGCTTTTTTTTACCTCAGTATTTGTAGCCAAAATCAGGAGAGGGACAATCAGAGGAAAAGTATAATAGAAACACGGGCACCACTTCTGGATATTTCACTCACTCCTGGTTTTGTCTTACAAATCCTGAGGTAAAAAACTCACCAAATTCTGAACGTGTGCACATGGCCCTACCACCAAAGTGAAGGTCTACTCTATGGTGGTCCTTCCACACTATATTATGCCTGCAAGACCTGGATGGTGTACAGCCAGCATTCCAAATAGCTCTATCACTATCACCTGTGCTGTCTCTGCAGACAGCTCTACATCATTGGCAAGACAATGTCCCCAACATGACAATCCTGGCACAAACTGGGCTCTGCAGCATCTACATGCTCCTGCTGAAAGCCCAAGCAACGTGGGCTGGACATCTGGTCAGAATGCCACCCAGCCAATTGCCTATGTGACTGCTCCATAGAGAACTGTGTCAGGGAAAGGAAAGAAAAACAATATAAAGACTGCCCTAAAGCGTCCTCCAAAACCCTAGGAGTTGACATCAATGATTGGGCGAAGCTGTCCCCGGACCATGCAGCTTGGTGAGGCAAGATCACTTCCGGAGCTTGTGCAGCCGAAGACAGGAGAATCTACGAGGCAAAACAAAACTCAGCTATGATCAAGGAACAAGTGGTGTCTTCTTCCATGACTACTTAAGTTAAGTGGGTGAGCCTTTAGGGCCTGAATTGGCCTAATCCGTTACCTACAGACCCACGGCCACTGGTCTTATAATAAAAAAAATTTCTACAGCGTCAACATATTCTGCAGTGTTTTACAAATCAGAGGAGACATATAAAGACAATAGGAGACATTAGAGAATAACACAAGTCAACAGATACCAAAAGGAGTGAGGGCCGTGATCTCAAACTTACGATCTATGAGGAAATGGGTAAAAAACGAAACAAGGTAAATGGTAAAAAGTTCTATCGTATGGCCCCTTCATCAATGTAATAAAATAAGGGACCCCACAGCTGCTTTCACTCCGAGCCTTATAAAATGCTGAGATTGCCTGTCCTGTAGAGATTACATGTTATTATCGCGGGCAGAATGATAATGATAGATAACAGCCATCTATCGATAACACTGGATCCACCGGTCACAGAAGGGTATGGTCACAGCTAACCTTCACGTCACAAAACAGGCCCATAAGGCTATGTGCCCACGCTGCGGAAAATGCGCGGATTTTGCCACGGATTTCTCGCGGAAAAGCCGCGGATTTTCCGAAAATCTGCAGCACAGCTACTCCCCAGCCATTTCTATGGCATTTGGGATATGCTGTGCCCACGCTGCGGATTTTTCCGCAGCGGAAAAATCTGCAGCATGTCAATTATTGTAGCGGATTTCTCCGCAGGGTCCCATATACTTATCTGCCTTGATAGAGACCCGAGTCACTTTCTCCGTCCGGTGTAGCGGCAGCAGCGCGGTGGATCCAGCCAGGTACAGGAAGGAAGAGGTGGGCGGAGCCTGCACGAGCTCCGGTCATGTGACAGCCGGAGCTAGTTCAGGCCCGCCCACCTCCAGCACAGTGAAACCAGACGCTGCCTGACAGTGACCCGGCCGCCGGAAAGCGAGGTGCTGCATGATGGAGGCAAGTATAAACTTCCCCGATCATGGCAGCACTTGTTCTGCATTGAGGATGCAGTGCCGAAGCCATGGTACTGTATCCTCAATGCAGAATGGCCGCAGCATATCTGCACGACATTCCGCAGCATGGAAACAGACAAAAGTTGTGGTGCTGTTTCCTGGGAGCACCAGCGGAATGTCGTGCGGATATATTCGCAGGACACTTTCCCCGTGGGCACATAGCCTAAGTTTCCCATAGAGGAGTTTGCTTTACATGCTGTAGAGTAGATCTATGAACGCTGTTAAAGGGAATCTGTCACCAGGTGTTTGCCACCTAATCTGAGAGCAGCATAATATAGGGGCAGAGACCTCGATTCCAGCGATGTCACTCGGCTGCTTAGTGTAGTTTTTGTAAAATCACTGGTTAATCAGCAGTAGATAGAGGACTACTTGGCGTGCTGCCAGGTAGTCCAGCATATTCATGAGCTTTGTATAACTGCTAGATCTGTAGCAGAGAAAACATTGCTTTTATCAAAATTACAGCAAACAGCTGAGTAAGTGACATATTTTTGGAATAAGAGTCTCTGCCCCTACATTATGCTGCTCTCACATGAGGGAACAAAAACCTGGTGACAGATTCTCTTTAAATGCATGGAGGGAGTAGACCTATGATCAAAAGGACCAGATTTGGAAGATTTATTTTTAAGGGCATAGTTAGATGAGTGAGGTGAGGCGATAGGACAGTCTAAAGAAGTGCCCTTTTAGGACACACTTAAAACTGGGTATTGTGAATTAATCAAATTGTTTTTGGTAGTGCTTTCAAGAGAATTGGCACAGCTCACGAGAAGTCTTTGAGGCAGGAGGTTCGGATTATAAAGGATGTCAGTCTTAGGTCATCAGTGGAACGGAGGGCACAGGTAGATAGAGATGAGGGAGGAGATGTAGGATGGTGCAAACCTGGAGAGCTTTGTGGGTGAGAGTGATAAGTTCATATTGTACTCTAGCGCATGTAGACGTATCGGCAGGGCTGTGGAGTCGGAGCTCATTTTGCTGGAGTCAGAGTCGGTATAAAATGCACCAACTCCGACTCCTAAAGTATATAATAAATTGGGTACAGTGGTTTAATGCAGAATGTGCTGAATATTTTTTCATAGGAATTTGGGAAAGTTATGAAATGTCCTATAAATGGCTGTTCTATTCCTGGTCTAAGGCTGCATTCACACACAGCATTTTTGCTGCGTTTTTTGAGGATACGTTTGTCAGCTGCAAAAGCAGATCAGCTTTTTAAAAAACTGCATCACTTGAAATGTTTTTGAGCTCATAAATAATGCTTTCAATAGCAAAAGCAGATTAGAAAAACACCACACAAACTGACTTGCTCATTCTTTGTGAGGATCATCACAAAACGATGTGTCTGAATGTCCTACCTTGAAACCCATTGCCTTTTCTGGGATGCCCGGAGTCACTGCATTTCACTGAATTATTTTGCCATCAATGTTCGATATGTTTGTAACAAGAAAGAAATTGTTAGCAAGACACTGGCAGTAAAAGATACTAAAGCTCATCACATCAGCCAGTTTCTCCAGGCCTTAGTGGAAAAAGTTCTGCAAGATTACGAACTCAAAAAAGAACAGGTTCTTGCCATTGTAAAGGACAATGCTTCAAACATAAGTACAATTAAACTGATGAATAAGAGAAATGAACAACAGCTAGAAGAAAATTTAGGATTTAGTATGTTAGAGATGGAAGGCCACAGCGCTGTTCATGTAACTGAGGAACAAACAGATATTACAACAGAAGAACAGCAAAATGATACTTTAGGATTAGATGATCTTATTGAAGCTGCTTCAAAACACTTTCCTATTCATCACATGCGCTGTGTTGTGCACACGCTGCAGCTGGCAATAAGAGAGAGTCTGCAAGAGGGACCCCGGTTTCACACATCCGGCTTTTCGCCGGTTTGGCGGATGCGGCGCACTCCAGTACAGTGTATACAGTACAGTGGCAGCGTGACAAACGCCGGTCACATGCTGTCATGTGACTGGAGCATGTGACCCGGAAGTTGTACTGTACTGGCGTGCGCCGCATCTGCCAAACTGGCGAAAAGCCGGATGTGTGAAACTGGGCGGACATGCTGGAAATCTAATTGGAAAAGTGAGGAAGTTGGTTATTGCCGCCAGAACCCCTAAAATTAATTCCATCTTGAAGAGACGTGCTTGGAAAGGGGCAATTGTTGATCAAGCCACTCGGTGAGGCAGCACTTATTTAATGATTGAGCGATTGCTTGAACTAAAATCGTTTCTTATAGATATGGTGAACCCTCAAGTAACATTAAATGAAGGTCAATGACACAGGTGGATGAATTCAAGGAATTGCTTAATCACCCATATAGGGTATGTGCGCACGTTGCTTTTTACCTGCTTTTTTGCTGCTTTTTCTTCTGCGCTGTTTAATGCCAAAATGGATGTGTTCTTCTATTCAAGCAAAGTCTATGGGAATTTGGGTTTCTTGTTCACACTATGTTGTTCAAAATGCTGCCTTTTTGTGGCAGAACTTTGGTCAAAAACTCAGCTTTTCAAAGAAGCAACATGTCAATTGTTTTTGCCATTTGGGTTTTGCACTGCAAAGCTGAGTTTTTGACCAAAGTTCTGCCACAAAAAGGCAGCATTTTGAACAACAATAGTGTGAACAAGAAACCCAAATTCCCATAGACTTTGCTTGAATAGAAGAACAAATCCATTTTGGCATTAAACAGCGCAGAAGAAAAAGCAGCAAAAAAGCAGGTAAAAAGCAACGTGCGCACATACCCTTACCGTGACTAAAGAATTACAAGCTGAGGATTTAACTTCTGGCATTTTCATAAGGGAGTGGATGAACTTGCTATTTTGCCTGTCCCAAAGAGGAGGTTTAATCACAGATGGCATTTCTGCTTCAATGAAACAGAGAGAGACACAGCTATTGGAAATTAAAATTCTTCTGGCAGCTGTTTATGTGGACCCAAGTCATCATATACTGCTTGATGATCAACAGCTTACTAAAGGAAAAGAAGCTTTGAGTTAGGATGAGCGGCTACAGGACTGCCAGGCGCAAGAGGACTTGGGTCCAGACAGTGCTACTGCTGCCATATCTTCATCCTCATCAGATGAGGAGTTTAACTTTGACAAGTATTTGGATGACATGGAGCAGGCAAAGCGTTGCCGCAAGGAAAAAGATTTCACTCCGTCTCCTATATCAGCAGATTGACCAGATTTCAGTAAAATTTTTCACTTGCTCTCAAAGAAATAGAAAAATTCAACCGTTCATCAAAACTGACTGTGCATGAGGCAATTCCTTTATACCCAGAAATTTTAGAGATGTTGCCCATGTGGTTACAGCTTTGCCTCCAACCCAAGTTACTGTAGAGAGTTTGTTCTCTAGCCTTAAAATTATTAGGTCAGATTTGAGGTCATCTGCGAAGGAGGATCTGATGGAGGCAATTCTATTTCTTACAACAAATTCATGGACTGCACAAAGGTTATTTACTATGTTTTTGTTCAAAACTGTTTTTTGCCACTTACATAGTGTATTACATAGTGTTATATATAACACTATATAATTATAATACACTATGTAAGTGGCAAAAAACCGTTTTCAACAAAAACATACTAAATAATAACATTTAGTATATTGCTTATATTTAAGTGAAAAATGTATTGTAGTACAATGTGAACATCAGACATTTAATCATTTTTATGATACAATAATCAAGATATTTGGATAGAACATAAAATATATTTATTGGAATACAACTTTAGAACACAAAAAAACTAATAAATTGTAAATATGTAATAAAATCTGTTGTATATATATATATATATATATATATATATAAATATATATATATATATATATATATATACAGTTAGGTCCAGAAATATTTGGACAGTGACACAAGTTTTGTTATTTTAGCTGTTTACACAAACATGTTCAGAAATACAATTGTATATATAATATGGGCTGAAAGTGCACACTCCCAGCTGCAATATGAGAGTTTTCACATCCAAATCGGAGAAAGGGTTTAGGAATCATAGCTCTGTAATGCATAGCCTCCTCTTTTTCAAGGGACCAAAAGTAATTGGACAAGGGACTCTAAGGGCTGCAATTAACTCTGAAGGCGTCTCCCTCGTTAACCTGTAATCAATGAAGTAGTTAAAAGGTCTGGGGTTAATTACAGGTGTGTGGTTTTGCATTTGGAAGCTGTTGCTGTGACCAGACAACATGCGGTCTAAGGAACTCTCAATTGAGGTGAAGCAGAACATCCTGAGGCTGAAAAAAAAGAAAAAATCCATCAGAGAGATAGCAGACATGCTTGGAGTAGCAAAATCAACAGTCGGGTACATTCTGAGAAAAGAGGAATTGACTGGTGAGCTTGGGAACTCAAAAAGGCCTGGGCGTCCACGGATGACAACAGTGGTGGATGATCGCCGCATACTTTCTTTGGTGAAGAAGAACCCGTTCACAACATCAACTGAAGTCCAGACCACTCTCAGTGAAGTAGGTGTATCTGTCTCTAAGTCAACAGTAAAGAGAAGACTCCATGAAAGTAAATACAAAGGGTTCACATCTAGATGCAAACCATTCATCAATTCCAAAAATAGACAGGCCAGAGTTAAATTTGCTGAAAAACACCTCATGAAGCCAGCTCAGTTCTGGAAAAGTATTCTATGGACAGATGAGACAAAGATCAACCTGTACCAGAATGATGGGAAGAGAAAAGTTTGGAGAAGAAAGGGAACGGCACATGATCCAAGGCACACCACATCCTCTGTAAAACATGCTGGAGGCAACGTGATGGCATGGGCATGCATGGCTTTCAATGGCACTGGGTCACTTGTGTTTATTGATGACATAACAGCAGACAAGAGTAGCCGGATGAATTCTGAAGTGTACCAGGATATACTTTCAGCCCAGATTCAGCCAAATGCCGCAAAGTTGATCGGACGGCGCTTCATAGTACAGATGGACAATGACCCCAAGCATACAGCCAAAGCTACCCAGGAGTTGATGAGTGCAAAAAAGTGGAACATTCTGCAATGGCCAAGTCAATCACCAGATCTTAACCCAATTGAGCATGCATTTCACTTGCTCAAATCCAGACTTAAGACGGAAAGACCCACAAACAAGCAAGACCAGAAGGCTGCGGCTGTAAAGGCCTGGCAAAGCATTAAGAAGGAGGAAACCCAGCGTTTGGTGATGTCCATGGGTTCCAGACTTAAGGCAATGATTGCCTCCAAAGGATTCGCAACAAAATATTGAAAATAAAAATATTTTGTTTGGGTTTGGTTTATTTGTCCAATTACTTTTGACCTCCTAAAATGTGGAGTGTTTGTAAAGAAATGTGTACAATTCCTACAATTTCTATCAGATATTTTTGTTCAAACCTTCAAATTAAACGTTACAATCTGCACTTGAATTCTGTTGTTGAGATTTCATTTCAAATCCAATGTGATGGCATGCAGAGCCCAACTCGCGAAAATTGTGTCACTGTCCAAATATTTCTGGACCTAACTGTATATATATATATATATATATATATATATATATTCATATGAAAAAGTTTGGGCAGCCCTGTTAATGTTAACCTTTTTTCTTTATAACAATTTGGGTTTTTGCAGCAGCTATTTCAGTTTCATATATCTAATAACTGATGGACTGAGTAATATTTCTGGATTGAAATGAGGTTTATTGTACTAACAGAAAATGTGCAATCCGCATTTAAACAAAATTTGACCGGTGCAAAAATATGGGCACCCTTATCAATTTCTTGTTTTGAACACTCCTAACTACTTTTTACTGACTTACTAAAGCACTAAATTGGTTTTGTAACCTCATTGAGCTTTGAACTTCATAGGCAGGTGTATCCAATCATGAGAAAAGGTACTTAAGGTGGCCACTTGCAAGTTGTTCTCCTATTTGAATCTATGAAGAGTGGCATCATGGGCTCCTCAAACAACTCTCAAATGATCTGAAAACAAAGATTATTCAACATAGGTGTTCAGGGGAAGGATACAAAAAGTTGTCTCAGAGATTTAAACTGTCAGTTTCCACTGTGAGGAACATAGTAAGGAAATGGAAGAACACAGGTGCAGTTCTTGTTAAGCCCAGAAGTGGCAGGCCAAGAAAAATAGAAAGGCAGAGAAGAAGAATGGTGAGAACAGTCAAGGACAATCCACAGACCACCTCCAAAGACCTGCAGCTTCATCTTGCTGCAGATGGTGTCAATGTGCATCGGTCAACAATACAGCGCACGTTGCACAAGGAGAAGCTGTATGGGAGAGTGATGCGAAAGAAGCCGTTTCTGCAAGCACGCCACAAACAGAGTCGCCTGAGGTATGCAAAGGCACATTTGGACAAGCCAGTTACATTTTGGAAGAAGGTCCTGTGGACTGATGAAACAAAGATTGAGTTGTTTGGTCATACAATAAGGCGTTTTATGTATGGAGGCAAAAACCGCGGCATTCCAAGAAAAGCAATTGCTATCCACAGTATAATTTGGTGGAGGTTCCATCATGCTTTGGGGCTGTGTGGCCAATGCCGGCACCGGGAATCTTGTTAAAGTTGAGGGTCGCATGGATTCAACTCAGCATTAGCAGATTCTTGACAATAATGTGCAAGAATCAGTGACGAAGTTGAAGTTACGCAGGGGATGGATATTTCAGCAAGACAATGATCCAAAACACTGCTCCAAATCTACTCAGGCATTCATGCAGAGGAACAATTACAATGTTCTGGAATGGCCATCCCAGACCTGAATATCATTGAACATCTGTGGGATGATTTGAAGCATGCTGTCCATGCTCGGCGACCATCAAACTTAACTGAACTGGAATTGTTTTGTAAACAGGAATGGTCAAATATACCTTCATCCAGGATCCAGGAACTCATTAAAAGCTACAGGAAGCGACTAGAGGCTGTTATTTTTGCAAAAGGAGGATCTACAAAATATTAATGTCACTTTTTTGTTGAGGTGCCCATACTTTTGCACCTGTCAAATTTTGTTTAAATGCGGATTGCACATTTTCTGTTAGTACAATAAACCTCATTTCAATCCAGAAATATTACTGAGTCCATCAGTTATTAGATGTTAGGGCCAGATGGACGGGTAGACCCTGGAGGTGGATCCACTGGGCCGAACTCCCGGATGAGGGAAAGGAGTCCGGTAGCCGGAGCACTGTAGGTAGCAGGACAGTCCGTGCACTGGGAGAAAATGGAGAAGTCCCTGGGACCACGAGGTCACTGATGGTGGTCCGGGTGACGGAGCTCAGGTTCGGAAGCCATGATGGTGTCAGGCGGGGTCCGGAACCGTTGGAGCGAGATGACGGGTCACCGCAGGGATCCGAGATGGTACGGACTGTCAGGATGGCAGATGGGCAGCGTTCGGGGTTCGAGGTACCGCAGGACCGAATGGCGATGCAGGATCGGCTCTAGAAGACAGAGAGGTAAGTATCTCACAGGAACACAAGGAGACCTGACTCCTAGCTTGGGAAAACACGAAGAACAGGCCCCGCTCCCTTGGACATTAACCCCCTATATACCCTGTACCTGTGTGCCTCATTTCCTGTTAATTGACACTGGCCCTTTAAGAAAGGGTCAGTGACCGCACGCGCGCCCTAATGCGCATGCGCGCGGCCCGGGTGCCAGAAGCCAGGGCAGGAAGCTGAGGGGAGGACGCAGGGGAGCCGGCCAGGGACTGGGAAGCCGTCGGGCGCCGGGAGCGGAGACCAGGGGGCCTGGGAGGTACGGGCACCGGAGGCTGGAGAGCGGGGAGCGTGGCAGGTGAGCCGGGGAGCGGAGCAGAGGACCCGGGGAACGGAGCAGAGGACCCGGGGAGCGTGACATTAGATATATGAAACTGAAATAGCTGTTGCAAAAACCCAAATTGTTATAAAGAAAAAAGGTTAACATTAATAGGGGTGCCCAAACTTTTTCATATGACTGTATATACTTACATATTTACAATTTACAGTTTTTTGCGTTCTGAATTTGTATTCCAATAAATATATTTTATGTTTTATCCAAATATCTTGATTATTGTATCATAAAAATTATTAAATGTCTGATGTTCACATACACATGTTTGTGTACTACAATAAAGTTTTCACTTACCTATAAGCAATATATGTCGGAGTCGGTGCAAGGGAAATTGAGGAGTCGGAGTCAAAGGTTTAGCTTACCGACTCCACAGCCCTGCGTATCGGTGTAGCGGTTGGAGAAGAATATGATCCTGGCTGTCGGTCTCTGTTTCTCTCTGTCTTTCGCTCCCTCCCCCCCCCCTCTCTCCCTCCTTCATACTCACCAGTTTTAAGTGTGTCCTAAAAGGGCACTTCTTTAGACTGTCCTATCGTCTCACCTCACTCATCTAACTATGCCCTTAAAAATAAATCTTCTTCCAAATCTGGTCCTTCTGATCATAGGCTGCCACACTGCTCCCGCAGGCTCTCCTGCTTCTAAAAAGTGACAGCCGCTCATTAGGCTCATCTCGTATTCCCTGCTTCCCCCACCCACTGTCACCTATGATTGGTTGCAGTCACACGTGCCCCATGGTGGGCGGGTCTATATCATGCAGTATAATATTAAAAAAATGACATGTGGTTGCCCCCAATTGATACCCAGCCAAGATAAAGCCTCAAAACTTCTGGCTGGTATTCTCAAACTGGGGAGGCCTATCGTATTTAGGCTGCCCCCAGTCTAAAAATATCAGCTAGCAGCCGCCCCGTATTGCCGCATCCATTAGATGTGATAGTCCCAGGACCTTACCCAGCTTATCCCAATTACCCTGGTGCAGTGGCAATCGGGGTAATAAGGAGTTAATAGCCCATAGCTGCCACTTAGCCCTAGGTTAATCATGGCAGGGGTCTATGAGATACCCTCAGTGGTTGATACTTTTTAATGGCTAACTGAAAAGATGATAATAATAGCAAGCTTTCGAGACTACCCAGGTCTCTTCATCAGGCTCAGTAGAACACAAAATCTGAAGAGTCACATTTTATACACAACAGGACATAGAATGGGGCAGTAAATAAAACAAGTTACAGTTAGGTCCAGAAATATTTGGACAGTGACACAATTTTCGCGAGTTGGGCTCTGCATGCCACCACATTGGATTTGAAATGAAACCTCTACAACAGAATTCAAGTGCAGATTGTAACGTTTAATTTGAAGGTTTGAACAAAAATATCTGATAGAAATTGTAGGAATTGGACACATTTCTTTACAAACACTCCACATTTTAGGAGGTCAAAAGTAATTGGACAAATAAACCAAACTCAAACAAAATATTTTTATTCTCAATATTTTGTTGCGAATCCTTTGGAGGCAATCACTGCCTTAAGTCTGGAACCCATGGACATCACCAAACACTGGGTTTCCTCCTTCTTAATGCTTTGCCAGGCCTTTACAGCCGCAGCCTTCAGGTCTTGCTTGTTTGTGGGTCTTTCCGTCTTAAGTTTGGATTTGAGCAAGTGAAATGCATGCTCAATTGGGTTAAGATCTGGTGATTGACTTGGCCATTGCAGAATGTTCCACTTTTTTGCACTCATCAACTCCTGGGTAGCTTTGGCTGTATGCTTGGGGTCATTGTCCATCTGTACGATGAAGCGCTGTCCGATCAACTTTGCGGCATTTGGCTGAATCTGGGCTGAAAGTATATCCCGGTACACTTCAGAATTCATCCGGCTACTCTTGTCTGCTGTTATGTCATCAATAAACACAAGTGACCCAGTGCCATTGAAAGCCATGCATGCCCATGCCATCACGTTGCCTCCACCATGTTTTACAGAGGATGTGGTGTGCCTTGGATCATGTACCGTTCCCTTTCTTCTCCAAACTTTTTTCTTCCCATCATTCTGGTACAGGTTGA
Organism: Anomaloglossus baeobatrachus; assembly: GCF_048569485.1. NCBI lineage: Eukaryota > Metazoa > Chordata > Amphibia > Anura > Aromobatidae > Anomaloglossus > Anomaloglossus baeobatrachus. The sequence goes on from NC_134354.1 coordinate 674,832,999, forward strand.
TCTTTGTCTCATCTGTCCATAGAATACTTTTCCAGAACTGAGCTGGCTTCATGAGGTGTTTTTCAGCAAATGTAACTCTGGCCTGTCTATTTTTGGAATTGATGAATGGTTTGCATCTAGATGTGAACCCTTTGTATTTACTTTCATGGAGTCTTCTCTTTACTGTTGACTTAGAGACAGATACACCTACTTCACTGAGAGTGTTCTGGACTTCAGTTGATGTTGTGAACGGGTTCTTCTTCACCAAAGAAAGTATGCGGCGATCATCCACCACTGTTGTCATCCGTGGACGCCCAGGCCTTTTTGAGTTCCCAAGTTCACCAGTCAATTCCTTTTTTCTCAGAATGTACCCGACTGTTGATTTTGCTACTCCAAGCATGTCTGCTATCTCTCTGATGGATTTTTTCTTTTTTTTCAGCCTCAGGATGTTCTGCTTCACCTCAATTGAGAGTTCCTTAGACCACATGTTGTCTGGTCACAGCAACAGCTTCCAAATGCAAAACCACACACCTGTAATTAACCCCAGACCTTTTAACTACTTCATTGATTACAGGTTAACGAGGGAGACGCCTTCAGAGTTAATTGCAGCCCTTAGAGTCCCTTGTCCAATTACTTTTGGTCCCTTGAAAAAGAGGAGGCTATGCATTACAGAGCTATGATTCCTAAACCCTTTCTCCGATTTGGATGTGAAAACTCTCATATTGCAGCTGGGAGTGTGCACTTTCAGCCCATATTATATATATAATTGTATTTCTGAACATGTTTTTGTAAACAGCTAAAATAACAAAACTTGTGTCACTGTCCAAATATTTCTGGCCCTGACTGTATGTGAAGCAGAACTATCACTATGGCAAGAGGGCAAACTGTTGTGGTCATAAATACAGTATTGCTGCAGTTTAGTGTGAAAGTTTTATCGACCTCTGAGGTCTGGTCCAGGGCTGTGATGCCCCCGGATGGTCTGAGGAGCACATCTCTTAATTGATGTAAAAAGACATGAATCCATGAGACACATTCATTCCTGCTCTGAATGTGTCAAAGGTCATCGTAAGTTTGTACTCCCATAGTCTCCTATCTCTCTGGGACTTGAAGTTTCCTTTCAATACCAGCAATATGTACCAAATGTCCAACTGGGGATCTGTATGTAGGGGAGACAGGACAACAGCTCAGGACAAGGATGAATTCTCACCGCCACAGTATTAGAGAAAAAAGGATGGATCTACCTGTGGCCAAACATTTTTGTAACCCAGACCACAGCATCATGGACATGAAATTGACAAATAAAATAAATGTAAACAAAAAAAATATAAAAATTTGTATCACCCTCCTTTTCCCACAATATAAATTAAAAAACATATTTGCTATCGCCGTGTGTAACTGTCCGCACTAATAAAATGTCAGAATATTTAACCTGCACTGAAAGCCGAAAAAAAAATAAAAATAAAAAATGGCTGTTTTTTGGGAACGTTTCACAAACGAATAGAACAAAAAGATCACAAAGTCACATGGATCGTAAAAACGACAGCTCTCCACTGCAGGAAACAAGCCTTACACTATGCTAACGACCAAAAAATAACTTTTGGAAGGTGGGGGGGATTGTAAGCAAAGAGGAGCCCAGTGGGACTGGGCAAACATGGAGCTTTCCATGTGCTATTATACAGGGTCTCTGCTTCTTATAAATATATATATACGGCTGTTGCAAGGATAGTAACTCTCTCTCTTCGAGTTTCTGCCTGTCTCTGTCTGCATCAGTTTCCCAGGCTGTCTCTTTCCCGGGCTGTCTCTTTCCCAGGCTGTCTCTTTGCCCGGTTGTCTCTTTGCCCGGCTGTCTCTTTGCCTGGTTGTCTCTTTGCCCGGCTGTCTCTTTGCCCGGCTGTCTATTTCCCGGTCTGTCTCTTTGCCCAGTTGTCTCTTTGCCCGGTTGTCTCTTTGCCCGGCTGTCTCTTTGCCCGGCTGTCTATTTCCCGGTCTGTCTCTTTGCTCGGCTGTCTCTTTGCCTGGCTGTCTTTTTGCCCTTCTGTCTCTTTCCAGGGCTGTGTCTTTCCAGGGCTGTCTCTTTGCCCGTCTGTCTCTTTGCCCGCCTGTCTCTTTCCAGGGCTGTCTCTTTGCCCGTCTGTCTCTTTGCCCGTCTGTCTCTTTCCAGAGCTGTCTCTTTGCCAGGCTGTCTCTTTCCAGGGCTGTCTCTTTCCCCGTCTGTCTCTTTCCAGGTCTGTCTCTCGCTGTCTCTATCTCTCTGTCTCTTACTGCGTCTGTTTCTGTCTGTGTCTGTCTCTTTCTATCTCTCTCTATCCGTCTCACCACCGACATCATATTACCTCATACATCACATAAGCTTCTTATACTAACAGTTTATTTCTTCCTATAGCAACCACTGACAGTTGCTATTAATAGCCTCTAGCTCCTACGTCCATTCAGTTAAATGGAGACATGGTTTTTAGAGAGTAACTGTAAAGCGCGAGGTTAAATTTCCCTGTCAAAACATAGTCTATGACGTTCCCTGAGTCTCATGGGGAGTCTGTGCAAAATTTCGTGATTGTAAATGCAACGGTCCGGATTCCTTTAGCGGACATACATACATACACACACACACATACACACATACATACACTCAGCTTTATATATTTTATATATATATATATATATATATATATATATATATATATATATATATATATATATATTTTTATTTATTTTTTATTTACTGTTTTTAATCTAGTGTACATTGTCGGGGGCTCTCAAACTGATGACCCCTTATAATAATTCACAATAGCTGCAGTCACACTAGGTTTGCTTTGAACAAGCCACAGTATATGCTTTTCTATGGGAAAAACTAATTGCAAGTTGTATGCTAGATGTGATTGATGTAGGCAAGTAAATAAACTGGCTTAGCAGTTATAGATGCAAGAAGTCGTCAGCGCTCGGGTGGCTAAGGAGTTAATGTTACGTTTAGTTGCCGCCATGAATCAGCAGGTTTAGGAGTTACAGAATTCATTGCGACTCTGCAGTTTTAGGAAGTGGGGTTAACACAAAAATGTCAATTTTTGCATTGGTAACACATAGTATTGGTGTCCCAGGTGGTGATGGCAGCTTGTGTACACACTGGACCTTTTCACTTTGAATAATCTGGAGCAGAAAACCATAGAAGTGAATAAGGTTCTAGAAAACCCTATTTAAACACTGTAGAGGGAAAAAAATTGCAGATTCTGTTACATGCTTTTTGTGTAATATTAGTGCCCAATTTATATTACTGGACTTAAAGGGAACCTGTCATTAGAAATTTAGCTTGAAACCTAAACGTTTCCCCCTCTGCAGCTCCTGGGCTGCATTCTAGTAAGGTTCCTGTTGTTTATGTGCCCCCTTTCTGACCAAACTAAAGACTTTATAAAGTGGTACCTTTTTGTATTGAAATCTTGATAATGATACACGGGGGCGGGCTCTCTGGTGGCCGTTATTCTGCCTCCTGTCGCTTTAGGCTATCCCCCATCGCTCCATTCCATTCTTCAGGACGCCGCCCACTGCGCCCGAGGTCCCACGCACGCGAGGACCGCTGGTCACGTATGTCGCAGGCACGAGATTATGGGCGGCGCTGTGATTGCATCGCAAGTGCCCGCCCATCATCTTGTGCCCGCCCTTTCCCCTCTGCCTCCAGCGTTTTGCGCAAGCGCTGGCCAGATGACCCGATGTCACCTCTCGTAACCGGTGGTGTCCTGCTCCGCTCCTCCCATCTATTTCCTGCTGCAGGGTAAGATGGAAAAGAGGTGACGTCGGGTCATCTGGCCAGCGCTTGCGCAGAATGCTGGTGGCAGAGGGGAGAGCGTGGCCACGAGATGATGGACGGGCACTTGCGATGCAATCTCAGCGCCGCCCATAACCTCGTGCCTGCGGACACGTGACCAGCGGTCCTCGCGTGCGCAGCACCTCGGGCGCAGTGGGCGGCGTCCTGAGATATGAAATGGAGCGATGGGGGACAGCCTAAAGCGACAGGAGGCAGACTAACGGCCACCAGAGAGCCCGCCCCCATGTACTGTTATCAAGATTTCAATACAAAAAGGTACCACTTTATAAAGTCTTTATTTTGGTCAGAAAGGGGGCACAAGAACAACAGGAACATTGCTAGAATGCAGCCCAGGAGCTGCAGAGGGGGAAACGTTTAGGTTTCAAGCTAAATTTCTGATGACAGGTTCCCTTTAACCCGTTGCAATTAAATTGCAATGAAAGAGTTTAAAGGGGTTGTCCATCCCTTTAACTTAGTTTGAAAATGGGCCTGTGGTCATGTTAATGACAAGAAAACAATACTTAGTGGACTTCCACCACTACTGTCTACTGCTGACAGTGTCCTCCACCAGACTCCTTCTTTCCTTTCCCAACAGGGAGCATCAGGTGAACAATGCAGCCAAACGGCAGTAAGGGGTACTTTACACGCTGCAACATCGCTAGCATCGGCTAGCGATGTCCAGCGCGATAACACCCGCCCCCGTCGCACATGCGATATGTGTTGATTGCTGCCGTAGCAAACATTATCGCTACGGCAGCTTTACACGCACATACCTGCTCATCGACGTCGCTGTGACTGCCGAACAATCCCTCCTTCAAGGGGGAGGTGCGTTGGTGTCACTGCGACGTCACTAATTGGCCGGCCAATAGAAGCGGAGGGGCGGAGATGAGCGGGACTTAACATCCCGCCCACCTTCTCCCTTCCGCATTGCCGTCGGGACGCAGGTAAGGAGATGTTTGTCGCTCCTGCGGGTTTACACACAGCGATGTGTGGTGCTGCAGGAACGACAAACAACATCGTATCTGCAGCAGGAGCGACATTATGAAAATGAACGACGTTACACAGATCAGCGAGATTGTACGCTTCTGTGCTCGTTCATTGTTCCATCTAGAATTTACACGTTGCGATGTCACTATGGGCGCCGGATGTGCGGCACTAACGACGTGACCCCGATGATATAGTGGTAGCGATGTCCCAACGTGTAAAGTGCCCCTAACTGATGGGTTGCAGGGGTCATTTTCGATGTGAGCTGGACTAAAGCTTTCCTAGCTCTTGTCTTGTGGTTTTGGGGAATTGTCGTGACTGCAGCAAATCAGTGGCCGCTATCTATGACCTTCACAAGAAAAGGAAACCAGGAGTGGACACCAGCAGCAGAGGAGTGGGGGTCAGTTAGCTGAGTATGTGTTTTTTATGTTATCATGGCCATGGGCTTATTTTCAGCTAATTAATGGACAATCCCTTTAAATGGAACTTGTCAGTTGATTCATGCTGCCTAAACCATGGGCAGTGTATTGTACAATGCTCCAGCGTTTCAGATAACATATAGTCAGATCTTCTTCCAGCACTGCTTTAGCTGATTCACAGCTTTTTCACCAGATGGGGTGACGCCAGCCTGGTCTCGTCACAGGTAATGGTTACCACCCAGATCTTCTAACTATATCGTCTTTTAAATGCTGAAACGTTTCAGAAAAATATACCTGCTGAATTCAATTGTTCAGCCGGGGTCCGATCCCTGCTGACTGTGATTTGGGCAGCTTGAATCGACTGACAGGTTCCCTTTAAGACCGCAGCAAGAATTACACAAAGCACAGATGCAAATCCAAAGCTGGGTGCATACAGTATAGCACCTGGCAGTAGTGCGCCACATGACATAACCTGCATTTGACACTGCACTTTAGTGGTGGGTACAGATGAGTATACGTGGTGGGTACACAAGGTTTTTCTAGACTTCACCTGTTCTTGCCGACCCCTGATCTATAGTTTTCAGCTTATTCCAAGCTTCAGTTTTTTAATGAGATTGTTTCTCCTATGCTGTCTGTGTATGCAAGATAGTGTTAACTTGATTAGCAAATTTATTAGTACATCTCTAATTCTTCTTTCCTCTTCATGTCCTTTCTTCCTTTTCTATAGCCTGTTTTCTTCCTTGCCCTCCCTGAGACTGTAAATACTTTCTCCCCGCTCCCTTGGAGATCTTTGAATAACTTCTTCTACCTGCTGCTATCTCTAAGATCTCGTTCACATGACCGTATTTTTGGTCAGAGTACAAATAGTGTGGCATTCGGGTTACTCGTTGCATTGTGAGTTTTTCCCTATTGACTTGCATTGCACACGCTATTCGGAATGAAAATGCTAGTATTAGACAGTACTCGTTATGAGTATAGTGAGTACGAATAGTTAGGTATTCGCTAAAGTCTATTACGTAGCCTTTAAGGTCTCCACACACATTAGATTAAACGTCACACAAATGACCAATTGAATATTTATCAGTGTTAAAGGTCAATTCTGTCACCGCTAACTGCTGGCACGAGTATTAACGGCAATCTTTTAGCAGTTTTTGCGATATAATCTGAAGCCAGCTTGCTGCTAGGGTTAAAACATAGAATTCAGGGCTGCCTGTCTTGTTAAAGTCCAATATGTTGTTTATTTGCTATGTTTGTTTAAACAGCAGGACTTATCATTGTTCGGACTTCAGTGTGTTGTGCATAACAGTCCGGCACACCCCCTCCTGTGACACCTCACTGTCAATTTACGATCTCTGAGAGCCTGGTGTGGGCGGGGGCAGTTTTCTCAGCTTTGCTGCATGGCTAAATCTAAAAATTCTGATTGTGTCCCAGTAATCTAAGTGATACATAGTTGCATTCAGGGTCTCTTTGTCTACTTCATGCTGCTCTCAGATGAGGTAGCTAAAAACAGCTGACAGGTTCCCTTAAAGAAGGTAAATATCTGTCACCAGATTCCATAATACAACCTGAATACATTGCTACATGAAATGCGAGTGGGAATTGGACCCACTGGGCTGCAGCACACAGTACACCTGAAGGGCGAGCCTTTGGCACACACTGGGTGTTTACCAGATTTGGCTGCTGATAGCAATCAGGTACCACTCATGGAGACTTGGGGCTGTGACAGCTGACCCCAGGAGTATGGACACTGACAGTCTCTGATAAGGCAGGTCCCGCTGGGATGGCTGATGCATCAGGCACGGCCGGTATGGATAGATGCAACAGAAAGAGGAGATAAAAACTCCTCCAAAATTTAATATACTCACAGCAAACAAGAGGGCAACCAGTCCAGTTAGCCCAGGCCAACACATCTAATGCACCAACAGGATGCAGACAAACCTCTCAACATGATGGACACTTCACGCCGTGCATAGTGGAGTCTCTGTCCCTTGTGTGCTGCAGTGAGTAGTGTCCGGGTAACCCGCCTAACCTAATAGTAAGGGCGTGATAATAGGTTGCTGGCTGGATACCATGCGCATACGAGTGTGAATAGTGCCCTATGCGCGCCACTAGTGTGCAATTTACCTTGCACCTGTGAAGTGTCCATCATGTTGAGAGGTTTGTCTGCATCCTGTTGGTGCATTAGATGTGTTGGCCTGGGCTAACTGGACTGGTTGCCCTCTTGTTTGCTGTGAGTATATGGATAGATGCAGCAGCGTGTACGGCAGGTATGGCTGGTGTAGATAGATGCAGCAGGCACAGCTGAAATAGAACAATGAGGCTGGAACAGCAGGCTCGGCTGATATGGAACAATGCAGTAGGAGCGGTCAGTACAGCAGGCTCGGCCGATATGGAGTTATGCAGTAGGAGTGGCCGGTACTATGAAACAGGTGTACGTAACACAGCAGCAGTAAATAGGTAAGTGACCTGAACAACTAGCAATGCATCTTAAGGTTAGACCATGTAGCCCATGCACCTCCCAAATGGGGAGGGTACCTAGTGCATCTCAGCCTTATGTATACTTAGAGCGCTGGCCCTTTAAGAATAGGTGCACGCTCCCTAAGTGTGCTTCCAGGAGGCCTGTGCGGGGAGTGCAGGCCCTGGGAGACAGCAGCAGAGATCAGGAATGGGGCAGCAACCAATGAGCGGCCAGGGGAGGTGGGCAGGACAGTGCAGGGATGGCGGTGGTGGAGTTATACTACATAGATTTCTTACAACTGATGAGGCTGTTAAACATTGATAATTCATAGCTGCATTACATTCAAATTAAAATAAAAGCTAGATGAGAACCACTAGAGGTAGACTTAAAATGTTAATAGTAGGCAGCAAAACGTTAACTAAGGATTATTCAGCCATTCTAGTGTTAAGGGGGCTTTACATGCTACGATATCATTAGTGAATTATCGTCGGGGTCACGGTGTTTGTGACGCACATCCGGCTTCATTAACGAGATCGCAGTGTGTGATACCTACGAACGACCTTAAACGATGGCAAAAGCGGTCAAAATCGTTTGCCACGGAGAGGTCATCTTGAAACCAAAAATCGTCTGCTTATTAGCGATGTTGTTCCTCGTTACTGTGGCACCACACATCGCTGTGTGTGACACCGCAGGAGTGACGAACATCTCCTTACCTGCGTCCCGCCGGCAATGCGGAAGGAAGGAGGTGGGCGGGATGTGACGTCCCGCTCATCTCCGTCCCTCCGCTTCTATTGGCTGCCTGCCGTGTGACGTCGCTGTGGCACCGCATGAACCGCCCCCTTAGAAAGGAGGCTGTTCGCCGGCCAAAGCAACGTCGCAGGGCAGGTAAGTCCGTGTGATGGGGACTAACGAGGTTGTGCGCCACGGGCAGCAATTTGCCTGTGTCGCACAACCGACGGGGGCGGGTACGATCTCTAGCGAGATCGCAGCATGTAAAGTACCCTTTAGTTTTCAAAGCAAATCCACCAGTCTCATCAGATCTAAGATATCTTTTTAATAATGTAGGCAGATATATTATACAGTGTTGGGATAAATCTGTATTAAAGTAGAACCTGCAAAGTAACACATTTGTACACTGACCACTTTATCAGTAATGGATAACCCCCGGGGGGGAAACCATGGCAGATGTAAATTTAGAAAACATATCTTATTGGGGATTGTTTACACTATGACCAGTTAGTGACATGATAGTAATAAAGTAGTAATTGGCCGATTTTTCATCATGTTTTGAGGTCTTGCTTTTCTGAAACGGTCTGTGACCTTTGAATCTTTCTAGCTGTACATGTAATTCCAGCGTGACTACTGACTATGTTTAGCACTGGAACACAAAGATGACGCTGGACTGAACAATTCTTGGGTTACATCCTCCGCTAGACTGCAGGAGTCCATAATCTGCCTAGCATTATCAGGACAGGCTCATACCCTCGGTGGGCGCTGCAGACTCAATGAATATACAATACAAAAGTGCAGAATTTTATATTATATATAACATGATATATTGTCACTTGCGACCAAAAAGATTTGTGTGACACAAACAGGTCAGGGAGCAATAAATGAGTAACGAGAGTCAATCTAAAAATAGTAGAGGTATTCGCACAGTGAGGGCTCATCAGATGACTGCACTTTTCACCTGTATTTATTTTGTTTTTAGCTAGTTCTGTAAATCATCCATTTAGTACAGTATTCTTGCGCTATTTGCAATTCACCTCCAGATGCAGTTTAGGACACAATCTCAGAGTGGGACAAAATTAATGAAGTCCTGTGTTAAAATCATCTGCCGTCAGTCTCAGCCAATGTAAAAACTGCCTCTGGAAGTAATGCCAGCACAACCACTAAGGGTCTGTGTCCAAAACGCTGCGTTGTACAGTACAAGAACAGTGGATGGATTTCTAGAAATCCCGTAGTCACAGTACTCGTTTTTTCCGCAGCAAACACTGATCTGCGGTGCGTCTTTCCAGACCGCAGCATGTCAATTGTTTGCTGCACATTCGCATGCGTCCTCCGTAGGAAGAACACAAGCGAGAGACCGCAGCGCACTGAACCCTGATCGTGGGTACAAGCAGCTGTGGTTTTCTGCGTTCTCCTGCAGAGGAGAATTGCGGCTCCGCAGGTCAGCAACTGCTGCGTCCAGGACACAGTGAGTCCTGATCATGGGAACATACCCTAAAGGCCGCTTTACACACTGCGATATCGGTACCGATATCGCCAGCGTGCGTACCCGCCCCCATCGGCTGTCCGACACGGGCAAATCTCTGCCTGTGTCGCACAACATTGCCAGGACCCATCACACGGACTTACCTTCCCTGCGACGTCGCTGTGACCGGCAAACCGCCTCCTTTCTAAGGGGGGCGGTTCGTTCAGCGTCACAGCGACATCACAGCAGCGTCACTGAACCGCCGCCCAATAGAAGCGGAGGGGCGGAGATGAGCGGGACGAACATCTCGCCCACCTCCTTCCTTCCGCATTGTGGCCGGGAGGCAGGTAAGCAGAGCTTCCTCGTTCCTGCAGTGTCACACGGGGCGATGTGTGCTGCCGCAGGAACGAGGAACAACTTCGTTACAGCTGCAGTAACGATATTTGAGAATGGACCCCCATGTCACCGATGAGCGATTTTGCACGTTTTTGCGACGATGCAAAATCGCTCATAGGTGTCGCACGCAACGGCTTCGCTAAAGCGACCGGATGTGCGTCACAAATTCTGTGACCCCAACGAGATCACTTGAGCGATGTCGTAGCGTATAAAGCCCGCTTTAGTCTAAAGCTTCCTGGGTTGGATTTGTTTACCACGCATAAGGCTGAGGCATAGTTTTCCGTAAACCATCTTACTAGAATCATGAATCTTAACACTCATTAGTAACGTGGTTTTCTCACACAAATTACTTTAAGTGCATCTTGAAAACTCCTGTTAAGTGAACTTTTGTGAAGCAGGGCTGCCATGTAGGTGCTCGCTTCCCAACTCCCACTAGAAAGGAAACTGTAGTGCCTTGGTAGAACATACAATAAAGGAAATACTTTTTTGATCCCTTACTGATTTTGTAAGTTTGCCCACTGACAAAGACATGAACAGTCTGTATTTTTAAAGATAGGTTAATTTTAACAGTGAGAGATAGAATATCCAATATAAAATCCAGAAAATCACATTGTATATATTATATAAATTTATTTGCATTTTGCAGAAAGAAATAACTATTTAATCCCCCACCAACCATTAAGAGTTCTGACTCCTATAGACCAGTTAGATGCTCCTAATCTACTCATTACCCGCAATAAAGACAGCTGTATTAAATTGTCACCTGTATAAAAGACTTCTGTCCACAGCCTCAATTAATCAGTCAGACTCTAACCTCTACAACACGGGCAAGACCAAAGTGCTTTCTAACGCTGGTTTCAGATCAGCGTTTTCCTGCCGCACTCCAAGATCCGGCACAAGGGCAGTACAGTACAATACAGTTCACTGGCAAGCTCCGGGCACATGCGGTTATGTGACCAGAGCATGTGACAGCATGTGACGGGGCTTGCCGCACTGTCTGTGAACTGTATTGTACTGTACTGCCCTTGTGCCGGATCTTGGAGTGCGGCAGGAAAACACTGATCTGAAACCAGCGTTAGGCTGGTTTCACATCAGCGTTTTTTTGCCTTGAGGCAAAAAAACGCAAACTGCATGTGACTGGATCCTGTTGAAATTGAGTTGAAAGGAATGCAAACGCAAGTGTTCTTTATTGGATCCTGTGACTTGCAGTTTATGAGTCATGTGGTCGGGAATGAGCTGAATGGGGCTAGGCAGGCATTTAGTCATGTGATCGGGAGTGAGCTGAATCTGCTATGAAAGCAGCTCTGGATGTGTGTGTGTGTGTGTGTGTGTCAGTGTCATTCAGGCCATGTTCTGTACAGCAAACCGGATCCTTCCTGCAGCATACAACGGCAACTGTTAAAACCGGATCTGGCGCCCATTGAAATACATTGCAGCTACTGCCGCAATGTACAGGATCTAGTGACATGCAGTTTTTGGACGGAGGTGCAAAACGCAATAAGTTGTGTTTTTGATAAAAGGTAAAGAAAACTGCAAGTCACCGGATCCTGACATTACCACACGCAAACGCATGCAAACGCATGTTGCCGCAAGTCCATTGACATTGCATTGAGCAGGCAACGAATCCGGTAAGATGCGTTTTGCGGGTTTTTTTGCCGACTGGCAAAAAAACGCTGATGTGAAACCAGCCTAAGGATGTCAGGGACAAGATCATAGACCTGCACAAGGCTGGAATAGGCTACAAAACCATAATTAAGACGTTGGTGAGAAGGAGACAACTGTAGTAAGAAAATGGAAGAAATAAAAAATGAGTGTCAATTGACATTGATCTGGGGCTCCATGCAAAATCTCACCTCGTGGTGTATCCAGGATCATGAGGAAGGTGAGAGATCGGCCTAAAACTACACAGGGGGAACTTGTAAATTATCTCAATGCAGCTGCGATCACTGTCACCAAGAGAACCAGTGGTAACACATTAAGCTGAAATGGCTTAAAATCCTTCAGTGCCCGCAAAGTCCCACTGCTCAAGATGGCACATGTGCAGCCGGCCCGTCTGAAGTTTGCCAATGAACACCTGGATGATTCTGAGAGTGATTGGGAGAAGGTGCTGTGGTCAGATGAGACAAAATTTTAGCTCTTTGACCTTAACTCAACTCATCTTGTTTGGAGTAGCAGAAATGCTGCCTATAATCCAAAGATCACTGTCCCCACTGTCAAGCATGCAAGTGGAAACATTATGTTTTGGGGGGTGTTTCTCTGCTAAGGGCACAGGACTAGTTCACCACATCAATCGGACAATGGATGGTGCCATGTACCGTAAAATCCTTAGTGACAACCTCCTTCCCTCCGCCAGGACATTAAAAATGGGTCGTGGCTGAGTCTTCCAACATGACAATGACCCAAAACATACAGCCAAGGCAACAAAGGAGTGGCTCAAAAAGAAGCACATTAAGGTTATGGAGTGGCCTAGCCAGTCTCCAGACCTTAATCCAAAAGAAAACAGTTTGGCAACTCTGAGTTGCCAAACAACAGCCTCAAAATTTTAATGATTAGAGATGATTTGCAAAGAGGAATGGACCAAAATTCCTAATGACATGTGTGCAAACCTCATCATCAACTACAAAAAACGTCTGCTGTGCATGCCAACAAGGGTTTTGTCACCAAGTATTAAGTCTTGTTTGCCAGAGGGATCAAATACTAATTTCTCACTGCAAAATGCAAAAAAACATTATATAATTTATACAATGTGATTTTCTAGAATTTATTTTGGATATTCTATTTCTCACTGTTAAAATTAAGCTACCCTTAAAATTATAGACTGTTCATGGCTTTGTCAGTGGGCAAACTTACAAAATCAGCAAGGGATCAAATAATTATTTCCTTCACTGTACATCATACATGTAATCAGATTCAGATCCAGGACCCCAGGGGTGTAAGCCAACAGAACTGACCATGGAGCTAATGTGCTGGCAATGTTCAACATAAGGCAATTTCAAAAGCAAATCTAATTTAAGATGAGCCACTTAGCTTCAGTTAGGAGGGGTATTTCAGCTGATAATTGTTAGATTGGTCTGGGTCGCACCGCTGGGCTCCCTATAATTCGTTAAACAGAATTCCACCATTTTACAGTAAGTTAGATGGAGCGGCTGCTCACATATGGACTCTGCTGATTAGTTTAAAGTCTCTGGCACTGTTGAATGTAGCACAGTGCACTACTTGGCTAAATGGAGTGACGTTGCACGTGTGACTGGCCGCTCTGTTCCGCTCCTCCTGGTTGAGTTTTTCAGTTAGGTGAGAACAGAAGCTCGTCATTTTGGCCATTGGTGGGACCACACAATCTATCCGTTTGGAGAGTGGAATAATGTTTTAAGATATACAGCATACAATGATATTCTGTAGCGATCCATATAAAAGTTTGGTTATGGAGACAGTTGACATAGAGCCTTGTTAAGAAATCCTGTAAAAACCTTGGGTATGTTAGTCAGGCCTGATCAGAGACAACCTGTTTCACCCTAATAATCAGATAATATGGCACCTCCAAGAATCAGCAGATTATGCTGGGATAAGCTACAGCCAGCCACAGTTTAGTATTATGTGACGCCCTGGACAAGCCAGGGGTCACAGGTAATGACATCACCACACCCTACACCCCGGTTAGGTACATCAAAGCTAGACCAGAAATCCTTGTTGCCTTCCCCAGGGGCTGATGTCCACACCAGGGGGTGGAGCCAGGCGGTTGGTCTCCACCCACCGAGGAGTTCACAGTCCTGGGGGAGGGAGAACACAGGCAGTTAGAGTGAAGTGAGGGAAGTGAGAGGAGAGTTAGAGTTTGGAGGAGAAAAGTGACAGCAACAGAGCCTGAAGTTGGTCCGGGTGTGTGCCCCGGACAGAGACAGCAAGGTTAGCAGACGGCGGTGACCGTCTGCAGGAGTGGCCTATCGGAGGTGCCGTGAGGACCGTGGATGGGTGGTGACCCGGCAGTACCGGACCGGTACACAAGGAGAAGCCAGCACCATTGGCAGGGGCCTTTCGGATCCCGACAAGGCTAGGAGTCGCCGTAAATTTGCCAAATCCGTCAGTGAAGGGGACCTCCGGGTTTCCAAACAACTAAGTCCCGATTGAAGGCAACAGTCCAACCGTATGAGAGAGACACCGCCACCGCCAAGGCACCAGTTTCTCAGGGCCAGCGCCTGCAGGCAAAGAGGGGCTCCTCCGGCCCATATCCAAGTCGGGGAGCGGGTTACTGGTGGGAACCCATCGCTACCAACATTACACAAGGTGCAGGGAAAGAGACAGTCACCGTTAACTACCGGGGAAAAGCAACAGCAGCCGTCCGTGGGAACCGTCTTTCCAGCCGTGTGTTTTACCGAGAACTGTGTCACCGTCTCAGGCTGAGTGAGTACCACCGTGCCGTGAGGCACAGCGCTGCCCCCCCGCGACCCTGCACCTCACCAGGCCCCGCACCTGGCCTGCCATCCCTCATCCTTCACCCCATCACTGGGCCCCGGGACAACCAACCCCTACCCACGGAGGGGAGAACTAACAACTCTGATGCTCCCTGTCACCACTCCCGGGATCTCCATACAGAGCAGCGGTGGTGTTACCAAAAATCACCACAACCGTGGGTGGCGTCACGGACAATAAATCCCCAAAACCAAACCCCTTTTCACTCACGGGCGAGGAGCGCCGCTCGAGTCCCCGGGATCCGGCCCATCGCTCGAGCCACCGAGCAGCAGCGGCCGCAGCAGCAGCGGCAGCCGGACCCGAGCAGTGGGAGAGCGCAGCGTCCCCTCCTCCGCCCGCGACAACTTGGCGTCACAAACAGGATCTTACTGCTCTGCCGTTGGGTAGAGGTGCGCCTTGTTACCGCCGGAGGAGTCCGGCCAGAAAATTTCAGAAGCCGCCATCTTTGGCGCGAAAAGTTCCCGCTCGAGCATCTCCTCGAGTAGTGGAGGCGCGAAGGCCAAAACCCCGCCCCGATAAAGGAGGAGCCGTAAAGAGGCTAAGGGGGATGAAATGGCGGCTGGCCGCATGTGAGCGCGGCTATGGAAGCAGGGACGCCAGGACCCTGCGGCCATTGACTGGTTCCTGGAAGAGGCCGCTGCTAAAGATGCTGAGTCCGACCGACAACACCGTGGTCCCCGCGCTTGGCCCCGCAGCGTGGGTGGAAGTCCGGACCGTCCAGCTAAGCAGCCGTCTGTAGGTCCGCATGCAGCTCCTCCTGGAGGAGTGGGAGGCCGACATGACGGAAGTGGTGGCGGCCATACGGAGACGCGAGGTGGAGGGAGTCTGGGAAGGGAGGGTAAGTGACCCACGCCCCTGTACCCCTAGTGGGTCGGTCATCGCGGCTGAGGGACCCGGTCCATACCCGCTCACCCTGCTACCTCCCTCGCTACCCGTGTTGGCTGCTGCTGCCCCGCCACTAGGCCCGCTACCACCACCACCGGTAGCGGTACCCGGCCAATCCGCCCCGGCGGACCGACCTGCAGCAGAAGCTCGCGACCACCCTGATCCGCTTCAATGGAAGAAGCCGAAGGCTCAGCAAAGATGCACCGGAGGCACGGCGGGGATGCAGCTGCCAGGAGGCAGAGCAGGCCATGTCACAGTGGGGTCCCTCATTACTGAAGGTGCCGGTCGTAGCCGACATGGAGCGACTCTGGCTGGGTCCGTCCCCTGCACACGCTGAACCGGAGCAAGCAGAAAGTGCTCCAGACTGGGAGCGGCGGCAACGGCAGCTGTGCAGAGAGATCGATGCCCGAGAGGGGTGTAGAGCGGATGTGCATGCCCGCATGTATATGGAAGAAGATCGCCTGCAGCGAGCTACCATTGGGGTCCAGAGCGGTGCACCATGTGAAGGTGGCACTAGAGCCCCACGAGTGAGAATGGACTGTTGAGCCGCAAAAGGCAGCGGAGCACCGTTGCACCGTCCCCGTTGGGACCACGTATGTGTTTAAAGTTTTGAAAGTTTTGAAAAATGAAAATGAGTGATCAACCGAAGTTCATCTGATTGTCTATTACTGTAATTCGAACCGGTCGTTGCCGGCACCGTTGTCCCCGTGGGGACCGTCTGAAGTTGCGTAAGGGACTCCTTACGGACAAGCCCGTGAACTTGCAGGGCAACCACAAACTTGTGGGATGTAAATAATGTTGTTGTTGCAGCTTCCACCGTTACCGCCTCCGGAGAGGCAGATTGGAGGGAGGGCCCGCAGTGGAGCAGGCTGGGGCCCAGCCACCACTGGAACCGGTGGCTACCCTCTGGGGGTTCCAGGGGCTCCCCATGGACGTGGGTCCCCTGGAAAGGACAGATCTCGCTCGGGTAACTTGGTGCAGGACTGGGGTCAAGGGGTGCTGCCTGTTTTCTTAGGGGCAGCATCAGGGCCAGGTTACTTGGGTGGGTGAGAGCGGAAGCCGTAACCGTTAACCGTTTGAAACCGTTTGCAACGTTTAAGAAAAGTGCCTCCTGTTGTGGGATGATGTTACTATACTTGTATGTGTTTTTATCTTTTTACAGTTTAAAAGAAAAATAAAACCGGTGTTGGACGGGCAGCCCGCGGACGGACTGCATTTTGCTAAGGGGGAATGTGACGCCCTGGACAAGCCAGGGGTCACAGGTAATGACATCACCACACCCTACACCCCGGTTAGGTACATCAAAGCTAGACCAGAAATCCTTGTTGCCTACCCCAGGGGCTGATGTCCACACCAGGGGGTGGAGCCAAGCGGTTGGTCTCCACCCACCGAGGAGTTCACAGTCCTGGAGGAGGGAGAACACAGGCAGTTAGAGTGAAGTGAGGGAAGTGAGAGGAGAGTTAGAGTTTGGAGGAGAAAAGTGACAGCAACAGAGCCTGAAGTTGGTCCGGGTGTGTGCCCCGCACAGAGACAGCAAGGTTAGCAGACGGCGGTGACCGTCTGCAGTAGTGGCCTATCGGAGGTGCCGTGAGGACTGTGGATGGGTGGTGACCCGGCGGTACCGGACCGGTACACAAGGAGAAGCCAGCACCATTGGCAGGGGCCTTTCGGATCCCAGCAAGGCTAGGAGTCGCCGTAAATTTGCCAAATCCGTCAGTGAAGGGGACCTCCGGGTTTCCAAACAACTAAGTCCCTATTGAAGGCAACAGTCCAACCGTATGAGAGAGACACCGCCACCGCCAAGGCACCAGTTTCTCAGGGCCAGCGCCTGCGGGCAAAGAGGGGCTCCTCCTGCCCATATCCAAGTCGGGGAGCGGCTTACCGGTGGGAACCCATCGCTACCAACATTACACAAGGTGCAGGGAAAGTGACAGTCACCGTTAACTACCGGGGAAAAGCAACAGCAGCCGTCCGTGGGAACCATCTTTCCAGCCGTGTGTTTCACCGAGAACTGTGTCACCGTCTCAGGCTGAGTGAGTACCACCGTGCCGTGAGGCACAGCGCTGCCCCCCCGCGACCCTGCACCTCACCAGGCCCTGCACCTGGCCTGCCATCCCTCATCCTCCACCCCATCACTGGGCCCCGGGACAACCAACCCCTACCCACAGAGGGGAGAACTAACAACTCTGCTGCTCCCTGTCACCGCTCCCGGGATCCCCATACAGAGCAGCGGTGGTGTTACCAAAAATCACCACAACCGTGGGTGGCGTCACGGACAATAAATCCCCAAAACCAAACCCCTTTTCACTCACGGGCGAGGAGCGCCGCTCGAGTCCCCGGGATCCGGCCCATCGCTCGAGCCACCGAGCAGCAGCGGCCGCAGCAGCAGCGGCAGCCGGACCCGAGCAGTGGGAGAGCGCAGCGTCCCCTCCTCCGCCCGCGACAATTACAGATTGGTTTATAGATTATTGATATTTGGATATGTCCAGTCCACCCGAGTCTTTGCTATGGTTTCTAAAGCGTGGGATGGCCTCTCCATGATGCCCAAAGAGTTGTCTTTTAAATTTACTGTATTTAGAAAAATATAAGAATTCCTCATCAATGCACCGTTTACAGAGCTGATGCCACCGCGTGTACATATTCCAGAAGGGCTCGGTCTGTACATGGCCCCCTCATCCTCTTGCCAGTCAGTGTAAGATGTAGGGCTATGGTACATTACACAGAGTGGCAGTGGCCGTGCCGCAAAGTGACAGCTAAAGACAAGGCTGCACCAGGGAAACCCTTCCAGAATGTTATTCCTTCCAGCTGTAGTTTATCTTAGGCTGCTTTCACACTACGTTTTTTTAACATCCGTCATGAACATTTTTGTAACGCAAAAACGGATCCAGTGCAAATGCGTTTTCATTTCAATGCATTTTTGCAATGGACTCGCGTCAACATGCGTTCATCTGCGTTTGCGTGCGTTATAGTAAGGATCCAGTGACTTGCAGTTTTTTAACTTTTTTCAAAAACGCTACTTGTAGCGTTTTTGAGCTGCGTCCAAATACTGCAAATTGCTGGATCCTGACTAAACAGCATGCAAACGCATGTGAACGGTGGCATGCTGATAGACAGGATCCTGCTTACTCTACTGAGCATGCACAGAAACCAGCCTCGCGTGATCAGTCTCTCTCTCCACCTCTCTCCCTCCCTCCCCCTCTCTCTCCACCTCCCTCCCTCTCTCTCCACCTCCCTCCCTCTCTCCACTCTCCCCCGCCTGAGAGCTGCAGACGCTCGTAACCAAGGTAAACATCGGGTAACCGCGGTCTTAGTTACCCAATGTTTATCTTGGTTACGTGTACAGGGAGCAGGCAGCCGGCTCCTAACAGCTGCAGACCCTCGTAACCAATGTAAATATCGGGTATCCAAGCAAGTTACCCAATGTTTACCTTGGTTACGAGCCTCCACAGCTGTTAGATGTCGGCTCCCAATCTTTCACGTTCAGTTCCCCTCACTCCCGATCACATGACTCCAATGCCCGCCCATAAACTTAAAGTGACAGGATCCTGCAAAATAACACATGCCCTCTGACTTTGTTCAGTGTATGTAGTAAGGTGCTTTGCTGCAAACGGCTTTCTTACCTGTATATGTGATTTTCTCACTCAGCACTTTATTAGGGAGCAAGTGTATACGTTGTCTTGACATGTGGCCCCACATGGGGTGTTTTTCACCTTTTTGTGTCATTTTTCTGGTTATGATATACTTCTCTGTACTTTTATATCCCATGTACTTTATGTTCCAATAAATTTTTATGTTCATCATAGAGCTTTTTCTTGTTTATCTTTTGATCATGGAATGTATGGATATATTTAGGCAAATTTAAAGACTTCTGTCTTTTCTTATATATTTACACTAATTGAAGTTGTTGCTTGTGTACTTTCAATGAAATCCACTCTTGCTGCTCAAACTTTTTCTAAAATAACACATGCATTTGCATGCGGTTTTTTGCTGTAAAAGCAGGATCCGCTTTTGCAGCAAAAAAACGTTCATGACGCATGTTAAAAAAACGTAGTGTGAAAGCAGCCCTCGTTGGTCTGGGGAGGTGTGATGATCCAGATTATCTCTTGTGATACCTGTTACTGTTTGCAGTTATAGAGTTTTCCCTTGTTACCTTTTTTTTGCTACCCTTCTGCTCTTGCTGTCCTCTTGATTCTTTCATTGTCTATTCCTGTGTGTGCAGTGTGTCACAGTTTTGGTTTTCTCTTATCTGTTCTTATCTGTTTATCAGCTCTCTCCAGCCCCATCCCTTCTTGGGGTGAGGGGGTATTAGAGTAGTATTTCTGTATAGTATAGAAAGACATGATATTCTGGCATCTCCATCATTAGGAGTAACCCGGAGGTGAGGAACAGCCTATGGTCAGGTAAGGGGCATCATAGGAGCCCCCTGTTCTCTCTAACCCGAAGTAACATCATCACAATAGGTGTCAATTATGGCCCTTATTTAACCCTTATACCACAGAGCATGTTTTTCACCTTCATGACCTGGCCTTTTTTTCACTTCTGACCAGTGTCACTTTGACAGGTTATAACTTTGGAACGCTTCAATTCTGAGACTGTTTTTCCTTGACATATTGTACATCATGTTAGTGGCAAATTTAAGAAAATTTTAAATTTTTTTTGTGTGAAAATATCGGAAATTTAGCGAACTTTTTGCAATTTTCAAATATTGAATTTCCATGCCCTTAGATGTGAGAGTTATGTCATACAAAATTGTTAATAAATAGCATTTTCCACATATCTACTTTACATCAGTGCAATTTTTTTAGAAAGTTAGAAGGGTTAAAAGTTTATGTCCTGCAGTGTTTGGTTCCACACTTGCGGAGTGTCACTACGGTTTCAGACTCTGTTCACATTGTAGCATCTGAGAGGCGACCTGAGGTCTCCTAGTTGCTCAGCCTGAACCGGGTGATTCATTTCCATTGCCCCCCCAGCCCTGCAGGAGTTAATACTTGTGGATTTTTGTGCGGCTCCTAGGAGCAGGTTGCTAATTACCACCCACAGTTGTCTCTTTCCTATTTAAGGTATGGCAGCCTGTGGTTCTGAGCCGATAATACTTCAGCATAGCTCCAGCGATTCTGGTCTTAGTGGTGATCCATTCTTTGGTGATCTGTAGTTGCTATTTTGAGTGGTATGAAAGTTTCCTTGTTGTATGTTTACTTCCTTCCTTTTTTCTTTATTCCCCTGTACACATAGTCTCTCCTTTGTGTTTGAGTGCAGTGTGTACGAGTTTTCGTTCTCCCTTGTCCCTGTCGTTTCCGTGGGGTTTTGTTATTGTGTTGCCGGCCCACCCAAAGGGTGAGGAAGAGGGGAAGTAAGATCAGGGCTCAGACAGGAGTCAGGGTCACACTGGGGACTCAGACTTCGCTACCATCGAGAGTACCTCTGAGATAAGGGACAGCACAGGGTCTCAAGTCTGAGGGTCAATTTAGGAGCCCCTGTTCTGTCCATTCTTACCCCATGACAGTTTATCAGCAATTTCACATTTTTTCCAACAAAATGTACAAAATCCTTTTTTTCCCCAGAAAAATGTTACTTTAGCACCAAATATTGTATTTTCACAAGGGTAGTAAGAGAAAATGGGTCATACAATTTGTTATGCAATTTCTCCAGAGTACACTAATACCCCATATGAGATGGAAATTATTGTGTGGGTACACGGCAGGGTTTGGAAGGGAAGGAGTGTTATTTGCATTTTTGAATCTTTGATTTTCACAAGGGGAACAGGAGAAAATGCAACCATACAATTTGTTGTACACTGTGTCCTATGTACACCAATACTCCATATGTGATGGAAATCTACTGTTGGGGCGCATGGCAGAGCTCAGAATGGAAGTAGCACCATTTGAATTTTTGAGAGCAAAATTATCTGGAAATGTTAGCGGACGCCATGTCACGTTTGGAGAGCCGCTGAGGTGCGTAAACAGTGGAGCTCCCTTACAAGTGACCCCAGTTTGGAAACTAAACCCCTCAAGGAATTTATCTAGCTTTTTGGTGAGCACCTTGAACCCTCAGGTGATTCACAGAATTTTGCAACATTGAGCCATGAAAATTTCTCCTGAGTACGCCAGTACCCCATATGTGGTTGAATACTACTTTTGAGGCTCAGTGCAGAAGGGAAGAAGCGCCATATTTGAGTTCAGCTTTTGCCGGAATGGTTTGAGGGTGCCATGTCACATTGGCAGAGCCCTTGAGATCCTGGAACAGCAGAATCTGCCCACAAGCGACCCAATTTTACAAACTTCACCCCTCAAAAAATTAATTCAGGGTTGCAGTAAGCATATTAACATCACAGGTGTGTCACAAAATGTTACACTATTGGGCTGTGTAGAAAAAATAATTACATTTTTACCACTAAAATGTTGTTTTAACCCCAGATTTCCAATTTTCAGAAGGGTAATAGGTTAAAAATGCCCCATAACGTGTTGTACAATTTCTCCTGATTGTGGCAATACCCAACATGTGGCGTTTGGCCGCAGCACAGGGCTTGGGAGGAAAGGAGCTCCATTTGATGTTTTAAGCACAGATTTTCCTAGAATAGTTTGCGGACTCCATTTGCAGAGCCAAAACAGAAGAAATCCATTCAAGTCAGGCCCGGCGTCAGCACCCGGCAAACTCGGTCAAATGCCGGGGCCCCGGGCTGCCGGGGGGGCCACTCACCGGGGCCCGGTGCCCACACTGTCACCAGCCCCCCCCCCCCGCCGAGGATTGCTCTTTCAATTGTATCGGCATCGCATTTGCCGATACAATTGAAAGCAATGATGAGAGACGGAGCGTCTCGCTGCCTCTCACCATTCTCCCCGCTGTGTCTGGCACTGTCGGCGTTCTGAGCCTCTGACAGCTCTGCAGCGGAGCACGGTGACGTCATCACTGCGTGCCTGCTGAGAAGTCAGAGCAACAGCGGTGGACAGCCGCGCCGAGGAGACCGGAGCAGCGGAGAAATGAGGAGAATTGAGTATGTATGTAATCGTGGTGGCCAGACGACCATGGAGGTGCATTAAATGATATAGGTGCTGTGTACTACATGGAGGTGACTAATGCTATCAGGGTCTGCACTGTGCTAATTAGGGGCTGTATACTACATGAAGGTGCTTAATGCTATCTGGGTCTGAACTGTGCTATATAGGGGCTGTATACTACATGAAGGTGCTTAATGCTATCAGGGTCTGCTCTGTGCTATATAGGTGCTGTGTACTACATGGAGATGCCTAATGCTATCAGGGTCTGCACTGTGCTATATAGGGGCTGCGTACTACATGAAGGTGCCTAATGCTTTCTGGCTCTGCACTGTGCTATATAGGGGCTGTATACTACATGAAGGTGTTTAATGTGTTTAATGCTATCAGGGTCTGCACTGTGCTATATAGGGGCTGTGTACTACATGAAGGTGCCTAATGCTATCTGGCTCTGCACTGTGCTATATAGGGGCTGTGTACTACATGAAGGTGCTTAATGCTATCTGGGTCTGCATTGTGCTATATGGGGGCTATATACTACATGAAGGTGCCTAATGCTATCTGGGTCTGCATTGTGCTATATGGGGGCTGTATATTACATGAAGGTGCCTAATGCTATCTGGGTCTGCATTGTGCTATATGGGTGCTGTGTACTACATGGAGATGCCTAATGCTATCAGGGTCTGTACTGTGCTATATAGGGGCTGTGTACTACATGAAGGTACCTAATGCTTTCTGGCTCTGCACTGTGCTATATAGGGGCTGTATACTACATGAAGGTGCTTAATGCTATCAGGGTCTGCACTGTGCTATATAGGGGCTGTGTACTACATGAAGGTGCCTAATGCTATCTGGCTCTGCACTGTGCTATATAGGGGCTGTATACTACATGAAGGTGCTTAATGCTATCTGGGTCTGCATTGTGCTATATGGGGGCTATATACTATATGAAGGTGCCTAATGCTATCTGGGTCTGCATTGTGCTATATGGGGGCTGTATATTACATGAAGGTGCCTAATGCTATCTGGGTCTGCATTGTGCTATATGGGGGCTGTATACCACATGAGGATGCCTAATGATATATGGATCTGCATTGTGCTATATGGGGGCTGCTTAATGCTATATGGGGGTTGCATAGTGCCATATGGGGGCTGCATAGAGAACTATGGGGGCTTCATAACACTACATGGAGGAATATGGGGGCTGCCTCCTGCTATACAGAGTTGTATGTCACCTCCACCCCAGTGCTGCATACCCCCTCAGAGCTGTGTATACTCCCAGAGCTGCATGTATCCCCCCACCTCAGAGCTGTTTGTCCCCCCACCCCAGAGCCACTGCCCCCCTCTAGAGCTGTATGGCCCCCATTGCTGTATACCCCTTTCCTCAGTTGTATGTATTCCCCTGTTGTGAATGTCAGTTATGCTTTTGCTGCTGTGAGGCTCCCTCTTGTGGCCAGGAATGGTTTGGACAGAGACCAGGTGTGTTGAACAATGGGCGTTTCTATTGCTAACTCTGCCTATTTAAACCCTGGTCTGCTAGCAGGCTATGCCGGATGTCAGTTGTTCTTTGTACACCAGCCTGCTTCATCCTGATCCAGACCACATCTACCCCAGATAAGTTCTTGGCTCTTTATTCGTTGTTTGGTTCTTTTTGCTCTTATCTGATTTTGTCATTTGCTGTGGTTGTTTTTAGTTTATTTGCATGCAGGGATCTTCCCTCTCAGTTGCTTAGCTGGGAAGCTCCCTGCAGCTATGTTTGGAGTATTGCTCCTATAAGTCCATGTGTTTGTTGCTTCTTGAATTTGTAATGGTTCCTGCTTTCTGTTCATTGGTATGACAAGAGCGCCTGGTATAGGACGGAGTTCAGATCTAGCGATCTGAGGGATTTTTGTACTATCAGATTTTTGGATTTTTGCAGGGTTTTTCTCTGGCCACCATCAGTCCCTTTCCTATCCTGTCCTATTTAGTCAGTAGGGCCTCACCTTTTGCTAATCCTATCATCTATCTGTGTATTGTGTTTTCCTATATTACCGCAGTCTTTGAATGTGGGGGGCTTGCTATTCTTTATCTATTTTCTGAGGCAGAGAGTTATTCATCTTTCCTTCCTTTAGGATAGCTAGTTCTCCGGCTGAGTTTGCGGTGCACAGGATGTTAGTTCACCCCTCGGCTACTTCTAGTGTTGATGGTTAGTAAGGGGATGGCGGCCAGATTAGTTGCCAATGCTCTTGTCACCTTTTACCAATGATTTATGGTGGTCTTCCATGGTTCCGGATCATAACATGCCCCCAAGTAATGTGTATGTACCCAGCCTCTCTTGTGATGTAATGTAAACAGCAGTGGCAGTGTGCTCTATGTGCGACCATGTCTGTTAGTGACGGCCACTGATTGGCGTGGCACAGACACATGCCCAGGAGGAGGTGGATGGACACAAGCGGGGAGATGAATGAGGCTGTTGCCGGCTTCCCAATATTAGAAATATCTCTAATCTGTCTGTGTGTGCATGTATGATCTGTAATCTATGTATGTCAGTGTATATGACCGTGTATAGATTTTTGTCTATTTATATGTGTTTTTGTGAATTTCCCTTTAAATATGTATGTGTACGTATGCCTGTATGTGTATGTATCTGTGCATGTGTATGTGTGGATGGGGCCAACTGAGACTCTTTCGCCTAGGGCCCACAAACACCTGGAGCCGGCCCTGATTCAAGTGACCAACTTTTGGAAATTACACCCCTCTGGGAATTAATTTATGGGTGTAGTGATGATTTAGTCTTTGGAAAATACCCATGGTGTCAAACGCAGTGAATTTGCATAATTAAAAATTGCAAATAAGCCCTTATCATGCCCAGTACATTGTAGTTCCCGTACATTGTGCGCAGCTCATGGTTTTGGGGCCATGCACCCCTTATATAAGAAGGTTTTCCTCACAACGATAATGCCAAAGATATGGACACTATCTGTGGGTTAAGTCGTGTGCGCACGTTGCATTCTATTCCGGAGCGTGTAAGTCACTCCATGTGCGTCTCAGAATGCAGCCGAAAAAGCTGCATTCTGAGACGCATTCATCAGAACGCAACATGCGCACATTCCTGGAGAATTCATGCGTTCTGGATGCTTGCTTTGCCATAGACAGAGTTGGAAAAGCATCCAGAACGCATATTTTTCACAATGCGATCCCACTCGGCTCTGCAGCATCCCCATAGACTTGCAGCAGAGCCGAGAGGGACCGCACTGTCAAAAAGAGCATGGCTGGCTGCGAGACAGAGCCGCACGATCAGAATGAACTCGGATGAACTTCACCCGACTTCATTGTGATCGCGTTGCTCTGTGCGTGTGGCGCGGCTTGATTTGCGGTCACACGTGAAGGACTCACCTGTGATCGCAAATCCCCTGAATGAGTGCAGTGAGCCGCACGATCAGCTGTGCTTTCACTCAGGTTACTCGCGGCCACAACAGCAGTCCTCCACCGGAGAGCGGTGGCCGCGAGTAACCTCAGTGACAGCTCATCGCGCGACTCACTTCAGTTGCTGTTTGGAGCTGACAGGAGCGGCGATGTTCTACTGCCGCTCCTGTCAGCTTCCGATGTAGCAGAGCTGAAAGCGTCGTGGGACCTTGAGTGGATTATGTCGAACCTGGAGGTGTTTTTGAGGGGTTAAAAAAAATGGTGAAGGAGGGTGTTTTTTTGTTTTTCATTACAAATAAAGGATTTTTTGGATGTGTGTGTTTATTTTCTTTAACTTACAGGTTAATCATGGAAGGTATCTCGGAGGACTTAGTGGCAGTTATGGGCTGCTGCCATTAACTCCTTATTACCCAGTTTCTCACCGCACCAGGGCAATTCGGGATGAGCAGGGTAAAGTCCTGGGATTGTCGCATCTAATGGATGCGGCAATTCCGGGCAGCTGCTGGCTGATATTATTCGGCTGGGTGGCTCACCATAACGTGGAGCTCCCCATCCTGAGAATACCAGCCTTCAGCCATGGGGTTCACCCTGGCTGGTATCCAAATTGGGGGGACCGCACGTCTTTTTTTTTTTTTTTTTTTATTACTGTGATATAGACACGCCCACCGGTGGCTGTGATTGGTTGCAGTGAGACAGCTGTTACTCAGCGTGGGGGCGTGTCTGACTGCAACCAATCATAGGCGCCGGTGGGAGGGGGAAGCAGGGAATACGAGATGGATTAATGAGCGGCCGTCATTTTCAAAAGAGAAGCCGCCACAGTGTGAACGCCGTGCAGCGCCGTGTCGGTGATCATGTATCGGTGAGTATGAGAGAGGGGGTGGGAGGGAGAGACCGACATAGAGACATAGAGAGAGAGAGAGACCGACCGACAGACCGACCGACAGAGAGATAGAGACGAAAGACCTGCCTTTGTTATGGAAAAAAACATGCGGATCGCAACATTAATGCAATGCAAACGCACGGAGTTGTAAACGCAGCCAAAACGCAGAAAAAAACGCAACGTGCACACATGACCTTAGGCATATTCTGGGGCTCAGAAGGAAGGGGTGCTTTTGGGTTTTGGGGAGCAGATTTTGCTGGGGTTCTTTTTTGAGGGGGGGGAGCCATAGTGTTATTCTAGAGCCTTTGTGCTACCAAGTAACGTGGAAGCCTCCTATATTTCCGCTAACATATGACGTACCTGAGTGGGGATTTGTGTTTTTGTGGGCTGAGTTGAATGGTATTTGTTGGCGATTTGGCTGCAGAACATTTTGGATCAGGTCATATTTTTCCCATACTCTATGCTTAGTACTTACATCGGGGTATCCATCTACATCTCTGAAATATGTGATTCAGGTGAAACCCCCTACAGATCCATTCACTATAATGAGACAGCAGAGTTACTCCGGACTACATCCTTCCCTTTACTTCTGGGTCATCTCCATGGCACGCTCAGCGCTGTGCCGGCTTGGACCCTATATAAATGCGCAGTCATCAATAAGGTACTATAATTATAAGGTATTTAATTTCCTGTGTATACTAGTATATAGTGTGTCCACCCATATCCTGTCCACCGCCATTAACTTGAGAACGGTGGCAGCTATAGGCATAGAAGTGGTGTCTAGGTATAGTAAAGTAGCCATGAGCTACGCAATGAAACCACCTATAGCGCCACCTGGTGGAAAACAACGGAGTTAGCATTTTTATCTCGAAAACGGAACGAGATAGCGAAAAAAAGTGAATCAATTCAATTCGAATCGACAGCTTGCATACAGAAATGCTATGATATGAAACCCCCAAAACATTGAATGCTGGTCACACATATGGCGCTCATTTAACTTTGATGCTCAAAGTGGCCACCGTCAGCTGCAATGCACATCTGGACTCTGGACAGCATACTGTATCTTGCTGCACATTGTGCAATATGGAGGTGACATGTTTGCATAAGCATCTGTGATACGTCGTCGTAGGTCCTGCAATGTTGGTGGAGGGGTCGCATACACCTGCTGTTTAATGTGACCTCACAGAAAGACGTCCAATGGTGTTGTTAGGTCAGGTGAGCGTGGAGGCCACTCCACGCAGCCACCATACCCAATGACTTGTAGGAAGGTCTCAATGAGGTATCGCTTCACGTCTGCAGCCTTGTGAGTTTTACACATTCTAATCATAGCATTTCTGTATGCAAGGTGTTGATTTGTATTGAATTGATGATGCCCTACAACTTTGTAATTCATTTTTTTCCTCTATCTCGTAACGTTTTCGAGATAAAAATGCTAACTCCGTTGTTTTCCACCAGGTGGCGCTATAGGTGGTTTCATTGCGTAGCACATAGATACTTTACTATACCTAGACACCACTTCTATTCCTATAGCTGACGCCGTTCTCAAGTTAATGGCGGTGGACAGGATATGGGTGGACACATTGTATAGACCTAATTTGATAAACCCTTTAATTGATATTCAGACCTTGAAAAAGCCACTTCCGGTTGTGGCAATATACTTGGGCAGGCATCCCCTCCTTTCTTGCCATGTGTGCTTAACTATGGTATTATGTTTGGGTAGGACAAGTTTTTTTCTTTACATTGCTATCTTGGTTCATTTTGTGTTTTGTTTTCTATTGTGTGTCACTTTATTTGTTATTATTATTATTAACTTAGCCCTCTGTGGCATTTCAATTGTCACTGTCCCATGGTGACACCAGCAACTTGCCTTCTGACAATTATTTTGTCACCAGGTGAACCTTGGGCCATTTACCATCTTGGCTTTTATAGTGTCAAAGGGATTTGTATTTAACTTATATTTACTAATTCCTTATCCTTGTACTTGGCATCATGATACTTTTATCATGTGTATTATTGAGTGTTTTAAATGTTTTTAATATTTATGGTTTGTCTTGTTTTTTTTTTAAATTCTTTATTTTGAAAGCCAAACTCATAACAGTACAGGGAATCGCCTGTTCCACACAGGACAGCAAATAATCATAATGGCAAGTATTAACATTAACATTGACATGCATAGTATCTGTCTTCGCCCCGATACTGCCCTTAACCCCGTACCTGCTCGAGTCTGGCCCAATTTAAACATTTTATAAACCAACCAAACCAAAAGAAGAGAAAATACACAGCTGAAAAAAAGATAGCTGAACCCGTAGTAAGCTTGAAGCAAGAAAAAGAGGGAAGAAGAGAAGAAGTAGAAGAAAAAAGAGGGAGAAAAAAAAAAAAAAAAAAAAAAGGGGTGGGGGAGGGGTGGGGAAAAAGGGGTTGCGGAGAGGGAAGGAAGGCAGGGAAGGGGGACGGAAGAGGGGGGGGGTGGTGTCTCTCCGAGGGCTCACAACTGCCGCGGAACGGAAAGCAGTCTAGTGTACTCCGCCGAGTGGGTGAACTCCAACCAAGGGAACCAAGTCCTATGGAACTCGTCCCGTCGGTCATTGATAGAGGATGTCAGGTCCTCCATGTACATGAGATCGGTCACTTTAGAGACCCACTGTGTCAAAGTGGGGGGGGTAGTGGACTTCCAGCCAAGCGGTATACAAGACCTGGCAGCCATGACCAGAAATCTCAACAAGGAACGCTTATACTTATGGGCCGGAAGGTCCGATAGCTGTAGGAGAAACAATTCCGGGCCCAATGTAACATTCGTGCCGATCACCAGTCCAATGACTTCCCCCACCTCCGACCAGAACCGCTGTAAAGAAGGACAGGACCAGAAGATATGCACATAGTCACCCTCACCTGAGCCACATCTCCAACAGCTGGGGTCAGCGGAGGGGAACATCCTATGGAGTCTAGTCGGTACTCTGTACCATCTAGTCAGTAATTTGAAATTGGCCTCCAGCTGTCTGGAACTAATCGAAGTTTTATGCGCCAGCATTAAAATGTTCTTTCTTTGCGTTTCAGATATCGCAATCCCTAGGTCCCTTTCCCACTGCAGTAGGTAGGCCGGTGGGGGCAAGTTCCCAGCATCCGATAACCAGTCGTACGTCAGGGAGAGTGAATGCCGGACGGCCCCCTCCCCCAGACACAACCTCTCAAAACTTGTAAGCGGCCCGGCGTACCGAGTGAAGGAAGGAAGGGAACACATGAAATGCCTTAACTGCATAGCCCTCCATCTCCCCAACATGGTTTGTCTTGTTGATTACAATAAAGATTTGCATATTTTTTATATTTTTGTGCTGATCCTGTCCCTGAGCACTTCTTTTTCTTGCTATCAGGCTATGTGCCCACGGGACTCTGTATCTGCTGATTTTTCTGCATCAAAATCCGCAGCTTTCCCCCGGAATCCGCACCTCTTCAAAGGTGCGGATTTGATGCGTATTTGACGCGGATTTTGCGTTTTTTTTTTTTATTCAATTGAATAGGCAAAATCCGCAGGAAAATCCGCAACAATAATTGACATGCTGCAGATTTTTCTGCATGAAAATCCGCACGATTTCCGCTGCGGAAAACTCCGCAGCGTGGTCACAGCATTTCCCAAATGCCATAGAAATGGCTGGGGAGTAGCTGTGCTGCAGATTTCTGGAAAATCCGCGGCTTTTCCGCGAGAAATCCGCGGCAAAATCCGCGTATTTTCCGCAGCGTGGGCACATAGCACAAAAACAGATAAGACCACTGAGGCTATCAGAAAGCCCCTGCAGGTGTCACATGGAGATATGCCGAAAACGCACCGATTGTCATTATGGCATCAGATGCTGTTCACACTTTAGATTCAGACTGTCGCACGGTGTTTGGCTCTAAATTCGCCGAGTGTCATGGCAGCATCTGACACTGTTCATACTGCAGAATCTGACACTGCACACTATTCCTCCTTTGGTGCTTCTAAAATACAGACAGGCTTGGGTGTCAACCAGCTGTGTTCTCAATAGCCTGATGGTTACCTCTTGGATCATGGTTTGTGGGAGACCTATCAAAGTCACTCCCCACCTTTTTAAAGATGGTGGAGCCTGTCTTCCTATACGGACTCTAGCCTTTGCTAAACTGGTCCATGTGCTGTTGTATCCCAGTCCTGTTGGTGATAGTATTACTTTGGGTGTGGAGTTCTCCCGTTGTCTTGTTGTTTCCTCCTTGCTCTTATTTTCCTTTTAAGCTCTTTTTGGCATCTAGATCTGTGTGTGTGCCGTGAGATAGATTTGACTTCCCGTTTGTGTTTTTTTGTTGTCTCTATCACTCCTGCCCAGACCCTCCCCAGGAGTTAGGGATATAAGATCAGGGTTGGTCAGAAGCAGGGCAATGAATGTGGCCCAAATAACCTCACCATCAGAGGTAACTCTGAAATTAGGGTTAGCTAGGGTCCCCTAGTCTGCAGGACAGTCTAGGAGCCCCTGTCCCCAGTTCTCCACCCACAATGTGACACTGCACCCTGAGGTTTCTCTGCTATTTCTGAGTTACACAGACAGGCTCGGGCGTCAACCAGCTGTGTGCTCATTCATGGTCAAGTTAGCAAGAGCTAACTTATGCTAGGCTGTTGTTTGAAACCTATCACATTTGCTCCCCACCTTTTTAAGATGATGGAATCTGTCTTTCCACATTGACTATAGTTTATTGCTGTGTTGGTTTGTGTGCTGTTGTGTTTCAGTTCTGCTGGTGATTATATTGCTTGGTGTTTGAAGTAGTTGTGGAGTTCTCTTGTTGTTTCCTTCCTGCTCTCATTTTCCTCCTTGGCTCTTATTGTCTTATACGTCTGTGTGAGCATGCTTTGAGATAGAGATTTGGTTTCCTGCTTGTCTTTCTCTATTGGTTTTATCACACTCCTGTCATGGCTCTCCCATGGGGTAGGGGAGGATGTGGTATAAAATCAGGGTTGATCACTCCTGACCCTGCCCTTCCCAGGGGTTGGGAGGGCTGGGATATAAGATCAGGGCTGGTCAGGAGCAGGCCCAGGAAGGTGGCTCAGACATCCTTGCCTTTAGAGGTAACTCTGAGATAATGGACAGCTAAGGTTCCCCTAACCTGAGGCCCAGTCTAGGAGGTCCTAAGCTTTCTCCATTATATCCGTGTCAGTAGGCGGTACCCTCTTTTGTATACTTTTTGGATCAATAACAGCATGCATATTTGGTCACTACGAGTGATCGTGTTCAACAGTGTGTTACCACTGAAACCTAAGGTAAAGATGTCGGATTACTTTAATAGTGAACAAAGTAAGTTCTCTGTTTTTTTATGCTTCAAATAAGGTATACTTCCATTTACGTCCGATATCCTCGGGGTCCGAGAGTCAGCAAGTAGGCATTATGTTGTTTTTTATTCTACAGGGTGACGAATGGAAAGCTGCTTTTAATGCAACGGAGGGCCATTTTGAAAATTTGGTGATGTCGTTTGGTTTGACGAACGCTCTGGCGGTTTTTCAGAATCTCATAAATAACATATTTTGCTCTCTTGTGGGAAGATTTGTATCTTGGTGACATATTGATTTAGTCACTTTCTCTTGCGGTACAATGGGGACATGTCCGGCAACTCCTCCTTCGTGATAATCATTTATTTGCTAAGCTGGAGAAATGTGTTTTTGAAGTGCAGCAAGCCATCCTTAATTGGGTTCAATCAATTAACCTTAAAGCTTTGCAGAGTTTTTTTTAGGTTTTGCAAATTATTATGTTCATTAAGAATCTCTTTGCCATAGCTAAAATGTTAATTGACATGACCAAGGGGACTTTTTCATGGGGTCAGCTGAGCTAGAGAATGTCTTTTCTACCTTCAAGTCGGCCTTTTCTTGAGCTCCTGTTCTCAGTCAACCCAATATTGAGCTGGCTTTTGTGGTTGACGTTGATGCTTCTGCTGTAGGGATGGGAACTTTTCTTTCAGGGAAAAAAAGGTTACCTTCATTCTGTGCTTTTTATTCTCAGATGTTCACTTAAAGTGAACCCGTGAGGTGAAATATGCACCCACAACCACGAGTAGTAGGTGCATATTTCTAATCCCTGCCCAACTGTCCCAGCTATAGTAGCGTATACAGTGTGTCCACCTATATCCTGTGCACCGCCATTAACTTGAGAACGGCGGCAGCTATAGGCATAGAACTGGTGTCTAGGTATAGTAAAGTAGCCATGCGCTATGCAATGAAACCACCTATAGCGCCACCTGGTGGAAAACAACGGAGTTAGCATTTTTATCTCGAAAACGGAACGAAATAGAGAAAAAAAGTGAATTACAAAGTTGTAGGGCATCATCAATTCAATACGAATCGACACCTTGCATACAGAAATGCTATGATAAGATCGTGTAAAACTCACAAGGCTGCAGACGTGAAGCGATACCTCATGGAGACCTTCCTACAAGTCATTGGGTATGGTGGCTGCGTGGAGTGGCCTCCACGCTCACCTGACCTGACCCCATTGGACTTCTTTCTGTGAGGTCACATCAAACAGTAGGTGTATGTGACCCCTCCACCAACATTGTAGGACCTACTACGACGTATTACAGATGCTTGTGCATATGTGTCACCTACCATATTGCACAACGTGCAGCAAGATACAGTATGCTGTCCAGAGTCCAGATGTCCAGCTGACGGTAGCCACTTTGAGCATCAAAGTTAAATGAGCGCCATATGCGTGACCAGCATTCAATGTTTTGGGGGGGTGGGGGTCATGGGTTTCATATCATAGCATTTCTGTATGCAAGGTGTCAATTCGTATTGAATTGATGATGCCCTACAATTTTTTTAATTCACTTTTGTTCTCTATCTCGTTCCGTTTTCGAAATAAAAATGCTAACTCCTTTGTTTTCCACCAGGTGGCGCTATAGGTGGTTTCATTGCGTAGCGCATGGCTACTTTACTATACCTAGACACCACTTCTATGCCTCTAGCTGCCGTCGTTCTCAAGTTAATAGCGGTGGACAGGATATGGGTGGACACACTGTCTAAAGAGATCTTTAGAAAAGGTA
This sequence comes from Anomaloglossus baeobatrachus, assembly GCF_048569485.1. NCBI lineage: Eukaryota > Metazoa > Chordata > Amphibia > Anura > Aromobatidae > Anomaloglossus > Anomaloglossus baeobatrachus. Next base: position 674,866,877 of record NC_134354.1, read on the forward strand.
TTTCTAAAGATTCTTTATGATATGCTAATGAGCGCAGGGACTAGTCGCAAGGGCATTATTTCCCCTGACTAGTCCGCCCTCTTAACATTTTAGCACTCCCACAGGAGCGTGCTAACATGCTATTCAATGCCCATTGCCCAGCGTTATCGGCAGTGACGCGCGTACCTGTGTCTGTTGGCGCCGCTTCAGGCACCAGATTTAGGGTCAGTGCGCATGATTAGAAGTCCCGGCATTATAATAGAAAAGGGAAAAAATACGAAATGCGGTGAAAGTGCAAAGAAAAAGTGCAATTGCATGATTATTTTGTTTTTTTACTTACCGTGTTCACCGTTTTGAAAAACTGACCTATCAGTATGATTCCCCAGGTCAGTACAAATTCAATACCATGTATAGTTTTACTTTTATCTAAGTGGTGAAAAAAAATTCAGGTTGGTCAAAACAAGAATTGTGCTTTTGGCATCATTTTCCAAGACCCATAGCGTTCTCATTTTTTGAGATCTGGGGCTCAATCACCGCTTATTTTTTGCCTCTTGAGCAAAAATCTTTTAATCATACCATTTTTGTGTAGTAATTTTTTGAGATCTGGGGCTCAATCACCGCTTATTTTTTGCCTCTTGAGCAAAAATCTTTTAATCATACCATTTTTTTGTAGATGCAATGTTTTGCTTTCCAATTGCATTTTAATGCAATGTTGCGGTGACAACAAAAAATGTAATGTTGGCGTTTGGAATTATATTCTCGCTATGCCCTTTAACAATAAGATTAATTGATTTTATATTTTGATAAATCGGGCATTTCTGAACTCGGCAATACCAAATATGTGCCTTTTTTATTTTCAATAGGGCATAAGGGGGGTGAACTTATATATAAATTTTTTTTTAAACTTTTTTTCATTTTTAATTGCTTTTACTAGTCCCATTAGGGGACTTTATGCCTGCACTATCTGATTGTTTCTGCTGTTCAGAGCGATGCTACAATATCGCTCTGATAAGCAGAAATGTTGATGATCTGTGAGTGGCGGCGCTCTGCCAGTGTTCACAGGAAATGAGTCATGACAGCAACAGGAGTCATCGTCTGACCCCGTGCCGTCATTGCAACCCATTGATTGGCACCCCGTGATCGCGTCACGAGACTGCCGATGAAGGAGCGGAACAGTGCGATCACCGCTAGAGTGTGTAAGTTCGCTCTGTCAGAGTTTGATAGCGCAATCTAAGGGGTTAACAGGCGTGGGTGGATTTCTGATCCACCTGCGCAAGTTAGCTGCACATGTCTGCGCGAGCCCACGGTAACAGGAAGGAGGCGACCTAGGACGTATATATACGTTCTAGATCGTGAAGGGGTTAACCAAATTAAATTGCTTGAAACATCAAAGCCCAGCTATAAACTGTGTTAGAACACCACCGATCATAGGCTGTAGCCTGTCAGGGGTGGCGTCACCAACCCCAGCACTGATTGGTGAATCGAATATCATCGTCCGAATTCTCCAATCAGTGATCAAAGACGTCTGACCTCACAGTGACCGCTCTGCCTCATTCTAGTTTGGAGGCACGTGTAGAGCGGTCACTGTGGCGTGCTGCTGCCTATCTGCTGGGCCTTGTCCTACCGCAGGTGATTTTAGCCTGTGCCACCACTTCCGTCAGCTGTTGTTGCTGCTGCTGACTGAAGACAAGAAGAAAGAAGATCTTCTTGTCCTGTTCCTTGCTTTTTTTTTCCCTGTCCATCCCAATCCCTCTCCCCCCCCCCCGTTCTTCCCTCTCCCTAACCCTTTCCCAAACCCCCTTTTCTGCCACCTAGCACTGATCACTGCTTGATTTCTTACATTTTGTCAGTTTTCTCTTTTGCACCACCTCCGTGGGTGTTTCCAGCAGCCAACAAGCGCTAATCAGTGACAAGTGTAAAAAAAAATTAAAAATCAAAAATAATAATTTAGTTTAGTTGATGAGGTTAGATCAGAGACAGTAAAAAATATACTGTAGTAATGGTCTTCTACTACAGTTTTTTATTGTTTGTTTTATTTTTACTAAATATAGTAGTCGGGATTAGTGTTAGATAGTAAAGTGGAAAAAAAAAAAAAAAGAATCAAAAGTAATAGATTAGTTGATAGAGCTAGATCAGGGACAGTAAAAATATAATGTAATAATCAGCTTCTACTACAGTATTCTTTACTGAATATAGTTGGGATTAGTGTCAGATAGATGCGGTCGCTCAGTAATTTTTTTTACTTACCTACCTGCCTTTTGGACCCAGCAGGAGCTCACCTTCCACCCCGCTGCTGATTATCAGTATTCTCTTGGTGATTAAATACTCTTTTCTTCCCTCTAATGGTGATATTATTCAGTTCATTCTAGCTCTGGTTGCAAACAGGTGGCTTGTACTCCTCTGTGGTATTGTTGCTGAACTCCTGCCTGTGTCACCTGTGTATAAGTAGTTCATGCTTATTTCCCTGTGTGTCTCCCTTGTGTCTTCCTTAAGTGTTTAGTGAGGTTGACGAAGAGCTCATCCCACCCGTTCCCTATTTAGGATCCAGCACTAGGGAGACCTAGGGTCAGGTATCCAGCTCGGCGCATAGGTGCGAAACCTATCTAGGGTGTTGAGGGACCCCAGGGACCAGCAGTAGGTTTGGTCAGGGGTCACCATCCCCCCCTTCCCTAGACGCAGGCATCCCCTTCCCTTACGCGGCTCGCTTGGTATGTCCTCGTACCTAGTGTGATAGTTTACAGTTCTTTTTTTAGAGTAATTGATGACTTCACATGGCAGGGGAAGGGGAAGTTGCTCATTAGTAGAGTTTATAATATTTCTTAGATTTCCTGGTACTATTGATTTACGAAAAACGTACGGTAATATTATTGTGTAGAGATGATAAAGTACATCCACACTATCCTGCCACCTATGACACAAATCAGTGTTTATTCACAGATTTACCTGTAATAAATTGCCTCTTTAGTTTTTTGTCCTAGATTTATTCATACTAAACAAGAATTTCACTCATTATTTATATCCCCCCACAAATAACAGTGTAATTGTATGGTACAACTTAGTAAGTACATTGATACCGTACATGATGAGATATTGGTGACACAACCACTGCAGAGCCATATTGTGTTTCATTTCTTTGACTTGAATCTACCATTGGATACTCACATGTGGTGGGTTATACACATATGTTATTTTATTGACGACACTGGTGAATTTCCCAGGGAAGGGATTTTCAGAGCAAAGGGGAAATTTTGAGAACTTTGTGTCTTAAGAACATTTTTTTTTTTTTTTTTTAAAATATCCTTTACATAAAATATTCACTTTCATGCTGAGAAGAAAAATACTATAAATACGATGAATGTCACATTAAATACATGAGGCACTGCATTAAAGTCTACCTATCCACTACACAAGGTGGGGGTGGCCATTGTCAAGATGTTAATGGAAAAAACTTCTTTTGAGGTCTGAATAGGGCATGTATGATAAAGACTGATATCTGGTAATGCTGCAGACAATCAGAAGCCTATGGGCTAAGGGTACCGTCTCACTAAACGACGTACCAGCGATTCTGACCACGATACGAACTAGTCAGGATCGCTGGTACAAGGTCGCTAGTGAGCTGTCAATCAGGCAGATCTCACCAGCGACCAACCACCAGCGACTCGTGTAACGATGCTGCGCTTGGTAACCAGGGTAAATATCAGGTAACTAAGCAATGCGCTTTGCTTGGTTACCCGATATTTACCCTGGTTACCAGCATACACCGCTTACAGGCTGCCAGCGCTGGCTCCCTGTATACGTAGCTAAAGTACACATCGGTTACTAAGAAAAGCGCTTTGCTTAGTTACCCCATATTTACCCTGGTTACCAGCGTACGCTGCTTACACAGAGTCGGTGCTTGTTGGTCTCCCGCTTTCAAACACACCGATGTGTGCTACACAGCGGGAGACCAACGAGCAAAAAATTAACCAGAACATTGTGTAGCGATCAGTGACTTCACAGCAGGGGCCAGGTCGCTGCTTCGTGTCACACACAGCGAGATCGCTGATGAAATCACTGGTACGTCACAAAACCTGCGACTCGGCAGCGATCTCGCTATGTGAGAAGTACCCCTAAGACTTATGTCAAGATAAAATCCTTTGTATTCGAGTTGAGCAAAAAGATTGGTAAGACTCTGGTCCAGTGGTCATGCCGGTAGTCCGTGGCTGCTGGACCAGAGCCCCATGAACCTTCTACCCGCCGGCCTTCCTGGGGCTTTTTCTGATTAGTAGACCTGGGCACGTACTGAGCACACCACATAGTGGGCACTGTCTGCTGAAAAAATATAGGACCACCATCTATTTTATGGCTAGTGACTGATAGATTAAATTTTTACATGAGTAGATAGCTTCTTATTGTGTGATTGTACAAATGATTGTAATGGGCATCTGTAGCAATCTGGCCATACACATTTGATAAATATGGGCAAAACCCACAGAGTTTTACATGAGTGTTAATCCATCTATTGTGTATGGTGATGTAAATTCAGATGCTATGTTAGCAAAGGTAGGGAAAGGAAGTGTCTAGAAGCTTACCCCATATTAAGAACACATGTACAGAGCCTGAGCTGAGCATGCATGTGTATGCGGTGGTCAGGGGGAATAGCTGTCAGCCAAAAAAGCCGCCAGCTAGCTACGGTGTGTGTCCCGATGAACAGTGATGACTCTTCTAGATCCTAGCACAGTAATAACGGACAAGCTTTTTTTAGCAATGTAGTGAACACCATGAGTCGCCTCCACCATGTACAGATAACAGGTACACTCTTTTCTTCCTGGCCATAATGTAGAGGTTTGGAGGACCCCCGAGTGTAGGTGTATCGTCCCTCACACTAGATCTGAGACTCCCCAGATCTCTTCCGGGTGATGTGCTCCAAATGTGCGGATTCAGAGGTGTCCAAGTTGATGTTGTATTTAGCCAGGATTTTAAGGATGGGGCGAAGTTTTAACCACCACTGCTGCTTGGGAAGACGATGCCTGAAGGCAGAAAAATAAAAATAAATTACAATTTAAATAATATATTATTTTATTTCGTTTAGTTGCTTGATGCAAAGAATACCAACTACACATGGCATGGTCAGATAGTGTCTGCAATTGTTAGTGTCAAAACAGGAATAGAGATGAGCAAACTCGGCTCACACTGGGGGTATCAACAGTGTGATAAGATATAGTGTGCACCAAACACAAAAATGGAAAAACCCCACCCCCAGAAGTGATCTGTGTATGACGGAGACCCGAACTGCCCAATTAGTGACTTCCAATGAGGTTTAGGTCAAGTTCAGGTCCCAAACCAAAGTTTATCAAAAGTCCGGCTGATCCCACCAAACCGAACTTCAATGGGTCCGCTTATGTCTAATCAAGAATTCTTTCTATAATTTATAGGCTGAACACCAATTTCCTAGTAGCTGTACCACTAGACATATTTACCCTTTTGTCATTAGCATACACTTTCAAAAAAAGGGCCCCTGTGCAAGAACAATAAATGGGCCCTTTGCAGCCCAAGACTTCACCAATGCACAATTTAACCTGCTTTGGAGGTGGTATATGGGCCCTCTTAGTTGAGGCCCTGTGTAGATGTACAGGTTGCACCAATTATATGTCCGCCCTTGCTTTTTGTGCAGCTTTTACAATGCCTATTTATGCAGATTAGCCTTGACATTCCTCCTCGCAGGGGCGGACATATCATTGGTACAACCTGTGCAGCTGCACAGAGGCCCGAGAGGTCAGGGGGCCACTTCTACCTCCAAATCAGGCGGAATTGTGCATTTTGATGAGTTATTAGATTGTAAAGGGCCCATATACTGTTTTTGCACTGGGGCCCTTTTCTGTCTGTCTGTAAGTACCTCCTTCTATTTGTTCTGACCTAGCATGTACTATGTGAGTCTCTCGCTCCATGTTTTATAGTCAGGAGCCAAGGATAAAACCAAACGACTACTACACAACCACAGCGACACCACATACAGGTCTTGTGGTTGTCATGCATCATGTATTTATGCCCCAAAAGTATGGACATGTATACCTGCACTGTAACACATCTGCCATTTACAGCATATATCTGGCTTTTGAAGACCATAATGTGGACCTTTCAGGTCTCCTACAAAAGGTATTGTATATTGAGTACCCAGCAGTCACACTTCTGAATTTCATGTGGCCGGCTTAATGAGTGTATGGACATAATGGAAGCATATGATGAACGTTGTCCCTGAAAAGAGTGTAACTGAATCCATTTAGCGCTGCATGCCCCTGAAATGTTTCCACAAGAAACAACTATGTAATATTGTCAGGAATAATAATACTATACACATACTCAAAATCAGTTTCATTCTTCAGTTCCAACAGAGGCTGGAAAACAAGACTTCTCTTGCGCATTCCCAACAAACAAGCGGAGTCAGCGGTATTGGCGAATATACGACCTGCAACAGAGGATGTGGTGTGAGCGGAGCAGGAGTCCGGATTTGGGATTTATAAATTAAGATATAACTCAAACAGAGGCATACCGTGTCTGGAGCACTCCTTCACTTTCCCGGTCATCCACAGTACAGCTTTTGCACCCATTTTTGTGCCAAAGTTCCTATCAAAAGGTGTTGGGGTGCCCCCCTGAAACAAGGGAAAATAGCCGTTACTTACCTATTGTGCTAATACGGTTTCTGTGAACAGAACAAGTTAAATGTTAAGTAGTTCTAGTAACGTTTTCTGGCTCCATCACTATTCTTCATGTTATCTGCATTATATCCATATGTCCATTTACAGTCATCACTCTTAGGCATTGTCCAGGAACTTTATATTTTTTTGGTGAGGACATACTGTACATTTTCAGCTTTCTATATAGAAGTATTATCTCATGAGAAAATTACCTATTTAATCTAGGTTTTATGTTAGGAATATTTAATAAGAATTTTTGGTGATTGTTACTTTCATATTTTCCATATTGTTTAGTTTACAAACCCCCCGCCAACCCCCAAAGACAGAGATATTGCCATTTTCACTCCGAGCCTTATAAAATGCCGAGATTGCCCGTTCTGTAGAGGTCACATTTTATTATCGCAGGCAGAATGACAATGATGGATAATAACCATCTATAGAGAACACTGGACCCACCGTTCATTGAAGCGTATGGTCACAGCTAACCTTCTTCACATCACAAAACAGGCCCACAAGTCTCACATAGAGGTCAATAAAATCTCCTGCCAATTTGCTTCATATGGTCAATGTACCTGCTGTAGAGTAGATCTATGAACGCTGTTAAAGGGAATCTGTCACCAGGATTTTGCCACCTAATCTGAGAGCAGAATAGTGTAGGGGCAGAGACTCCGATTACAGCGATGTGTCACTTACTGGGCTGCTTAAAGTAGTTTTGATCAAATTATTAATCAGCAGTAGATTATCATTACAGGACTACATTTGTGTGGTGCAGGTAGTCCAGCATATTCATGAGCTCTGTATAACTGCTAGATCTGCAGCACAGAAAACATTGATTTTATCAACATGACAGAAAACAGCTCAGTAAGTGACACATCGCTGGAATCAGGGTCTCTGTCTCTACATTATGCTGCTCTCAGCTGGGGGAGCAAAAACCTGGTGACAGATTCCCTTTAACCGTTCTGGCAAGATGGCCACCCCATGTATAAAAAATAAAATAAATCTAATGCTATAAAGAAAACAGATTATAAAAAATGAATATGTATATTGCTTTAATTATTATTAAAGACATATAGGTCAATATATGGTGAATCATCTTTGGGAACAATTTTTTTTTTTTTTATAAATAATGTATTTTTGCCTAAAAATAATTTTTGTATCGGAGTTTCATTAATGCACCATTTGCCTTGTATAGCCTCTGTGTTGCATATTCTATTACTGGATGCAGAACGGGTCAACTGAGGGTCCATCAGTGAGCAAATTCTGAAGGTCCGATGGTAGGGTTTCTAATGTTTCTGTTTTTTTTATCTCCTCTAAACTGATTAAAGATCACATATCACTTGAAAGTTAAATATGCAGGGAAACAAAGAATGTAAAACCCAAACAGTACAAGATTTCTAATGTAATGGAGTTGGAAAAATGATTGTTAGCCCCAACATATATGTATTTAAGTAAAAAAAGTCCTCAGAAGATGTTTTGGAGGGCACAGTGCCTCGTAGGTGTGTTATTGGGGGCAGTTATTACTTTCAGGGATCAATCTATAAACAGATATTTTGTAAGGTACCAGATGTGGCAGTGTTTACTCTCAGGGGCACTGTCTGATCACAATTAATTTGGGAGGCACTATGTGTAACATTGTTTTTGGGCCACTATCTGTACGGTAAAATCATTTTGGGCTACATATACCGTACTTATGACACCATTATCTTTGCAGTACTGCATTTAGTGTACTGGGCAGCACTTCAGGCATAGTATTGGGGGTGGCAGCAGGATGACATTGTATCGGCACCAGGATTAAAGAGTTTGCTATGAGAACGTGAGGGGGATGTTGGAAAAGTGAACAGATGAAGAAGTGTGGACAGCAAACTGCAGAGACCAGTCATGGTTGAAAGAAGTGTCATGATGGTCTGGGCCAAACTGAGTAGAAAAATAAAAATTACAATCAGAGTCGCTGGATGTTATTGGACTGTATTTTGCCTGTGATATGGTAATGTATGGTGTATATGTATATACATTTAAGGGGGCTTTACATGCTACGATATCGTTAATGTTTTGTCGTCGGGGTCAAGTGGTTAGTGATGCACATCCGGCGTCATTAATGATATCGCAGCGTGTGACACTGACCTGCGACATTAAGCGACCTCAAAAGTGGTGAAAATCGTTCACCATGGAGAGGTCGTCCCAAATTCAAAAATTGGTAAGGGTTGTTTATCCAGGTGGTTCATCGCTCATGCGGCATCACACATCGCTGTGTGTGACACCGCAGGAGCGAGGAACATCTCCTTACCTGCCGCCGGCCACAATGCGGAAGGAAGGAGGTGGGCGGAATGTTACGTTCTGTTCATCTCCGCCCCTCCGCTTTGATTGGCCGGCCGCTTAGTGACGTTGCGGTGACGTCACTGTGATGCCGAACGTCCCTCCCCCTTGAAGGAGAGATTGTTCGGCAGTCACAGCGACGACGACGACCAGGTATGTGTGACGCTGCCGTAGCAATAATGTTCGCTACGGCAGCGATCACAAACAATCGCATGCGCGACGGGGGCGGGAACTTACACGCTCGCTATCGCTACAAATTGCTAGCGATATCGCTACCGTGTAAAGCCCCCTATACAGTATATGGTTTACATGGTCTGTAGACTAAATTTAGTTTTAAAAAAGTGTTATCCATCCAGAACAGTGCCTTTTTGAAACATTAGCGATGCCCCTGATACCTTACACCGTCAGAACTCTTTACCAAGTAGCTCTCAAGATCAAAAAACATCAGTGGATCTGCCTCTCTAATGTGATCTACTCCTGTTTTAACCTGTCAATGAAACAATAAGGATGGCCTCTTTGGAGGCTTTTTGGGTTATAACTAGGGATAATCGAATACCTCAAATATTCGTCTTCGCGAACATCCGACGAACAGGTCGCCGCTATGCGAATATTCGATGCGCAATGTAAGTTTATGGGAAGCCCGAATAGTTTCGAATAGTTGTTTTTCGGGTTTCCCATAGACTTACATTGCGCATTGAATATTCGCGAATAGTCGAATAACGGCGACCTATTCGGAAAATATTCGCGAAGCCGAATATTTGAGGTATTCGATCATCCCTAGTTATCACAGTTGATCACTTTCCCTTAGATATATCCGCTTCCTAAGTTCATTATTACACGAGCAAATGTTCACTCAAAAGAATGCTGTTGCGGTAGATGGAAAGTTGCTAGGTGTTGATAAAAGCATGTACTACAAGGTGGTAGCGATTTAGTACACAGTGAAATTTTATGCTGGCAAGCAATAATTTTTAAGCAAGATCTGGTTTTGCAAGAATCAAACAATATTACGATCACTAGCAGCCATTATACTCTGTTTCAAGCGATAGTGATTTTCTGCACAATTCTTGCCCCATCTAATAAGGGCTTAAGTGCTGGTGTCCCTGCAAGGAAAATTCATGTCTTGGCTCTAATATGTCTTTGGCAGAAAAGTAATCCCATGCCATCATCTGCAGTATTCAAATGATAGTCAGAAACGTATATGAATTTATAGGAAACGTCATAGTCTGTGTCCTCCAGCACTGCATCGCTCTCCATTCTTTACCTGGAGGCAATCCGTACTGATGAAGGTCTATCTGACCAAAACGTCGTCTTAAGGGTGCTTCACACGCTGCGACATCCCTAGCAATCTTGTTAGCGATGTGACACGCCAGATCGCAGATGCGATCTGCTGAGATCGCACATACGTCTTTTTATAGCGCCGGTCACATGTGCGATCTCGGCAGATCGCATCTGCGATCTGGCGTGTCACATCGCTAACGAGATCGCTAGTGATGTCGCAGCGTGTAAAGCACCCTTTAGTTTATGAATTGCAAGCACATATTAAACAGTACAATTTATATCATTCTAAAGCCTGCTTTACACGTTGCAATTTCGCATACGATAACGTATGCGATTTGCAACGCCTCCATCGTATGTGTGGCACGTGCAATTTGTTGAACGTGCCGCACAAACGAGTAACCCCCGTCACACGTACTTACCCGTCCATACGACCTCGATGTGGACATCGACATCACGTCACGCGGCAGCCGGCTAATAGAAGCGGAGGGGCGGAGCTGAGCGGGACGTAGGTAAGATCTGTTAATCGTTCCCGGGGTGTCACACACTGCGATGTGCGCTACCCCGGGTATGATGAACAACCTGACGTGCAATTCTAGAGAAAGGTACGATGTGTATGCGATGAACGTTTTAACGTTCAATCGCAATCGCACGTACCTGTCACACACTGCAATGTACCTTACGATGCCGGATGTGCGTCACTTACGACGTGACCCCGCCGACACATTGTAAGATACATTGCAGCGTGTAAAGCGGGCTTAAGTTTGAGTGCCAATTTTTATTGGAGCTGTATTAGGCTATGTTCACACAGGGCTTTTTTGGTAAGTTTTTGCTGCGTTTTTTAACTGCAGATTTGCCTTGGTTTTATGCAAATCCATGCTAATAAAAAGCTGCTTTTTACAGTACCAGCAAAATCTATGAGATTTCTGAAATCGCAAGCACACACACACACACCTGCAGATTTTTTCATGACTGTTTTGTCAAATACCTGCGTTTTTGCTGCAGATTTCAAAGAATGATCATGTCAATTCTTTGCAGCGTTTTTCCGTTTTGTCATTGACACAAACCATTTTGTAAAAAAAAGCCCCAAAATGCACCAAAAACGCCACTAAAAAATGTATCAAAAACGCAGATGACTCAAAAAAGATTTTCTGCCACAAGATCAAGATTTGGTCAAGAAAAAAAATTAACAAAAAAGCCCTGTGTGAATATAGCCTTACGGATTTGGATCCTACTTGTGCACCACACTCTACAGAAGTAAATAAAAAATAAAATCTTTATTTGTATATAGCGCTAACATATTCCGCAGCGCTTTACATACATCAGGCACACTGTCCCCATTGGGGATCACAATCTAAAGTCCCTATCTGTATGTCTTTGGAGTGTGGGAGGAAACCGGAGTACCCGGAGGAAACCCACGCAAACACGGGGAGAACATACAACTTGGTGGGATTCGAACCCAGGACTCCAGCGCTGCAAGGCTGCAGTGCTAACCACTGAGCCACCGTGCCACAGTTTTTCTATAGTCTGTGTCCTTGTCCCAGTAAATGTCTGGAAGGCCTGTGCCTGTTGGTAAAAACTCACATTTCTGTAGTCACTGCTTAGGTGACAAGCAATTGCAACCCCCTTACCTGTTGCATGTGGCCAAGAACATTTTTCCTACAGTCAAAGGTGCCTTTTCCTTCCTCTGAATACAAATTGAATATAAAGTCGGTGCTGTAATTGTCACTGCACTTTTCATTCCTCAAAAGAAACACAAAGTTCATTTAATATACAACATACCTGACAGTCCATACAGAAAGGCTGGTAAGATGACATATGCGACCTAGGTAACTGGACAGTCTCCCTTGTGGTCAGTAATTTATAATCTGCTGCTCAATTAGTCCGCCTCTCCCCTCACTAAAGGTGGTGTCACACACAGCGACAACGACGTCGCTGCTGCGTCACCATTTTCTGTGACGTTGCAGCAATGTCCCGTCGCTGTCGCTGTGTGTGACATCCAGCAACGAGCTGGCCCCTGCTGTGAGGTCGCCGCTCGTTGCTGAATGTCCAGCTTCATTTTTTGGTCGTCGCTCTCCCGCTGTGAAGCACACATCGCTGTGTGTGACAGGGAGAGAGCGACGAAATGAAGCGAGCAGGGAGCAGGAGCCGGCGTCTGGCAGCTGCGGTAAGCTGTAACCAAGGTAAACATTGGGTAACCAAGGTGGTTACCCGATATTTACCTTCGTTACCAGCCTCCGCCGCTCTCACGCTGCCAGCGCCGGCTCCTGCTCTCTGCACATGTAGCTGCAGTACACATCGTGTAATTAACCCGATGTGTACTGTAGCTAGGAGAGCAAGGAGCCAGCGCTAAGCAGTGTGAGCGGCTCCCTGCTCTCTGCACATGTAGCTGCAGTACACATCGTGTAATTAACCCGATGTGTACTGTAGCTAGGAGAGCAGGGAGCCAGCGCTCAGTGTGCACGGCTCCCTGCTCTCTGCACATGTTGCAGCACAGCGACGCGTGTCGTTATGATCGCTGCTGCGTCGCTGTGTTTGACAGCTAAGCAGCGATCATAACAGCGACTTACAAGGTCGCTGCTACGCCACAGAAAATGGTGACGTAACAGTGACGTCGTTGTCGCTGTCGTTTAGTGTGACCCCAGCTTAATCCTCGATCTCTCCTCTTCCAGTCTTCACTTGCTAACCACCGTCCAGAGAATTTAATCACACTATGACCTAAAAGGTCAATCATAACTGGTAATCTCCATACATCTCTGACCTAGTCTCCAGTTACCTCCCCACACGTATTCTCTGGTCCTTACAATCTCCTTCTTTCCAATCCTCTGGTCCATTTCTTCCAATCATCTCCAAGATTTATCTTGTGAACCCTATATGCCTTATTCAGACATCCAAGTTTCAAGTATGTTTTCTCTCCATGTTTTCAAAGGACATGTCCATTATAGTCTATGGTGCTATTCACAGAGACACGTCCATTTTTGATCTGAGTCACTGATCACAATCCCCCACATAAGTCTATGGGTCCGTCCGAGAAAATCCTTTAAAGAGGACCTGTCACTAGGTCAAAAGTGGCCAGTTTTGGATTCTGTTTTATTTCTTCTGCTGCCCAGAATAATCAGGTTTTTTTTTTTTCTTTTTTTTAGATCCACTGTATGGTTGAAGAGATTTGGGCTTTTTTATTTAGTGAGAATATTTATGATCTCTACCAAGGGGGCTTTGCTCACAGGATTCTCTGGGGGAGTCTTTAGGCTGCTTTTTATTATTACTGCACTTCTCAAATACTTGATACTTTTTATTCTAAAGATTAAAAAAGACACAGAAAAGTGAAACCATATGCGGTTTATGCGTTTCGAGGCAAGCGCACCTCAGAGGTTATGATTAAAGGGAACCTGTCAGGTCCAATATGCACTCAGAATCTTGAGCAGTTCTGAGTGCATATTGTTAATCCCTGCCTAACCCTCCCTGTATACAGTAGCATAGATATAGGGATCTTTAGAAAAAGTATTTCTAAAGATCTTTTATCGTATGCTAATGAGAAAGGGGACTAGCCCCCTGGGCATTAGGTCCCCAGCCAGTTGCCCCCATTAGCATGTTAGTACGTCCCTGTGGGTGTACCGTCATGCTAATGAATACACAGCATCACAGGATGATCTCACTCACCCCTCCGCTGCCATCACGTCCGACGGGGAATTTCGACTCAGTGAATTTCGGCTCGGTGCGCATGACCCCGGAGTTTGGGTCATGTGCACTACTTCAGTTTGAAGCCAAGACGTTTACACCCGGCTCCATAGTGCGCATGACCCAAACTCCGGGGTCATGCGCACTGAGCCGAATTCCCGCGTCGGACATGTATTTTAGAAGTGCTGGATCCTTTGCTTTTGCCTTTGAGTCCCTGTAGCCCTTTCCGTGCACACTGGAACACGTGAGCTCGTGATATTTTTTTTTGTATTATTACTCTATGAGCACTGCCCCATTGGTAAATACCATAACAAGTAGTAGTGAATAAAAAAGCCTAAATCTCTGGAACTGTATGGCAGATTCATAAAAAACCCCAAAATAATAGAGTAGTAAAGGGAGCAGGGGGGATTCAGAGCAAACACTGATCACTTTAAATCTGCTGATGTATCCGCTTTAAGAATCTATGTATTTTGGATACAAGGTGCAACACTAACAAACCTTTTTGCTCTTCTTCTATCTAAAAATGATACTAACCCATTTGCAATAAATTTGATAAAACATGTTCAGAGGTTTCATACCTTAAAACTAAACCTCTTTTCACTGTAGTCTTCATTTTTTCTGTGAGATGTTCAACATTTGCCTGTTATCACAAAGGAGGAGAAAAACAATAAAATGTATACGTTCTTTTAATGAACTGACCACACAATTGGCATCATGCTGTAGCTATATTCTAACATGCCAAGCCAGAGGAGGCGAGCCAAGTCCAACAAACTGAAGACACAAAAAATGGGGGTACAGATAGCGGTACAGTGGCAGAGGTGGGGCAGCCATAGCATATTTTCTTAAATTGTTTTTTTTAGATATTTTTATTATGTTTGGCCCCACTGTTAAATAAAGTTTTAATAATAAGTTTATGTCTTTAATCCCATCCCACAGCGCCTCTATCCAATCCCCATCCCATTTTGTATGTATTATTGGTCTTCGTACCAGTTATTATTTTATGTGGACATCATTGTTGCAAATTTGCAAGTTTTTCAATCAATTATGTTTATTTCAGGTTATATCTGATACATCAGAATCACCAGGTGTAATCCAAAACCAAAAAGTCTCAGGGTCCATGCCCACGATCAGGGTTCACAGCGTTTTGGAGGCAGCATGTTTTATCTGTGTGCAAAACGCTGCGTTGTACAGTACAAGCACAGTGGATGGATTTCTAGAAATCTCCTGTCCACTGTGCTGATTAGACACCATGATTATTGCACAGGTGTGCCTTTGGCTGGCCACAATAAAAGGGCACTCTAAAATGTGCAGTTTTATTTATACAGTACATGCCTCACATTTTCAAGGAGCATGCACTCGACATGCTGACTGCAGGAATGTCCACAAGAGCTTTTGCCCATGAATTTAATATTCATTTCTCTACCATAAGCCTTCTCCAAAAGCGTTTCAGAGAATTTGGCAGTACGTCCAATCGGCCTCTCAACCGCAGACCACGTGTTACCACACCAGCCCAGAATGTCCACATCCAGCATCTTCACCTCCAAGGATTGTCTGAGACCAGCAACACGGACAGCTGCTACAACAAACGGTTTGCATAACCAAAGAATTTCTGCACAAACTAGAAGAAACCATCTCACGGTTGTTCATCTGCATCTAAGCATCCTCATCGGGGTCTCCACCTGACTGCAGTTCATCAACGTAACCGACATGAGTGGGCAAATGCTCACTTTCGATAATATCTGGCTTAATGGAGAGTTGTTCTCTTCAAGGATGACTCCCGGTTTTCACTGTACATGGCAGATGTCAGACTCAGTGTATGGCGTCCAAGTGATGATGTTATGCTGACGTTATGAATCTAGTGGCCCATAGCGGCGGTGGAGCTATGGTATGGGCAGGCGTATGTTATGGACAACGAACAAGGGTGCATTTTAGGGATGCTATTTTGAATGCACAGCGATACCATGTCAAGATCCTCAGACCATTGTTGGGCCATTCATCCAGGACCATCACCTCATGTTGCAGCATGATAATGCACGGCCTCATGTTGCAAGGATTTGTACCCAATTCCTGGAAGCTGAAATCATCCCAGTTCTTACATGGCTAGCATACTCATGTCATCCAATTAAGCCTGTTTGGGATGCTCTGAATTGGCGTATATGACAGTGTGTTCAACTTACTACCAAAATCCAGCAACTTCATACAGCCATGGAAGAGGAGTGGACCAACAATAAACAGACCACAATCAACAACCTGACAAACTCTATGCGAAGGAGAGGTGCTGCACTCTGTGAGGCAGATGGTGGTCACACCAAATACTGACTGTTTTTGACAACCCTGGACACCCACAATACGATACAACTGCAGATTTTAGAGTGACCTTTCATTGTGGCCAGCCTAAGGCACACCTGTGCAATAGTCTTGTTGTCTGATCAGCATCGTGGTAAGCCACAACTGGATTATCTCAGCAAAAGAGAAGAGCTCACGAACACAGATTTAGACAAATTTGTGAACAATAATTTCAGAGAAAAAGGTCTTTTGTGTATATAAAAAAGTCAGATCTTTGAGTTCGGTTCATGAAAATATGGCAGAACCAAGTGTTGCGTTTATATTTTTGTTCAATGTATAAAAGGGTTTACAATCCGTTAATGACCTCTTATTACCTGTAAGTCATGTATTGAGAATGGCTCTTCATAAATGTAAGCAGCATCTGCACCTGCAGCAAAGCCAGACATGGTGGCCAGATATCCACAGTATCCTCCCATGGTCTCAATGATGAACACTCTCCTCTTTGTCCCAGCCGCTGACTGCTTGATCCGATCGCATGTCTACAGAAATGAAATGTATATATAGATAAGAAAAGTATCCATGAATGCTGACCGTCACTTACAAGTTATACATATTATATACAGTATAATCACAAAAGTGAGTACACCCTTCACAGTTTTGTAACTATTTTACTATATCTTTTCATGGGACAACACCTAAGATATGGCACTATGATGCAATGTAAAGTAGTCAGTGTACAGCTTGTATAAGAGCGTAAATTTGGCTTGACCTCTAAATAACTCAACACACAGCCATTATTAAACCACTGGCAACTAAAGGAAGTACACCCCTAAGTGAAAATGGACAAATTGTGCCAAAAAGTGCCAATATTTTGTGTGACCACTGACTACAATTATTTTCAAGCACGGCCTTAACTCTCTTGGGCATGGAGATCACTAGAGCATCACAAGAGCTACTGACATCCTCTTCCACTCCTCCATGACGATATCACTGATGGATGTTGGAGACCCTGCACTCCTCCAACTTCCATTTGACGAGGCCCCACAGATGATCAATAGGGTTACGTCTGAGACATACTTTGCCAGTCCAGCACCTTAACCCACAGCTTCATTTCAGTCGTCTAGGAGGTATGTTTGAGGTCGTTATCATGTTGGAATACGAAGGGAGGGGGATAATGCTCTGCTTCAGTATGTCATGGTACATATTGGCATTCACCATTTCACCAATAAACTGTAGCCCCTACAGCTGGCAGCACTCATGCAGCCCCAAACCATGACACTCTTACCACCATGCTTGACTGTAGGCAGGATACACTTGTCTTTGTACTCCTCACCTGGTTGTCACCGCACATGCTTGACACCATTGGAACCATACAAGGTTATCTGGGTCTCACCAGACCACAGGCCATGGTTCCAGTAATCCATGTGTGACGCCCCTGGACTATCAGGTCATCACAGAGTATTGCACAATCTGCTCTCCCGTGCAATATCCACCTCCTTCTTGGTTATGGGTCCCCAACTACATGGTGTTGCCTACATCAGCTAATTAAATCCTAGGTACACTCTGCACCAAACCCACCAAGCACATAAGTGGACGGCCTGAGTGGAATAAGGTCGCCCACTTGGGGGGTTGATGAGGGGAGGTCAGGAGTGTCAGGAGGAGAGAGAAGTGTGTTAGAAGTGAAGGAGAGAGGAGGTCAGGAGCAGGGCTCCTAGGAAGCTATCTAGGTAGCAGACGGTGGACTGGGCCTAGAGGAGCTGGACCCCCGGTCGCAGGGGATTATGGCAAGGGGCACGGAACTGTTGAGGAGGACAGCCAGCGGCCTTGCACCATCACCGGGCTGGGACCAGGGCACGACGGGGTACGTGGACCCTGGGTCAGAGAGTAGCTTCAGGCAACCTGACAATTTACCCGACGAGAATGGAGCCTTCAAGATCAGCTCTCCACCCACTCCAAAATTGGGGTACTAGCGCAACGAGGGGGATAGGACTTTCCACTCAAACGGTCCAGAAAATCCCAAGCGTGAACCCTGCGAGCAAGCTCCCACACTTAGCCATAGTGGGGAGCAGGACCCGGCAAGTTCCATACTACCGGGACCAACAGAGAAGTAAACTTAGTGCCAGGAGGCAGGTCATGGATCACAAGGCAGCACCATTGGGGACGGGACCCAAACTAGCTTCCCTCAGCGGCAGCGGCATCCAGAACTTTGGTTTATCCAGTTGTCGGTGTCAGCTTAATGAACTGAGTGAGTACGCAAGTGACCCCCTTCACACCCGACGACACTCCCTAGTCTCCATCACAGAGTCCCGGGGCATCCCCCCTACCCGTGGAGGGTCACAACACCTGGCTGCCCCATTCCATCACCCCCAGGTACTCCCAACTGCAGCGGTGGTACTCCAAATGACCACATACCACGGGTGGCGTCACAAACTCTAACACAATCCCCTGTAAATACCCCCTTCATTTGAGTGGCCACACGAGCCCCGGGTCCGGAGACCCTCGAACCACCGCGGATCTGGATCCGAGCAGCTCGGCTGCTGGCACAGGGGAAGCACACATGCCCATAGTCTGCTTGTCTTCAGCAAACTGTATGCTTTTTTTGTGCATCATCTTTAGAAGAGGCCTCCTTCTGGGACGACAGCCATGGAGACCAATTTGATGCAGTGTGCGACAAATGGTCTGAGCACTCACAGGCTGACCCTCACCCCTGTAACATCTGCAGCAATGCTGGCAGCAGTAATATGTCATTTTGAAAACACAACCTCTGGATATGACGCTGAGCACTCAACTTCTTTGCTCGACCATGGCGAGGTCTGTTCTGAGTGAAACCTGTCTTTTTAAACTGCTGTATGTTCTTGGCCACCGTGCTGCAGCTCACAATCAGGGCAATCTTATAGCCAAGACCATCTTTATGAAGAGCAACAATTGTTTTTTTTTTAGTTCCTCACAGAATTCTTTGCCATGACACAGCTGCTCCCCATTTACATATGAGAACTGGAAACACTAATGAGTCACATGAAACTGAGGCGGAAAGTGGCTAATTGAGCACAATTCGGTCATTCACACTTGGGGGTGTACTCACTTTTGTTGCCAGTAATTTTTACCTTAATGGCTTGGTGTTGAGTTATTTAGAGGGCACACCAAATTTACACTGTTATACAAGCTGTACACTGACTAATTTAGACATTGCAACAAAGTGTCATATCTTTAGTGTTGTCCCATGAAAAGATTTAATAAAACATTTACAGAAATTTGAGGGGTATAATCCCTTTTGTGACATACTATATGTAATGAAGAAAAAAAAAATGTTTATATATATATATATATATATATATATATATATATATATATATATATAGTTCAGAAAAATAACACATGAGCCTTTAAAGCTGCACTCCAGCATATTTCTTTATTTCACCATCGGAGTGGTGCTTTAAATCTTAGTCCCCTGACCCCCGTCTTATACTCATTCTCCGGTGGCTTCACCTTTTCTCTGCGTCACTCTGGTCCTGTGGCGCAATCTTGTGCCTGTAATGTCTGACTGGCTGAAAGTAAAAAATAAGGACCCAAGTGCCCAATACAAGTCTATGAGAGCAAGAACGAGGCTCTTATAGAGTTGTGACCTCTGGCGCACTCTGTGAAACAATGGAGCTGGCGGCAAATTACAAATCGCAGGAGACTGACGCGCAACGGTGATAGAAGGTGAAGCCGTCAGAGGGTGAGATATGAGACAGGGGTGAGGGTACTAAGATTTAAAGCACCACTGCAGCAGGAAAACAAAAAAAACCCAAAACACTGGAGAGGTACTTTAAAGCTATATATCATAGGTCAACATTTCTCAAGGTTCCTTCTCAATCAAATTTCATCAAAGTCACAAAAAATCCTATACTCATAAATGCTGCTATTATAGTGTATTTGTCATTTCAGGTGATTTTTTTCTGTTCTGTGTGTATATGACTTGTATCCTGAATTTTTTAAGCATTTTCCCTTCTCTAGACTCACTCTCTGATTTAGAGGGTAGAGACTAGCTGCTATGATGTCTCCCTACACCAGGGGTCTCAAACACGCGGCCCGCGGGCCGCATGCGGCCCTTCAGGTGGCTTCTTGCGGCCCGCAGGCCCGTGGACCTGGTAAAGATGGCGACCGGTGCAGGGGCCGCAGCTGCCAGTTATTTATTTCAGCCTACAGTTTTGTCTTTGCCGCGCACAGTGAAGTTCTCGCTGCAGAACGCAATAACAGCCGCCTGCCAATCAGAGGCAAGCACCTGCTGCATATGACCTCAGATGATTGCCTGTGATTGGCCTGTGGCTGTTGTGCAGTGAGAACTGCTCTGCACGCGCCGGCCGAAAGTTCAGCGATGACAGCAGCTGTGATCATTACCGGGTCCACGTGCCTGCGTGCCGCTGACAGCAGGTGAGAAGAATGTGTTCGTGTGTGTGGGGTTCTGTGTTGCTGGTTGAGGCTGCACTGTGTGTGTGTGTGTGTGTGTGTGTGTGTGTGTGTGGTAGCTGAGGCTTCACCGAGTCCACGTGCCTGCATGCCGCTGACAGCAGGTGAGAAGAATGTTTTCATGTGTGTGTGTGTGTGTGTGGTGTGTGTGTTTCTGTTGCTGGCTGAGGCTGCACAGAGTGTGTGTGTGTGTTAGCTCAGGCTGCACAGGGTGGGGGGGGGTGTTAGCTGAGGCTGCACAGGGTGGGGGGGGGTGTGTTAGCTGAGGCTGCACAGGGTGGGGGGGGGGGGGTGTGCGTTAGCTGAGGCTGCACAGGGTGGGGGGGTCTGTGTTAGCTAAGGCTGCACAGGGTGGGGGGGTGTGTGTTAGCTGAGGCTGCACAGGGTGGGGGTGTGTGTGTGTTAGCTGAGGCTGCACAGGGTGGGGGGGGGTTAGCTGAGGCTGCACAGGGTGGGGGGGTGTGTTAGCTGAGGCTGCACAGGGTAGGGGTGTGTGTGTTAGCTGAGGCTGCACAGGGTGGGGGGGTGTGTGTTAGCTGAGGCTGCACAGGGTGGGGGGGGTGTGTGTTAGCTGAGGCTGCACAGAATGGGGGGGTTAGCTGAGGCTGCACAGGGTGGGGGTGTGTGTGTTAGCTGAGGCTGCACAGGGTGGGGTGTGTGTGTTAGCTGAGGCTGCACAGGGTGGGGGGGTTAGCTGAGGCTGCACAGGGTGGGGGGTGTGTGTGTGTGTGTCTGTGTGTGTGTGAGCTGAGGCTGCACAGGGGGTGTGTGTGTGTGTGTGTGTGTGTTAGCTGAGGCTGCACAGGGTGGGGGTGTGTTTGTGTGTGTGTGTGTGTGTGTGTGTGTGGGGGGGGGGGGGGGACAAGGATGCACACATTTTTACAGAATGGGAAACAAGATGGGGCACATTACTACAAGATGTTGGCCAAAATTACTATGCAGTGGTTAT
Source organism: Anomaloglossus baeobatrachus (assembly GCF_048569485.1). Classification (NCBI taxonomy): domain Eukaryota; kingdom Metazoa; phylum Chordata; class Amphibia; order Anura; family Aromobatidae; genus Anomaloglossus; species Anomaloglossus baeobatrachus. The sequence continues at coordinate 674,888,480 of NC_134354.1, forward strand.
TGTAAAACTGTATTACTTACAAAAAGGGGAAAAAATGTAAAAAATAAGTGTGTATGTATGTAGAGATATATTATACATATATATATATACATACATACACACACCACATTTGTTATAATGGACAAATGAAAAATGTTCAAAAAAAGGGATTCAAGGGTGTATAGAAAGAAAAAAATGGTACCATTACCAATGTCACTTTGTCCTGAAAGGAATGCGGCCCCTCAAATTATTTTTTTCATGTGTGCGGCCCATACACCCAGCGGAGTTTGAGACCCCTGCCCTACACAGTACACACAGACATAAGAGATTCCTGCTCTCCTATCTCTATGCAGCACATATGCAGAAGTAGTAACAGCAGGAAGGACAAAATACAGTCATACTGAGCAGGGTAGCTGTGATTGCAGCATCAAAAAAAATAAAACACTTAAAAGAAATGAGCAGTCCGGGTCTGTGTCTCCAACTCTCCCTTTCACATTATTCCTTTTACACCCTCCTCCCCCATAGACTTCTATAGGCAGCTATTATACGTCACATCATTTCATTGACATCTGCAGTCGAGACACCCACTACACAAATTATTTGGCTGGTCGGGCCGCTGTAGTTTGAGGGTTTGTTTGAGAGTAATTTAATGCCCATGAAAACTTTCTATGTAACTGAACATGGAAACATGTTAACTAAGACTAATACCACCAGAATTTCCATCACCACCGAAGACTATGTGGTGCATTAGAACTGGACTGTACCCCTAGAAGTACAACCAGCTATCTGTTTGCTTTGGGATTAATATTTTTCTGCTCCATGCAGTTTCATGTGCTGGAAAAAGACTTCTCATTACAGGACATCTAGGCCAACTAATGCAAATCTGAGGGGACCAAGTGCCTCGGGCAGCTGCTATGTAGACTTTATATAAAAACAAGGCAATGCGGGGACGTATACTTACTGTAGTAATAGTGTTAAGGGCAGTATCGGCCCCAACACTGAAGTCTGATCCAGGTACATTGTTTGACACCGTGGCTGGGATGACAACAAGTGGTATACACAGCTCCTCATACTTGGAACGTCCTTCCATTAGCTCCAGGGAGCCAGTGAAAGCCTGCAGGAAACACGCTACATTACAAAGACATATGTGAACAGGTGCAGGCAGCTGCCAAATACAATATGGTTCCCACATCTGCTGGGAGGAATGTCTGCAAGATTTACTGCATCCAAGTAGTGGCTGGCGTCTCGAGAAATCTAGGTACAGAGACCATTTATACTAATGACAAACCTGGAGGTTTACTATAACAGGGTCATAATCAAAAATTAACATTTTTACTTCACCTTTTAGAATTTACTATCACTTATTATTATTATTATTAATTATTAATACTAAAAAGAGAATTTTGTTTACTTACCGTAAATTCTTTTTCTTGTAGTTCCGACATGGGAGACCCAGACCATGGGTGTATAGCTAGCGCCTCCGGAGGACACACAAAGTACTACACTCAAACGTGTAGCTCCTCCCTCCGGGCTATATACACTCCCTGGATGACAATCTACCCAGTTCAGTGCAAAAGCTGAAGGAGGACATCCACCCATAAGTAGAGATAGAGTAAAACTCGGCAAAACCAGAACTCTGTCTACTAACAACAGCCGGTGAAACACACGGAACAAAAAACTGCCAACAGGCAACAGGGAGGGTGCTGGGTCTCCCATGTCGGAACTACAAGAAAAAGAATTTACGGTAAGTAAAATTCTCTTTTTCTTTATCGTTCCTTATGGGAGACCCAGACCATGGGACGTTCCAAAGCAGTCCATGGGTGGGAAATAAACCAAACTGAGAAGTAGGCAAAACCTAACTTCACAAATGGGCGACAGCCGCCTGAAGGATGCGTCTGCCCAAGCTCGCATCTGCCGAAGCATGAGCATGCACTTGGTAGTGCTTCGAAAAAGTGTGCAGACTGGACCAAGTGGCAGCCTGACAAACCTGCTGAGCCGTAGCCTGGTGCCTGAAAGCCCAGGAGGCACCGACAGCTCTGGTCGAGTGCGCCTTAATCCCCGGCGGGGGAGGCACCTGAGAACACTGGTAGGCATCGGCAATAGCCGACCTAATCCAACGAGCTAGGGTCGGTTTAGAAGCAGAGAGACCCTTGCGCTGACCCGTGGTTAGCACAAAAAGTGAGGTGCACCGCCGAAAAACGGCGGTGCGTGACACATAGATTCGGAGTGCCCGCACCAAATCCAAGGTGTGCAACGCCTTCTCAAAGCGATGCACAGGGGCCGGACAAAGAGAGGGCAATGAAATGTCCTGGTTAAGGTGGAAAGAAGACACCACCTTAGGGAGAAAGTCCGGAGTCGGACGAAGAACCACCTTGTCTTGGTGAAACACCAAAAAGGGGGATTCCGAAGAGAGCGCAGCCAAATCAGAAACTCTCCTGAGAGAAGTTATGGCTACTAGAAAAACAACTTTCTGTGAAAGTCTAGACAAAGGAACCTCCCTGAGAGGCTCAAAAGGGGGTTTCTGTAAGGCCGTGAGGACCAGATTAAGGTCCCAGGGATCCAAGGGCCGCCGGTAAGGAGGAATGATGTGAGATGCGCCCTGCATGAAGGTGCGCACCTGAGCCAGTCGGGCGATACGCCGCTGGAACAATACCGACAAAGCCGACACCTGTCCCATGAGGGAATTGAGGGACAGACCTACCTGTAGACCTGACTGTAGAAAAGACAGGATGGTCGGCAAGGAGAACGGCCAAGGAGCATGGTCGGAAGAGCGACACCAGGACAGGAAAATCCTCCAAGTCCTGTGGTAAATCTTGGCCGAGGAAGACTTCCGAGCCTGAGTCATGGTGGAGATGACCTCAGAGGGAATGCCTGAAGCCGTCAGGATCCAGGACTCAAGAGCCACGCCGTCAATCTGAGAGCCGCAGAATTCTGGCGGAAGAACGGACCTTGAGAGAGAAGGTCTGGGCGGTCCGGGAGATGCCACGGCACCTCTACGGACAGGCGGAGCAGGTCTGGATACCAAGCTCGCCTGGGCCAGTCCGGAGCAATGAGTATGACTCGACGGCCCTCCGTTCTGATCTTGCGCAGAACCCTGGGCAAGAGCGCTAGAGGGGGAAACACATAGGCCAGACGGAACTGAGACCAATCTTGAACCAGTGCGTCTGCTGCGAAGGCTTGAGGATCGTGGGAGCGAGCCACGTAAACCGGAACCTTGTTGTTGTGCCGGGATGCCATTAGATCCACTTCCGGAGTGCCCCACTTGCGGCAGATCGATCTGAACACTGACGGATGCAGGGCCCACTCGCCGCTGTCCACGGTTTGACGGCTGAGGTAATCGGCCTCCCAGTTTTCCACGCCTGGGATGTGGACTGCAGATATGGTGGACTTGAAGTCCTCCGTCCACTGGAGGATTCGTTGAACCTCCAACATCGCCAGACGGCTGTGAGTCCCGCCCTGGTGATTGATGTAGGCAACCGCTGTCGCGTTGTCCGACTGAACCCGAATGTGCTTGCCCGCCAACAGGTGGTGAAAGTCTAGGAGAGCTAGAAACAGAGCTCTGATCTCCAGCACATTGATCGAGAGGGCTGATTCGGACGGAGTCCAAGTGCCCTGTGCTCGGTGATGGAGAAATACTGCTCCCCAACCGGAGAGGCTGGCATCCGTGGTGAGGATCACCCAGGACGGAGTCAGGAAGGAGCGTCCCTGTGACAGAGAGGGGCTGAAGCCACCACTGAAGGGAGCTCCTGGCCTGTGATGACAGAGCCACCAGCCTGTCCAAGGAAGAGATCCGCTTGTCCCAACAGCGGAGAATGTCCAGCTGCAAGGGACGCAGATGGAACTGGGCAAAGGGAACCGCTTCCATTGACGCCACCATCTGACCCAGCACCTGCATGAGGTGTCTGATGGAATGACGGCGGTGCCGCAGCAGAGAGCGCACCGCCAGACGAAGGGACTACTGTTTGACTAAGGGCAACTTGACAAGTGCCGGCAGAGTCTCGAATTGCATCCCTAGGTACATAAGTACCTGGGTCGGGGTCAGAGTGGACTTGGGCAGGTTGACAAGCCATCCGAACTGAACTAGCGTGGCGACAGTGAGAGAGACACTCCGCTGGCAGTCTACACTGGATGAGGCCTTGACTAGAAGGTCGTCCAGGTAAGGAATCACTGCCAACCCCTGGAGGTGCAGGACCGCAACCACTGCTGCCATGACCTTGGTGAACACTCGAGGGGCCGTGGCTAAGCCAAAGGGAAGAGCCACGAATTGGAAATGTTCCTCTTCGATTGCAAAGCGTAGCCAACGCTGGTGTGAGACCGCAATAGGCACATGCAGATAGGCATCTCTGATGTCGATGGATGCCAGAAAATCTCCTTGGGTCATTGAGGCAATGACCGATCTCAGAGATTCCATGCGAAAGTGCCGCACCTGAACATGCTTGTTGAGAAGCTTGAGATCCAGGATGGGCCGGAAGGAACCGTCCTTCTTGGGGACTAGAAAGAGGTTTGAGTAGAAACCGCTGAACCGTTCCCGGGCGGGAACCGGAACAATTACCCCGTTGGCCTGCAGGGATGCCACGGCCTGAGAGAAGGCGGCGGCTTTGGAGCAGGGGGGTGTGGACAGAAAAAATCTGTTTGGCGGGCTGGAAGAAAATTCTATCCTGTAGCCGTGGGAGATGATATCCCGCACCCACTGATCGGCGACGTGTTGGAACCACACGTCTCCAAAGTGGGAGAGCCTGCCACCGACCAAGGACGTTGCTGGCGCAGCCAGATAGTCAAGAGGAGGCTGCCTTAGTGGCAGCGGCTCCTCCGGTCTTTTGAGGACGCGGCTTTGCGCGCCAGTTTGATTTACGATCCTTGGTTGCGGTAGTGGACGCGGTCGAGGGCTTAGAGGATGACCAGTTAGAGGAACGAAAGGAACGAAACCTCGATTGGATCCTGCCCTGGACAGGTTTCCTGGCTTTAGCTTGAGGCAAGGAAGTACTCTTCCCGCCAGTAGCTTCCTTAATTATGTCATCCAGCTGTTCCCCAAACAGCCGGGACCCAGCAAAAGGGAGACTCGCAAGGTACTTCTTAGAGGAAGCGTCTGCTTTCCACTCTCGAAGCCACAAGATCCTGCGGATCGTGAGGGAGTTAGCGGAGGCCACCGCCGTGCGGTGAGAAGCCTCCAGGATGGCAGACATGGCGTAGGATGCAAAAGCCGAAGCTTGAGAAGTTAAGGCATCCCTCTCAGGAATAGAGTCCCTGGTAAGGGAATGTATCTCCTCCAGAGAGGCAGAGACTGCCTTGAGAGCCCACACTGCCGCAAAAGACGGGGAGAACGAGGCTCCTGCCGCCTCATATACAGACCTGGCCAAAAGGTCAACCTGGCGGTCAGTGGGATCCTTAAGAGAAGTGCCATCAGCCACAGCTACGACTGTGCGGGCTGAGATTCTGGACACCGGAGGGTCTACCTTTGGGGACTGGGCCCATTCCTTAACCACCTCAGGTGGAAAAGGAAACCGGTCATCTGAACTACGCTTCGGAAAACGTTTGTCAGGACAGGCCCTGGGTTTGGTAACAGTGGTCTGAAAGCTGGAGTGGTTAAAAAACATACTCCTAGCTTTCTTAGGTGAGGTAAACTGGTGCATCTCTACCAGAGAGGCTTGTTCCTCTGACTCTGGTGGGTTGAGGTTCAGTACGGAGTTAATGGACGCAATCAAGTCACTAACATCCGCATCACCCTCAGACAAGTCAATGGGGTACATAGAGGTAGCGTCTGAGCCCACAGTAAACGAATCCTCCTCGCCCTGTACCTCGGCACGTGAATCAGAGCCGTGGGAAGAGGAAGGAGAAGGGTCCCTGCGTCTCCGTTTAGGGGGACGGGGTCCTAGGACATGCTCTGAGAGCTCTGCAGAGCTAGGAGCAGCAGAAGCACCCTGAGAAGGGGGCTGATGCATGGTCAGCAGTGTCCGGGACAGCTGCCCCATGGAGTCGGCAAAAGACTGGGAAATAGCTTGTGAAAAGGATGCTACCCAAGCCGGGGGTTCAGCCACCGGGGCCGAAGCAGCCGGAGGAACCCCTGAGGAGACTCCAGGCTGAGACACAACCATATTAGCACAGGCATCACAATGTGGGTATGTGCTTGGCTCTTGCAGAATGAGCTTACATGCAGTGCATATAGCGTACATGTTTGCAGCCTTGCTCCGGGTGACAGACATGCTGCTGAGGTGGAAGTTCTGCAGCAAGCAAACACTCCTGTAGAATGTCCTGAGAGTGTAATAAAAAGCCCACAACCAGAGGTTGTGGCTTACCAGACCGCTCTCTGTGTGCCCTCCGGATTCCACAGCTCAAAGCCCAAGTGAAGCGTCAGCCCTCCTAAACAGCAGCAGCTGCAGCATCCAGCGCCGTCCAGTGTAAGAACGCTGAGAAAATGGCGCTAGAAGGAGGAGGGGGGCGGGTATTAGGCCAAGAGCGGGAAAACGGAGGGCCAGGGAGAGATGCAGAGAGAGATACAGGGGAGGGAACATCTCCCCAGAGAGGAGTGCCCTCCCCTCTGCTGGCCGAGCGGTGGGCGGCGCCTGTATGCATGACATGCAGAGAAGCCGAAACCGAAACTAGGCCCAAACTAAAGCCGGGGCCTAGATTTTAAAATGCGGCCGACGAGCAGGCACCTTCGGCGCGGTTCTCAGGGGAAACCCCCAGAACCGGCCGGAATTTACAGTAACGATAAAACACATACTGTCCCCCTAATAAAAGTACCCGGGACCCCTGAAAAAACGTCTCAATACTTAGCTTTTGAGATGCAGGGCCATGTCCCTGAGGGGGGGGGGGAACGCTCCTTCCAGCAGGAACCAGACAGGGCTGCGGATGGAGACCGGTCTCCTGCAAGCAGAGAGGACCGTGATGGCTCCCACTTCAAACCAGAGCCTCTCAGAGGATGTGAAGGAGCACGGCATGTGAAGGCTCCAGCCTTGTAAAGTCAACCTTAACAGCACCGCCGACTGAGTGGGGTGTGAAGGGACATGCCGGGAGTCCAGACTGGACCCGCTTTTCTTCTAAATCTTGAAAATCAAAAAATAAAAATGAAAAAATATCAGAGAATGCAAGTGTGTGTACCTCCTGAAACACAAAGCATTGAACTGGGTAGATTGTCATCCAGGGAGTGTATATAGCCCGGAGGGTGGAGCTACACGTTTGAGTGTAGTACTTTGTGTGTCCTCCGGAGGCGCTAGCTATACACCCATGGTCTGGGTCTCCCATGGAAGGAACGATAAAGAAATTAATACTTTATTCATTTTGGTAATAATAATAATAATAATAATAATAATAATAATAATAATAAAAAATCCCCATTTTATACTGTAGGTTAAAGTTTTTATTTCATGATGACAACCCATTACTGAAATAGAAAGATTTTTGTGTACTCACCGTAAAATCTCTTTCTCTGAGTCTTCATTGGGGGACACAGGACCATGGGTTATGCTGCTGTCACTAGGAGGCTGACACTAAGTAGACAGAAAAAGTTAGCTCCTCCCCAGCAGTATAACCCCTGAGCCGGAGGCGGGCTCAATCATTTTAGTGCACAAGCAGTAGGAGGAGAACCAAACAACCCTAGATAAGACAAGGAAAAAACTATAACCAATTAGTCGTGCGACCGATGGCCTGGGAATATGGCCACTGAGGCAACAGGCAGGTAAAATGTAACCAAAAAACACAAGCAGGGTGGGTGCTGTGTCCCCCAATGAAGACTCAGAGAAAGAGATTTTACGGTGAGTACACAAAAATCTTTCTTTCTCCATCGTTTCATTGGGGGACACAGGACCATGGGACGTCCAAAAGCAGTCCATGGGTGGGAAGAGAACCATCACCGGAGATCGGTAGGAAACCGCTTCCTCCTGTCGGGCTTGACCCAGACCTACAAACACCTACCTTGTTACAGGTGTGCTACTGCCGCCCGCAAAGATAACGGCAAGACTGGCCTCTGCCAAAGCTTGGGTGTGAACCTGATAGGAACTAGTAAAGGTCTGCCGACTAGACCAGGTGGTGGCCCGGCAGACATTTGACATTGCTTTGGGATTAATATTTTTCTGCTCCATGCAGTTTCATGTGCTGGAAAAAGACTTCTCATTACAGGACATCTAGGCCAACTAATGCAAATCTGAGGGGACCAAGTGCGTCAACGTCTGAAGTCCAATCATCCAAGAGACTCCCCTTGGACGGTAGAATGCGGCGGAGGTCCGTCTTCCATGCAATAGGCTTCACATATGACGGAAAGGATCCATGTGGAAATCTTGGCCCTGGGCGCCGGCATGCGCCTCCTGGGACCGGGTGAAAGGATGAACTGTCCTGAAAGGATGAACTGACTGTCGGTGTAAACCGAAAAGTGCGGTCCTGAAAACATAAACTACTGAGGGCTCGTACCAGCTCAGGAACGAACTAGGCCCTTTTCAGGCTGAGAGAAGGTACTAGGACCGACCCGAAAACCCAATCTCCTTATCTGGAAGGAAGGCGGGCTGCCTTGGACCGAAAGGAGGGTAATGGCCGGAGCACCCCCCTTGCCCTGCTGGAGGACCCCGAAAAAAAGGGGGGGGGAAGGCAACAAGAGAGGGCTGGCCGCCCTGATGCCCTTTGAAAAAAGAGACGGCCACGAGGAGCCCACCTATCCAAACAGGTGGGAGTAGGAAGCACTCGAAAAGGTCCAAACCGGGAGCCTTGAAGTGAACCCATCGCTAGATTAAGGTCCCACATTTCTAGTGGACGGTGATACCGCCGAGCCAGATGGACGCTTCTCTGCGTGAAACACCTTGTTCGTGGGACGAGAAGTGATAAGTCTCTGAAACCGAAATGACCGCGTCGACACCTGGCCCTTAGAGGGACGCGCTAGAAAACCGCATCCAGATCTGACTGCCAGCCTGGCAGCAGTGCAGGAAGGGAGAGAGAGAGAAGAGAAGATGTGCTCCTCACACCCCGGAGGAACTCTACACGTGTGATAATAAATCTTCGAGGGAACCGGCTTCCCGGTCTCCAACATTGTCTGCATCCTTCTTGCCAACCGGCCTGTGCGAGCTAGTACCCGGTATCCGCTATTAAGGCCGTCAAACTTAGGACTTCTGAGTCCTGGTGGAAGAGAGGGCCACGACACGGAAGAACTGGACGGTCTGGAAGGCGCCACAGGGCATCTGCGAGGGGTTGAGTGAGTTCTGTGAACTATGTTCGCCTGGGCCACTCTATAGCCACCTTCTGGCTTGGTCCATCTTGAGAACGCTCGAGATCATGGGAAGCCGTGGGAAGATGCCCGAGAGATTGAACTGGCCTCACGGCCGGGCGAGGGCGTCGTCACCTAGTGCAGAGAAGGGGGCACCCTAGATGCGCCGTTGACTAGAAAGCTGGATCGGGGGGCCAATAGGACCACGACTGGAGGTCTTCCTTCGTCGTAGATCTGGCTGGTGACTTCCCTGTTGAGGAGCCATTTGCCTAGGCGAGGCCCTTCCTGCTGAGAAAAAAAACGGCCGTCCAAACGTCCACGGTAGGGATGTGTACTGCCGAGATTAGAGAGCGACGAGATCCGGCCCAGAGCAAGATCTTCTTGACCTCTTCCTTTGTCATGACACTTCCTGCGCCTCCCTGGTGGATGATGCACGCCACCGCTGTGGCATGGTCCGACTGGAACCTGACCGGGCAACCTCGCCCCAGTGAAGAATCGTAACCGGATGGATCTGAGTTCCGGAATGTTGAAGGGGAGACAACACTCAAGGGGTGTCCCTCGGGACCGTGCTGTGGAATGGTGGAATAGCCTACCCTAGCATAGGAGACTGGTAACGGTTGATACTATTCTCCAGAGGAGACGGAGAGGGGATCTTCCCAGGGGACGGTTACGAAGGCTGGTCCACTAGGAAGGGATTGGCGGGTCCCCAGGGCAAACGGAAGCTATTTATCGCCGTTCTTCAGTGGGGTCCCCTGGAAGGGCAAGGATGAAAACTGGTAAGTGTACCGCCGCTATCACCTCCACCAACAGCCGAGGACTCGCCTACCGAACCCGACTTGGTGCGGGGAAGAAAACTAATCCTGCGTGAAGAGTAACTTCCCTTGGGCGGTCTCGAATAACGTGCCCAAAGGGATGCTCTACCGGGCCGGGGTCTGAAAGGACTCCAACCGGTAGATCAGCTATCCTAGTAGCGAAAAAGTGACGATGACGGTCTACATCCCAAGACGACGATCCTTGAAGGAAGAAGTCTGGACCACCAGGTCGTTTATGCGCGGAGTGACCGTAGCGGCCCTGTAGAGTAGGGTGTGCAGGGACAGACGCCCTGATCCCCGCAAGCGCTCTTAAACAACTGGAATTGGCCGCTGCAATGCAAGGCGGAGGGACTGTTTGAGAGATAGAGGCGCCCTGACGGTTGCGGCTCGAACGGACTGGAACCGAGCGGTGAGGCGACGATCCTGAGCGTCTGGGCCGATGCTGGGAAGAGATGTGCTCTTCCCTCACGTAGCCTAGGGGAGAGATATACGCTTCCCTCACGTAGCCTAGGGGATCCACTGGACTAACCTATCTCCGAAGGGACGGTCACCTAAGGGCGGAAGGAAAGTCAGCGACTCTTTAGATGTCGCCCCCGCGTTCCAGATCCTGAGTCAGAGGCCTCGACGGGTGGTCACACTGCTGCTATAGGCTCAGGCCGTGCAGCTGGTAAACGCCAGGGCTGTGATGAGAAGGTACTTACCGAAGATGTCAACCAGTTCTGAATCGGCAGAGATGGAATGTAGTCCGCTGCGTAGGGTGTCCGTGGAGTCCCTGAGAGACGTCACGTTAGGGATGATAAGCCAGGTGGAACCCTGGCGGGTCGATCACAGGGGGGCATGCCCCTACTCTCCGGAGCCCTTTGGAGAAGGGATAATGACAATAACAAGACTTACCGCTGGTAAACGTCCTGTCTGGTTGTTGTCTGTTATGAAGCAGTAACTCTGCGAACTACTGGATGTCCACTGAAAACATCATGGGTCCGCCAGAAAAGTCTTAAAGGAGACCTGTGTGCTCAGAGAGGAGAAGAGGACTATCCGTGCTCTTAAGGTCTGACTCACCGATTTTTTCCTAGGCTATTCGGCATGCGCCGAACCTCGGCGCCTGCTCGGAATCCAGCAGAGGTGGTACGTCTGGGTCATCACCAGAGAGGTCGGAAGGCTTCTGGTCAAGCGGGAGCTTTGGACCTGGGAATGAAGGAAAAACCAGGGGGAGGCGCCGAAGGCGAGACCTGGCGGGTCCGCTTCGAGCAGCGGATGAGGTCCCTGGTACGGGACTCACCTTCCCCGGTGCGTGCACGGAGAGAAAGGGCTGTCCGTACCTTTAAGGCTTGACTCACCATCCTTACCAGGCTATTAGTCATGCGCCAAACATCCGGGTTCTCCTGCTCGAAGTCCAGCAGAGGTGGAACGCCTGGGCCATCCTCGAAAGGTCGAAAGGCTACCAGAGGAGAGGCAGTCTGGACCTGGGGATTAAGGTGAAACCTGGGGGCGCAGAAGACGGGACCTGGCGGGTCCGCCTTGGGCAGAGGAAAAGGTCCCTGGTACGGGACTCATCTCCCCGGGGGGATTGCGCCAGTCTTTTTGGATGGTACGACAGAGCGTCGGCCGGGGACGCAGCGCATGCGCACCAACCCGAGGGACGTCAGCGAGGGGAGTAGGGCCTGAGACCGGGCGCTAACCAGGCGGCAGGGGCGGGATACAGGGGCGTGCAGTGCCAGGGGCTGCGGTAGCTGTAAACACTAATCTGACATCATTTGGGGTAATTCACAACTGAGGGAACAGCCATATACTAACTGTATCTCTGATGCAAACCAAGACCCCGATAAGTGCTCGTAAGAGTTAACATATATATATCTACATTTACATATTGTAATAACTCAGCCCATGATAAAAGAAAAAAACAAAAACAACCACTATCGTTTAATGAACGTGGCTAATTTTGGTCTATTTTTCCACGATATGAGGGTTGCTGCAGCCTCAGCAATCCGCAGACCAGGGGATTGCTATAATCCCTCTTTTTTTTTAAAATGGATGCTGAGGAGGCTGGAGGCGGGCCGAGGAGAGCGGGAAAAATCCTCAACCGCCCCTCCTGTGATGCCTGGGGCTGGGAGGAGGGCGGAGACGGAGCGGCCGGCGGGTCCAATAGTGCTGCGGCAGGAGGCGGGCCTGGGACGCCGGGGACCGGGCCGAAGCCGGGGCCTAAATTTTGAGGCTGCCGGTGCAGGGGAAGATACAGACCGGCGGTCCTGCCAGCGAACGGCGGCGGCGCAGCAGCGATGACGGGGGCGCCGGCAGGGAGCTCTGCGTGCACGCCGGTGCACTCTGTCGCCCGATGCGGCCGGGGCGCCCGGTGACTAGGCCTAGACCGGGGACTAAATTTCGCAGCCGCCCGAGGAGGAGAAGGTAGGAGAGGGTGTCCTACCTGATCAGCGGCGTCGCCCCTGTCCAGTGTGCAGGCGAGGAGCTCTGCACCTGTGCCTGTGTGCCCCACACCCTGGAGGAGTGGCTGCGGCACCAGGGAGAAGAATGAGGAAGGCAGGGAGGTGGACTACCTGTAAATGTAGCAGCGCTGCGGGCCCCAGCATACATCCAGACGCGCTGCGGAGGTCCAGTCCCTATTGCCGAGCCCCTTACACCCTTTGGGGTGATACCGCAGGGTGAAAAGGGGGTGCCCAGGAAGGTTCTGCCCCGCGTGCCGACCCGGGAGTGGTACCACGGAAATTGGTCGGGGGAGAGGGCCAGATGTCTCAAGCCTCTGCGACCCAGGGGAGTGGTACCCACATGGGCTGCGAAAGGATGAGCGAAGAAGAATAACGATACCTGTAGAAACAGAAGTACAACAGGGATGAGAGCGACGAGCGTCGCCGAGAAAAAATGAAAAAAATACGCAAAAAATCAAGTGGCTGAAGGGGGCCCAGCCGGCCCACATCAGCCTCCTACGACACTAAGCAAAAAACTGATTGAGTCCGCCTCCGGCTCAGGGTGTATACTGCTGGGGAGGAGCGAACTTTTTCTGTCTACTTAGTGTCAGCCTCCTAGTAACAGCAGCATAACCCATGGTCCTGTGTCCCCCAATGAAACGATGGAGAAAAAGAAAATACAGCTTGCTCAACAATAAGCTGCGATATTCGGAAAAGGTTGCAAGTAGCAATATATTTCCCCTTCACTGATCATTGCAAGAAATTAATGTTACATAGAAGCCAAAGATACTAGAGATGAGCAAATCAATTTGCTAGACTCTGGTCCAGCAGGCAGATCATTAATTTGTGGCTAATGGATGGAAGCCCTGGAAATCATCCCCTACCTGCCAGGATCACCGGCTCCTTTTTTGATTAGCCAGCCTGGAGCAACATCAGTCCAGCTAATCAATAGAGGAGCCGCGGGTGCCGGATGGTAGGAGGAGGTTTTGCAGGGCTCTTCTGCCACAGTCATAGAATACTGACCTGGGTCTTGCGGATATAGTAAGATTCCCCAGTATAAAAATAAAAAGTACCTCAAAACCTCCAATAATGATTAGTCCATGTATGTTGAAGTTACTTATATTGCAACTAATTTCTTCAAGATACTTTTTAGGCAGCACCCTATGAAACAAGCAGAAAGAAGTAATGACAATGCTTAGATAATAATCACATGCAGACATGGACCCAACTACATTGAAATCCCGCTCCATTATCACATCACTGCCTGGCAGATAAAAAAATGATAATCTGCAGAACTGTGGCCACTCTTTTGTATGTACTCCACCAACACACTGGATAATCAGAATATGCAAATAAATTCCACTGTAAAGTCAGCTATACATTATTATTACGTATGATGAACTTCTGTTGGGAGTCAGAAGGTCCGGCTTCATAAGACTGTAATCACCCAGTCTTGGGTTCTGTTCACAGTTCTGTTCAGACGTTCCATTTCACAAACAGGCAAAAATAAACGGCCTAAATTGAATCAAGACCTGGACCATAGTCTGTAGTTGATCGATGGGAGACCTGAGAACCAGCTATTTACCTGCCAGCATCTACAGCTTCTCTTTTGTTTAGTTGGACTGTGTGATGTCATCGTTGAGGTGTAAAAGACATGTGACGTCACACCGGGCCAGCCACTTTAAAGAACCACCAACTATGCTGGAAGATAAGAGGTGGTTCTCAAGGCTCCCATTGAGCAACTACAGTTTACCGACATGGCTGATGGACATGGACATTCGTTTCGATTTGCATCAACTCTAACAAATGAAATTAATGTCCAAAAAGCATCCATTACAGAACAGATCCAAACGTGAACAGTGGTTTCTCATATTAGAGGATCAGTCTGTGTTGCTTTATGTGTCTGTGTCATGATTTATGACTGTGTCAGCCGTGGCTGAGCCATGAATGGTTTTCCAGCTCAGGGTTACAGGTTATGTGAGGGGTTAATCCCATCCTGCCTCGTTCCGGATATCAGGACGCTATATCCTGGCGCTGTGCCTCCGGTGCAGTGCCAGTGATAGTTAATGCTCTGTGGCGTGTGTTACTGGATCCCGTGAGTTACCTGATCTGTTCTGCCTCCCTGCTACCTTGTTTTGCACGTACACTCCTCCATTCGTCTGTCCGTTCCAGTCCCTGACTACCCGCTCCTGTCTTATGTTCACCCATCCCTGTCTGCCTGATCCCAGTCCCGACCTGTGTATCCTCCACCCCTGTACGTTACTTGGACTTCCTGGCATTTGACCTGTATCCTCGTTCCTGACTTTGGCTTTGTCTCTCCCCTCTGTTGCATACGTGACTTTCTGGCTTTTGACCCTCGGCTATCACATGACCACGATTTGATTTTCCCTGTACCATTGAAGAGACCTCCTGCTGCTAATCTGGCTTACTGACTACTCTACTGCCCTCTTGTGGTTTGCCTGCTTACTGCACTCTGAAGCTGCACTGCTTGTAGCTTCATTGTCTCTCTCAGTACAGTGTGACATCTGTATTTAGATCGGAAAAAAAATATTCTGCTTCATGTACTTTTTCTTCTGTTCTAAAAGTGGACACAAAACTTAACTCAGATGGACCCCAAATGAAACAATGGGGTCGCTCTGCTTCTGTTGTGTCAGTGATGTCAAGGATCCTTTTGGAAATTAATTCCGTTTGTCTGTTCCTAAAATGGGATAGACAATTCGAATTTGCAAACAGAAATGTGAGCATAGCCTTACCATTGGCAGAAACCCTGAAAATCTCACCATCTTCCTAAATTCTCAAATAATTGTGGGATTCAAGACCCCCTAACACTGACAGGAAACTTTGTATACAATGAAGAACAAAAAAAGCTACCTTTTAGTTCCAAGTCGTGAACCACCTTGTCCTGTCCATCCGCCAACACCTCCCCATCCAATTTCTTCAATCTAGTTGAATAAAAATGAAGATAATGTTATGTTTTGTAACACATTTTGGGGAGCAAATTTTAACGATCGACTAGTGTTTATTTCTGGGGAAAAGAAGGGAATTTTGTTACTTACCGTAAATTCCTTTTCTTCTAGCTCCAATTGGGAGACCCAGACGATTGGGTGTATAGCTACTGCCTCCGGAGGCCACACAAAGCATTACACTAAAAAGTGTAAGGCCCCTCCCCTTCTGGCTATACACCCCCCGTGGGATCACGGGCTGCTCAGTTTTAGTGCTAAAGCAAGAAGGAGGAAAGCCAATAACTGGTTTAAACAAATTCAATCCGAAGTAACATCGGAGAACTGAAACCGTTTAACATGAACAACATGTGTACCCGAAAAAAACAAAAATCCCGAAGGAAACAGGGCGGGTGCTGGGTCTCCCAATTGGAGCTAGAAGAAAAGGAATTTACGGTAAGTAACAAAATTCCCTTCTTCTTCGGCGCTCCATTGGGAGACCCAGACGATTGGGACGTCCAAAAGCAGTCCCTGGGTGGGTAAATTAATACCTCAAGTTAGAGCTGCAAAACAGCCCTCCCCTACGAGGAGGCAACCGCCGCCTGCAGGACTCTTCTACCTAGGCTGGCGTCCGCCGAAGCGTAGGTATGCACCTGATAATGTTTGGTGAAAGTGTGCAGACTCGACCAGGTAGCTGCCTGGCACACCTGTTGAGCCGTAGCCTGGTGTCGTAATGCCCAGGACGCACCCACGGCTCTGGTAGAATGGGCCTTCAGCCCTGATGGAACCGGAAGCCCAGCAGAACGGTAGGCTTCAAGAATTGGTTCCTTGATCCATCGAGCCAGGGTGGATTTGGAAGCCTGCGATCCTTTGCGCTTACCAGCGACAAGGACAAAGAGTGCATCCGAGCGGCGCAGGGGCGCCGTGCGGGAAATGTAGATTCTGAGTGCTCTCACGAGATCCAACAAATGCAAATCCTTTTCATACCGATGAACTGGATGAGGACAAAAGGAAGGTAAGGAGATATCCTGATTGAGATGAAAAGAGGATACCACCTTAGGGAGAAACTCCTGAATCGGGCGCAGCACTACCTTGTCCTGGTGAAAAACTAGGAAGGGAGCTTTGGATGACAGCGCTGCCAGCTCGGATACCCTCCGAAGAGACGTGACCGCTACCAGAAAGGCCACTTTCTGTGAGAGTCGAGAAAGTGAAACATCCCTCAGAGGCTCGAAGGGCGGCTCCTGGAGAGCAACTAGTACCCTGTTCAGATCCCATGGATCTAACGGCCGTTTGTACGGAGGGACGATGTGACAAACCCCCTGCAGGAACGTGCGTACCTGAGGAAGTCGTGCTAGACGCTTTTGAAAAAATACCGATAGCGCTGAGACTTGCCCTTTAAGGGAGCCGAGCGATAAGCCTTTTTCCAAACCAGATTGCAGGAAGGAAAGAAAAGTAGGCAATGCAAATGGCCAGGGGGACACTCCCTGTACCGAGCACCAGGATAAGAAAATCTTCCACGTTCTGTGGTAGATCTTAGCAGACGTGGGCTTCCTAGCCTGTCTCATGGTGGCCACGACCCCTTGAGATAATCCTGAAGATGCTAGTATCCAGGACTCAATGGCCACACAGTCAGGTTCAGGGCCGTAGAATTCAGATGGAAAAAACGGCCCTTGTGACAGTAAGTCTGGCCGGTCTGGTAGCGCCCACGGTTGGCCGACCGTGAGATGCCACAGATCCGGATACCACGACCTCCTCGGCCAGTCTGGGGCGACGAGCAGGACGCGGCGGCAATCGGACCTGATCTTGCGTAGCACTCTGGGCAAGAGTGCCAGAGGGGGAAACACATAGGGCAGCTGGAACTGCGACCAATCTTGCACTAAGGCGTCTGCCGCCAGAGCTCTGTGATCGCGAGACCGTGCCATGAAAGTTGGGACCTTGTTGTTGTGCCGGGACGCCATTAGGTCGACGTCCGGCCTTCCCCAGCGGCGACAGATTTCCTGAAACACGTCCGGGTGAAGGGACCATTCCCCTGCGTCCATACCCTGGCGACTGAGGAAGTCCGCTTCCCAGTTTTCTACGCCGGGGATGTGAACTGCGGATATGGTGGAGGCCGTGGCTTCCACCCACATCAGAATCCGCCGGACTTCCTGGAAGGCTTGCCGACTGCGTGTCCCGCCTTGGTGGTTGATGTATGCCACCGCTGTGGAGTTGTCCGACTGAATTCGGATCTGCTTTCCTTCCAGCCACTGCTGGAAGGCTTGTAGGGCAAGATACACTGCCCTGATTTCCAGAACATTGATCTGAAGGGTGGACTCCTGCTGAGTCCACGTACCCTGAGCCCTGTGGTGGAGAAAAACTGCTCCCCACCCTGACAGACTCGCGTCTGTCGTGACCACCGCCCAGGATGGGGGTAGGAAGGACCTTCCTTGTGATAATGAGGTGGGAAGAAGCCACCATTGAAGAGAGTCCTTGGCCGTCTGGGAAAGGGAGACTTTCCTGTCTAAGGACGTCGACTTCCCGTCCCATTGGCGGAGAATGTCCCATTGAAGTGGGCGCAGATGAAACTGCGCAAACGGGACTGCCTCCATTGCTGCCACCATCTTCCCCAGGAAGTGCATGAGGCGTCTTAAGGGGTGCGACTGGCCTTGAAGGAGAGAGTGCACCCCTGTCTGTAGTGAACGCTGCTTGTCCATCGGAAGCTTCACTATCGCTGAGAGAGTATGAAACTCCATGCCAAGATATGTTAGTGATTGGGTCGGTGACAGATTTGACTTTGAAAAGTTGATGATCCACCCGAAAGTCTGGAGAGTCTCCAGCGCAACGTTCAGGCTGTGTTGGCATGCCTCTTGAGAGGGTGCCTTGACAAGTAGATCGTCCAAGTAAGGGATCACCGAGTGTCCCTGAGAGTGCAAGACTGCTACCACTGCTGCCATGACCTTGGTGAAAACCCGTGGGGCTGTCGCCAGACCAAATGGCAGGGCTACGAACTGAAGGTGTTCGTCTCCTATAACGAAGCGTAGAAAACGCTGGTGCTCTGGAGCAATCGGCACGTGGAGATAAGCATCTTTGATGTCTATTGATGCTAGGAAATCTCCTTGAGACATTGAGGCAATGACGGAGCGGAGAGATTCCATCCGGAACCGCCTGGTTTTCACGTGCTTGTTGAGCAGTTTTAGGTCCAGAACAGGACGGAAAGAGCCGTCCTTTTTTGGCACCACAAACAGATTGGAGTAAAAACCTTGACCTCGTTCCTGAAGAGGAACAGGGATCACCACTCCTTCTGCCCTTAGAGAGCACACCGCCTGCAGAAGAGCATCGGCTCGGTCGGGATGTGGGGAAGTTCTGAAGAACCGAGGCGGAGGACGAGAACTGAACTCTATCCGGTACCCGTGAGACAAAATGTCTGTTACCCACCGGTCTTTGACCTGTGGCAGCCAAATGCCGCAAAAACGGGAGAGCCTGCCACCGACCGAGGATGCGGAGAGAGGAGGCCGAAAGTCATGAGGCAGCCGGCTTGGAAGCGGTTCCTCCGGCTGCTTTCTTTGGGCGTGAGTGAGTCCGCCAGGAATCTGAGCTCCTCTGCTCCTTCTGAGTCCTTTTGGACGAGGAGAATTGGGCCCTGCCCGAACCTCGAAAGGACCGAAACCTCGACTGTCCCCTCCACTGTTGAGGTTTGCTTGATCTGGGCTGGGGTAAGGAAGAGTCCTTACCCTTGGACTGTTTAATGATTTCAGCCAATTGCTCACCAAACAGTCTGTCTTGAGATAATGGCAAACTGGTTAAGCATTTTTTGGAAGCAGAATCTGCTTTCCATTCCTTTAACCATAAGGCTCTGCGTAAAACCACAGAGTTGGCGGACGCCATTGACGTACGGCTGGTAGAGTCCAAGACCGCATTGATAGCGTAAGTCGCAAACGCAGACATTTGCGAGGTCAAGGACGCCACTTGCGGCACTGATGGACGTATGACAGAGTCCACCTGCGCCAGACCAGCTGAAATAGCTTGGAGTGCCCACACGGCTGCGAATGCTGGAGCAAACGACGCGCCGATAGCTTCATAGACAGATTTCAACCAAAGGTCCATCTGTCTGTCATTGGCATCTTTAAGTGAAGCCCCATCTTCCACTGCAACTATGGATCTAGCCGCAAGCCTGGAGATTGGGGGGTCCACCTTTGGACACTGGGTCCAGCGTTTGACCACGTCAGGGGGAAAGGGATAACGTGTATCCTTAAGACGTTTGGAGAAACGCTTATCTGGATAAGCATGGTGTTTCTGGACTGCTTCTCTGAAGTCAGCGTGGTCCAGAAAAGTACTCAATTTACGTTTGGGATACCTGAAATGGAATTTCTCCTGCTGTGCTGCTGCCTCCTCCGCTGGAGGAGAAATATCCAGCAGTCTATTGATGGCCGCTATAAGATCATTCACCATGGCGTCACCATCAGGGGTATCCAGGTTGAGAGCAGTCTCAGGATTAGACTCCTGATCACCTAGCTCTGTCTCATCATACAGAGAATCCTCTCGCTGAGACCCTGACCAGCGTGATGACGCCGAGGGTCTCTCCCAGCGAGCTCGCTTAGGCTGCCTGGGGCTGTCGTCCGAGTCAGAGCCTTCAGCCTGTGATGCCTGGGACCCCCTTGGAGCACGGATTAGTTCCAACTGAGGGGGACCGGGGAACATTGAATCAGCAGTGCCCATGGTCTGAGTGACCGGCCTGGACTGCAAAGTTTCTAGAATTTTTGTCATAGTCACAGACATCTTATCAGCAAAAACTGCAAACTCTGTCCCCGTCACCGGGGCAGGTTTCACAGGCGTCTCTGCCTGGGCCACTACTAGCATAGACTCCGGCTGACGAAGTGGCACAGGGACCGAACATTGCACACAATGGGGGTCAGTGGAACCTGCCGGTAGATCAGCCCCACATGCGGTACAGGCAGCATATAAAGCCTGTGCCTTGGCACCCTTGCTTTTTGCGGATGACATGCTGTTGTCTCCTCAGAGCAATATAGGGGTATAAGCCAAGAAGCGACCGTACAGTGCAATATATAGGTACAGACAAAAGTACACAAAACAACACTGTGGCACTAGTGGGGTCAGCACCTAGGTGCTGCTTACCGCCCGCTTAACAGCGGGTGTGTGGTCGCCAGAATCCCCTGTCTGGGTCTCCCAGGGCTATGTCCGTTCTCCAGCTCAGACTGCGTGCAGGAATGGCTGCCGGCGTCCTGTGAAGAGGGGCGGGCCGTGGGCGTGCTGCAGACAAAGAGCGGGAAACTGGCGTCCCACTGTGCCCAGTGAGAGGGCTGGAGTATGTAAATAAGACTCCAGCCCTCGGCGCTGACTATTGTACAGCGTCTCTCCCCTTCCCTGACTGACAGGGCTGGGGGCGGGAACGAAACGTAACTAGGCCGCAGAAGCCGGGGACTAGATTTATAAGCGCTGCCGTCGTAAAAGCACGGTCGGCGCGAAGTCCCCGGCGCACCACAAGTCTCAGCCGCGCCGCAGTCTCCGGGGGCGGCCGGCGCGGTAGTTCCCCACACATAAACTCACTCAGCTAAGCTGCAGTGAGTATAACCCAAGCGCGCAGCGCTACTGTCCCCGGCGCACTAGAACACCCAGCAACGCTGGAGTGTGTCTGTGCCTGTCTGTACGGGGACACAGAGTACCTGAATGTTGCAGGGCCTTGTCCCTGACGGTACCCAGCTCCGTATCCAGCAGGATCTCCGGGTCTGTGGATGGAGCCCGGCCTCAGAGCCTGGAGGCCGGTAAGATCCCACTTCACCAGAGCCCTCAGGGGGATGGGGAAGGAAAACAGCATGTGGGCTCCAGCCTCCGTACCCGCAATGGGTACCTCAACCTTAACAAACACCGCCAACAAGAGTGGGGTGAGAAGGGAGCATGCTGGGGGCCCTTTAGCATGGGCCCTCTTTTCTTCCATCCGATATAGTCAGCAGCTACTGCTGACTAAACAGTGGAGCTATGCGTGGATGTCTGACCTCCTTCGCACAAAGCTTGAAAACTGAGCAGCCCGTGATCCCACGGGGGGTGTATAGCCAGAAGGGGAGGGGCCTTACACTTTTTAGTGTAATGCTTTGTGTGGCCTCCGGAGGCAGTAGCTATACACCCAATCGTCTGGGTCTCCCAATGGAGCGCCGAAGAAAAATGTAGTTATAGAAATTATAGGGTCCCATAGGGCATCAGCAAATGTGCTAGTTCTAACCAGTGTCAGACTGGGGCCGCAGGGGTCCACCAGTAACACTGACTCTGGGGGCCACTGATCAACTACATAGAAATATTACATTCACAAACTGACCTATGCTTCTATATAATAATATACTGGGTAGTTTGTAAAATGAATGATGAGATGTTTCCCTTTTGTCTACATAGTGAAACAAGTGTATTGTGCCAACTACCGATTATGCTGGGGGGGGGGGTAGGAAGTGATGTACCACTACAAAGGGGCCCACCAGAGGATTCTCCTGCTCTCCTGTGGGCCAGTCCGAGCCGGCTTCTAGGAAAACTTTATAGGGAGTGTTTTTCACACATGAAGTCCAGATCCTACAGTAAAGCCCGTCTGTCTGCAGCCACCTCGAGGGGAAAATCACGGCATGTTGATTTATACTGGCAGCTGTAAATGTTCTTTGTAAAGTGCTCCCCCTAGAGGAGGCTGCAGGCAATCA
Organism: Anomaloglossus baeobatrachus; assembly: GCF_048569485.1. NCBI lineage: Eukaryota > Metazoa > Chordata > Amphibia > Anura > Aromobatidae > Anomaloglossus > Anomaloglossus baeobatrachus. Next base: position 674,910,491 of record NC_134354.1, read on the forward strand.
CCAACACTGTGTTGGAAAGATATAAAAGCAGTTTAGTGCCAAGCCGCCTTACAGATGTGTTGTTTACACAGGGCTAGTACCCCCCTGGATTAAAGGAAACATAAATAATATCTTATTTTTTAGCTGGTTTTACTTTGAGTTAGTTTTATTTTTTATCGATTTTTCTATAACTAGAATGATCTACATTGTGTCGCATTACTGCTGGGATTAATGAAATGTATCTGCACTTTGTATTAATAATGTAATTGGACTGTGAGGATAATAAACCGACAACATTAATAAGTTACCAGACTACTATGAGGTCAGAAATGCGTGGTGATCATGTGGATCTAGGTGATCACATTTTGTCAACTTGTTACATCACAATGAACGATCAATTGTTATGAAAGATAATGTTGGTCCAAGAAACGGTCAATCATGGCATTGCTGGAGCCTGAAACAGCGTGTACACAACGCTGAGGCAATACACGGCTGAGCGCTCCTGTGAGAGAGCGGTCAGTAGACCTCTGTGCCAGCAGCTCATCTCCAGGAGCACAAAGTGATCAGCCATTCTAAATCTGACATGCCCGATCGACATCTCCCCTAACAATCAGTTGTTCGGGGCCCCCCCTGTACTGTTATCTGAAAGTGTCGATATCAGCGAATGCGGCCAACATTAGTCTATTGTATATGGAGGGGCTCAGTGTGGATCTGCTCACACAGAGCCAATTTTGAATTACTTAAACATACCATTTTACTTTTTACTTTCATTACTAGTGATGAGCGAGCACTACCATGCCCGAGTGTTCGCTACTCGTAATAAATAGTGATAAGTGAGCACTACCATGCTCGGTGCTTGGTATTCGTAATGAATAGTGATGAGTGAGCACTACTATGCTCGGGTGTTCGCTACTTGTAATGAATAGTGATGAGTAATTATAGAATAAGGGGGCACCTTTCCCCTATTGGGATCACCATCAGCAAAATTAGGGCAAATTAAGACAGGAGAAAAAGAGTTGCTGTATATAGGGATCAACCAATGCGTTTTTGTTCAATTCAAAAAGTTATTTTATTAGTACAAAAATTTGTGCATACATAGAATCCACACAAGACAGTGAAAGGGTTAAAAACATTTAAAATATGTATAAATCACCAAACACCCCAATACATGGTTCCATGTCAGGAACCTGACACCGAAATTCCGAATACCACTATACTAGATGTACCATGCAATAATAAATCCAGGTGGGAAACAGAGCATAAATGTCATTGGTTACGGCAATCATATACCCAATCTATCTATATATATAATTGCCTTATTCTGTCTGTCTGTCTGTCTGTCTGTCTATCTGTCTGTCTATCTGTCTGTCTATCTGTCTGTCTATCTGTCTGTCTATCTGTCTGTCTATCTGTCTGTCATGCTCCGAAATTGTGTCCTTACGGTGACACAAAGCTGATTGGCCGCTGGGCTCGCCATGGCCCCGCCCCCCCACACGGATTGGCCTCTCGCCCCGGCTCTCTGCAGGCCCCGCCCCCTCACGCAATGCACGCTCGCTCTGGCCCAACTGACACGGAGCCCCGATTCCCAGGTGAGTACATACACACACATCAGATCACACTCACTCTCACACTCACTCTCACACACACCTCACACATCACAACATGCTGGGATATCTCTTGCTTCTACACCGGCTCCGTCAGGATCCCAGCAGCGCCACACATAACCTTGCGATGCTGGGATCTTCACGGAGGCCGTGAAAGCTGGTAACCATTATACACATCGGGTAACTAAGGTCCCTTAGTTACCCGATGTGTATCATAGTTACCAGTGTACACCGGCTCACACTCACTCTCATACACACCTCACACACACATCACATCGCATCCACACATCAAGGTCCTGCAGCTGCGGAAAATACAGACACATAACAGCACACACATAACAGCACACACATAACAGCACACACATACACACACACAAATCAGATCACACTCACTCACACACACACATCACATCGCATCCACATACTCACAACATACTGGGATATCGCTTGCTTCTCGGCGGCGATACTGTGCTGTTGTGATCTTCCAGGACCTGCCGGAGGATCACATGGCCAGAAGCATGTGATATCCCCGGATGTTGTGAGTATAAGCGCGTATGTGCGATATCGTCAGTGTCTGTGTGTGTGAGTGTATGCGATCGGGTGTGTGTGAGTGGATGCGATCGGGTGTGTGTGAGTGGATGCGATCGGGTGTGTGTGAGTGGATGCGATCGGGTGTGTGTGAGTGGATGCGATCGGGTGTGTGTGAGTGGATGCGATCGGGTGTGTGTGAGTGGATGCGATCGGGTGTGTGTGAGTGGATGCGATCGGGTGTGTGTGAGTGGATGCGATCGGGTGTGTGTGAGTGGATGCGATCGGGTGTGTGAGTGTCGGCAGAGGAGCACGGCGTGCTGGAGCAGGCTGGGAGCAGAGAGGCTGATCATGGGGAAGGCTGGGAGGAGAGAGGCTGATGCTGGGGGAGGCTGGGAGGGGGAGGCTGGGACGAGGGAGGCTGATGCTGGTGGAGGCTGATGCTTGGGGAGGCTGATGCTGGGGGAGGCTGGAAGGAGAGAGGCTAATGCTGGTGGAGGCTGATGCTTGGGGAGGCTGATGCTGGGGGAGACTGGGAGGGGAAGGCTGATGCTGAGGGAGGCTGGGAGGAAGGAGGCTGGGAGGAGAGAGGCTGATCCTGGGGAAGGCTGGGAACGGGAGGCTGATGCTGAGGGAGGCTGGAAGGAGAGAGGCTGATGCTGGGGGAGGCTGGAAGGAGAGAGGCTGATGCTGGTGGAGGCTGATGCTTGGGGAGGCTGATGCTGGGGGAGACTGGGAGCGGAAGGCTGATGCTGAGGGAGGCTGGGAGAGGGAGGCTGGGAGGAAGGAGGCTGGGAGGAGAGAGGCTGATCCTGGGGAAGGCTGGGAAGGGGAGGCTGATGCTGGGGGAGGCTGGAAGGAGAGAGGCTGGAAGGAGAGAGGCTGATGCTGGTGGAGGCTGATGCATGGGGAGGCTGATGCTGGGGGAGACTGGGAGCAGAAGGCTGATGCTGAGGGAGGCTGTGAGGAAGGAGGCTGGGAGGAGAGAGGCTGATCCTGGGGAAGGCTGGGAAGGGGAGGCTGATGCTGAGGGAAGCTGGAAGGAGAGAGGCTGATGCTGGGGGAGGCTGGAAGGAGAGAGGCTGAGGCTGGGAGGAGAGAGGCTGATGCTGGGGAAGGCTGATGCTGAGGGAGGCTGGGAGGGGAAAGCTGATGCTGGGGAAGGCTGGGAGGACGGAGGCTGGGAGGAGAGAGGCTGATCCTGGGGAAGGCTGGGAGAGGGAGGCTGATGCTGGAGGAGGCTGGAAGGAGAGAGGCTGATGCTGGCGGAGGCTGATGCTGGGGAGGCTGGGAGAGGGAGGCTGATGCTGAGGGAGGCTGGGAGGAGGGAGGCTGGGAGAGGTAGGCTGAGAGAAGAGAGGCTGATGCACACACACACACACACACACACACACACACACACACACACACGCGCGCGCGCACTGAACAACACACCACACACACACACACACACACACACACACTGGGAACCACAAACAACTGCCCTACACAGACACCCACACACACAGACAACGCTGCACACACACAACACCCAACACACAAACACCGCGGCACACACAAATATACGCACATACCGCACAACACACACATTGCACAAAACATACCTCCCCCCAAAACACATCACACACACACAAACCGCGCAACACACACACAACGCTACAGACACACAGCGCTCCACAAACAACGCAACACACGCAACACACATACAACACCGCTCTCACCCCCCGTCACACCCAGACAACACCCAGAACATGTACAGCGCCTACACAAACACTTGGTAACTACAGACAACAACATCTCTCTCTCTATATAACAAAAATCATACATGAACTACACAATACGTAAATTCTAGAATACCCGATGCGTAGAATCGGGCCACCTTCTAGTATATATATAATTGCCTTATTCTGTCTGTCTGTCTGTCTTGCTCCAAAATTGTGTCCTTACGGTGACACAAAGCTGATTGGCCGCTGGGCTCTCCATGGCCCCGCCCCCCCGCACGGATTGGCCGCTCGCCGAGGCTGCGCCCCCACACGGATTGGCCGGCCGCTCGCCCAGGCTCCGCCCCCCCCCCCCCCACAGATTGGCCTGTCGCCCCGACACCCTGCAGGCATTGCCAACTCTGCCACACCCCGCCCCCCTCACACAATGCACGCTAGCTCTGGCCCCGCCCCCCCACGCATTCCCCGAACCGACACGGTCACGGAGCCACGACTACCAGGTGAGTACTGTACCCCTGGGAGCCCACATCAGCGTACGCCGCCAAACCAGCCGACACATACCATCGCATTGCTGGGGCTGGCCGGCGTATGCTGGTGTGGGCTCCCGTGCGAGCGGGGGACGAGATACGCTGGTAACCATGGTAGCATAGTTACCAGCGCATCAAGGTCCTGCAGCGGCGGAACATACACACACGCACACACATAACAGCACACACACACACATACACACACACACATCAGATCACACTCACTCTCACACACACATCACATCGCATCCACACACTCACAACATCCTGGGATATCGCTTGCTTCTCGGCGGCGATACTGAGCTGTGAGCTTCCAGGACCTGCCGGAGGATCACATGGCCAGAAGCATGTGGTTTCCTCGGATGTTGTGAGTATGAGCGCGTATGTGCAATATCGTCAATGTGTGTGTGTGTGAGTGTATGCGATCGGGTGTGTGTGAGTGTATGCAATCGGGTGTGTGTGAGTGTATGCAATCGGGTGTGTGTGAGTGTATGCAATCGGGTGTGTGTGAGTGTATGCAATCGGGTGTGTGTGAGTGTATGCAATCGGGTGTGTGTGAGTGTATGCAATCGGGTGTGTGAGAGTGTATGCAATCGGGTGTGTGAGAGTGTATGCAATCGGGTGTGTGAGAGTGTATGCGATCGGGTGTGTGAGAGTGTATGCGATCGGGTGTGTGTGAGTGTATGCGATCGGGTGTGTGTGAGTGTATGCGATCGGGTGTGTGTGAGTGTATGCGATCGGGTGTGTGTGAGTGTATGCGATCGGGTGTATGTGGGTGTGTGTGAGTGTATGCGATCGGATCTGTGAGTGTCGGCAGAGAAGCACGGCGTGCTGGAGGAGGCTGGGAGGAGAGAGGCTGATCCTGGGGAAGGCTGGGATGGGGAGGCTGAGAGAAGAGAGGCTGAGGCTGGGGTAGGCTGAGGCTGGGGTAGGCTGGGAGGAGAGAGGCTGATGCTGGGGACCGAAAAGGCTGATGCTGGGAGGAGAGAGGGTGATGCTGGGAGGAGAGAGGCTGATGCTGGGAGGAGAGAGGCTGATGCTGGGGGAGGCTGAGGCTGGGGTAGGCTGGGAGGAGAGAGGCTGATGCTGGGAAGAGAGAGGCTGATGCTGGGAGGAGAGAGGCTGATGCTGGGGGAGGCTGATGCTGAGGGATGCTGAGGGAGGCTGAGGCTGGGGTAGGCTGGGAGGAGAGAGGCTGATGCTGGGGACAGAAAAGGCTGATGCTGGGGACAGAAAAGGCTGATGCTGGGAGGAGAGAGGCTGATGCTGGGAGGAGAGAGGCTGATGCTGGGGCAGGCTGAGGCTGGGGTAGGCTGGGAGGAGAGAGGTTGATGCTGGGAGGAGAGAGGCTGATGCTGGGAGGAGAGAGGCTGATGCTAGGGACAGAAAAGGCTAATGCTGGGAGGAGAGAGGCTGATGCTGGGGACAGAAAAGGCTGATGCTGGGAGGAGAGAGGCTGATGCTGGGATGAGAGAGGCTGATGCTGGGATGAGAGAGGCTGATGCTGGGATGAGAGAGGCTGATGCTGGGATGAGAGAGGCTGATGCTGGGATGAGAGAGGCTGATGCTGGGGACAGAGAGGCTGATGCTGGGAGGAGAGAGGCTGATGCTGGGAGGAGAGAGGCTGATGCTGGGAGGAGAGAGGCTGATGCTGGGAGGAGAGAGGCTGATGCTGGGAGGAGAGAGGCTGATGCTGCAGGCAGAGAGGCTGATGCTGCAGGCAGAGAGGCTGATGCTGCAGGCAGAGAGGCTGATGCTGCAGGCAGAGAGACTGATGCTGCAGGCAGAGAGACTGATGCTGCGGGTAGAGAGGCTGATGCTGGGGACAGAGAGGCTGATGCTGGGATGAGAGAGGCTGATGCTGGGGACAGAGAGGCTGATGCTGGGAGGAGAGAGGCTGATGCTGGGAGGAGAGAGGCTGATGCTGCGGGTAGAGAGGCTGATGCTGGGAGGAGAGAGGCTGATGCTGCGGGCAGAGAGGCTGATGCTGGTGCAGCATGGGGGATGGAGCACGATGGGGGGTGCGCAGCATGGGGGATGGAGCACGTTTGGGAGTGCGCAGCATGGCTGATGGAGCATGTTTGGGAGTGCGCAGCATGGCGGATGGAGCACGTTTGGGAGTGCGCAGCATGGCGGATGGAGCACGTTTGGGAGTGCGCAGCATGGCGGATGGAGCATGTTTGGGAGTGCGCAGCATGGCGGATGGACCACGTTTGGGAGTGTGCAGCATGGCGGATGGACCACGTTTGGGAGTGTGCAGCATGGCGGATGGAGCACGTTTGGGAGTGCGCAGCATGGGGGATGCAGCACGATGGGGAGTGCGGAGTATGGCGGATGGAGCACGTTTGGGAGTGCGCAGCATGGGAGATGGAGAACGATGGGGAGTGCAGAGTATGGCGGATGGAGCACGTTTGGGAGTGCGCAGCATGGCGGATGGAGCACGTTTGGGAGTGCGCAGCATGGTGGATGGAGCACGTTTGGGAGTGCACAGCATGGGAGATGGAGCACGATGGGGGGTGCGCAGCATAGGGGATGGCGCACGATGGGGAGTGCGCTGCATGGGGGATGGAGAACGATGGGGAGTGCAGAGTATGGCGGATGGAGCACGTTTGGGAGTGCGCAGCATGGCGGATGGAGCACGTTTGGGAGTGCGCAGCATGGTGGATGGAGCACGTTTGGGAGTGCACAGCATGGGAGATGGAGCACGATGGGGGGTGCGCAGCATAGGGGATGGAGCACGATGGGGAGTGCGCTGCATGGGGGATGGAGCACGATGGGGAGTGCGCTGCATGGGGGATGGAGCACGATGGGAAGTGCACACCTCCCCCCAACACACACACACACACACACGCGCGCGCACTGCACAACACACCACACACACACTGGGAACCACAAACAACTGCCCTACACAGACACCCACACACACAGACAACGCTGCACACACACAACACCCAACACACAAACACCGTGGCACACACAAATATACGCACATACCGCACAACACACACATTGCACAAAACATACCTCCCCCCAAAACACACCACACACAAACCGCGCAACACACACACACAACGCTACAGACACACAGTGCTCCACAAACAACGCAACACACGCAACACACATACAACACCGCTCTCACCCCCCGCCACACCCAGACAACACCCAGAACATGTACAGCCCCTACACAAACACTTGGTAACTACACACAACAACATCTATATCTATATCTATATCTATATCTATATCTATATATATATATATATATATATATATATATATATATATATATATATATATATAACAAAAATCATACATGAACTACACAATGCGTAAATTCTAGAATACCCGATGCGTAGAATCGGGCCACTTTCTAGTAGTACATAAAAGTATAGCATACTATCTGACACCACCATTGTTAAATACAATGTAATAATTATAGACCACCAGCAGGACAAAAAAAGACCTTATATAAAGGAAATTAGCGTACAACAGACACCGATTTAAGTAAGGTAAAACACCAGCTAACCAAAGGCGTCCGAGATGAAACACCAGGTTATCCCTATATACAGCAAAATAGTGATGAGTAAGCGCTACCATAGTCAATTGTTCGGTACTCGTAATGAATAGTGATGAGTGAGCACTACTATGCTCGGGTGCTTGGTACTCGTAATGAATAGTGATGAGTGAGCACTACTATGCTCGGGTGCTTGGTACTCGTAATGAATAGTGATGAGTGAGCACTACTATGCTCGGGTGCTTGGTACTCGTAATGAATAGTGATGAGTGAGCACTACTATGCTCGGGTGCTTGGTACTCATAATGAATAGTGATGAGTGAGCACTACGATGCTTGGGTGCTTGGTACTCGTAATGAATAGTGATGAGTGAGCACTACTTTGCTCGGGTGCTTAGTACTCGTAATGAATAGTGATGAGTGAGCACTACTATGCTCGGGTGCTTGGTACTCGTAATGAATAGTGATGAGTGAGCACTACTATGCTCGGGTGCTTGGTACTAGTAATGAATAGTGATGAGTGAGCACTACTTTGCTCGGGTGCTTAGTACTCGTAATGAATAGTGATGAGTGAGCACTACAATGCTCGGGTGCTTGGTACTCGTAATGAATAGTGATGAGTGAGCACTACTATGCTCGGGTGCTTGGTACTCGTAATGAATAGTGATGAGTGAGCACTACTATGCTCGGGTGCTTGGTACTCGTAATGAATAGTGATGAGTGAGCACTACTATGCTTGGGTGCTTGGTACTCGTAATGAATAGTGATGAGTGAGCACTACTTTGCTCGGGTGCTTAGTACTCGTAATGAATAGTGATGAGTGAGCACTACTATGCTCGGGTGCTTTGTACTCGTAATGAATAGTGATGAGTGAGCACTACTATGCTCGGGTGCTTGGTACTCGTAATGAATAGTGATGAGTGAGCACTACTATGCTCGGGTGCTTGGTACTAGTAATGAATAGTGATGAGTGAGCACTACTGTGCTCAGGTTCCCCATCGACTTCCATTATACTTGGGTGCTTGAGTCGAACCCAACCGAGCATCCAACTGCTCATTACAAATGCCAAGTACCTGAGCATGGCAGTGCTCGCTCATCACTATTCATTATGCTTTAATCTTACGTGCAGATGAAATAAACAATGTATGTATTTCCAATATTAGCTACATAAAGACAATTAAAGGGTCATTTCCAAAAATGTAAGTTGTCCCCTATCTATAACCTCCAGTGATTTCCACAACCCGCAAACCACATGCCTGACCTTCCCTCGATTCACTGCCCATGGGACTGTCAAAGAAAGCAGAGCACAGGGCTCATCCCATAGACAATGAATAAAGTGGAGGGCAAGTATCCCTTTTTAATCAAGACGGGGATCTGATCCCCAAACCCCAGCGGTCAGACCCCAGCAATCAGTAAGTTACCTCCTATGCTATGGGTAGGTGATATCTTAATTAATGACTTACATATGTTACACATATTTGATCTGGGTTACATTAATCTGGGCACGCTTTATATACCAGCATGCCCACAAACGTTGTAATGGGGATAGTGTAAGGGGAGCATGGTTTAGTCTCTGCTGCAGCCTTCAGTTAATGTTTCAAGTATGAGACGTGTGTAATATTTTTTGATATGTAACATGAACAAACGTCGTACCTGTCCTTTAGCAAGGCCCTCAAATCCATCATGGACAGCGAATATCCTGTGGCCTTGTATGATGCCAATCCTGACAGTGGATCTGACGGCAGCGTTCATGCCAGCTGCAGGGGCCCCGACATTCAGCACAGCCAGGTTATATCCACTCTACAAGTGATGGGGGAAAGTGATTCATTTTCTCAGGAAACTCTTAAAAAGACAGAATTTCTATAAATTGTAATGTGCATTCACAGCCAGAACTGCTAAATACTGGGATCTGCCCTATGGGGATCGTATCAGAACCTGATAATAGTCTTGTAAATTCTTGTACAATAACACAGTGATAACAGTGCAGACCTTGGTAGACGGTGGTCTTATGTGAGCCAGGGTCCGGTACACATTCCAGTTGTTTTCAAAGCTCCTATAAAACAAGTTAAGATGATAAGTCCATTTTGTACATTCATAAAAGCCAACGTCTTAAAGTGAAGGTTCACTATTGATTAACATTGTTCAACATTTGCTCCAGGTGATCTATCGTTTAACACTAATGTGCCATAATAGCACTACTATTCCATGCACGACGTGTACATGTTTATCTTATTGGGAGGGTGGAATAAGATTGATCCTTTCATCACCATCTGCCGTCAGGTCCCCATACACACGTGTGTCAACGAGTCCTGATAATTAATTGGGTTCAGACAAGTTCTATCCTTTGTCACTTGAAGTGTACAGTAGCCCCTGGCTAATATTTACAGTCACTTGTAAAAGTATTCACATCCCGTGAACTTTTCCACAGTTTTTCACGTTACACCCACAAAGTTAAATGTATTTAATTGTGACTTTCTGTGCTATACCAACAGTAAGTAGAAAGTATTTGTGAAGCGTAAAAGAAACAATTTAGCCCCCTGTAGTCTGATACCACTAAATAAAATCATAGGAGGGATCAATTTTCTCCTGAAGTCACTTAATTAGTAAAACGAGTCCATTTGTGTGTAATTTATTATCAGTATAACTGTATCTGTTCTGTGTAGACCTCAGAGGTTTGTTTCAGAACATTAGGGATCATACAGCATCATAAAAGCCAAAGAACACACCAGACAGGTCAGGGATAATATTCTGGAGAAAAGTAAAGCAGGGTTAAGTTATAAAAATAGCTTAAAGGGGTATTCCTATCTCCAAGATCCCATCACAATATGTAGTATGTGTAATAATATTAGCAAATACCTTTAATTAGAAATGTAGTATAGTTCTTTTGATTAGCTATGTCGCTTACCTCATGTGCAGGACATTGCAGTAGCTTATATGAGTGGTTGTGACCATGGATACCTAAGCTGCTGCAATTTCCTGCACATGAGGTAAGCTACATAGCTAATCAAGAGAACTATACTACATTTCTTATTGATATGCGAATATTCTTATTATTACATCTACTATATATTGGGATAGGATCTTGGAGATGGGAATACCCTGAAGAAATCCTGAAAGGTTCATGTGGTATGAATACTTTATCAAGACACTGTGAATGCCTATACCTAAAAGTGTTAAAAAGGTTGTTGCATAAAATATATTTATCACTGTCTGATAAATGCAGCCCACCAATCTCAAGCATGGAGGTCCAACCCCCCTATATGATCACACTGCAGAACAGTTTCGATGAAGTGAGGGCTGCCATTCCATTTCACCTCTATGGGGCCAAGCACACTCGATTCATTCAAGATTTATAGTCATTTAATAGTCACAGTAATTTACAGACACAATGTATTAAGTATAATTGACAATTCAAAAAAACCTTTGACATGCCAGGAGTTCTGATTGTTGGGGTTTCAAAGGCTGGAACCCCACAAATTCTCAAAATAAAGAAGAGAAACCCTATGGAGTCTTTCTTTAGTGTAAAAGGAGTGCATTGCTAATCTTGTCACTTCATACCCTTTATTTTATCAATTTGTTGGGGACTTAGCACTCAGATCTCCACCAATCAAAACTTCTGTCAAGTCTTTATAACATTTTAAAAAAAAACCAACAAAAAACAAAAAAAAAACAAAACCAAAACAAAACTGACCAGCACCTCCTAACAGAATAAAGCAAGTGTGAACAGGTGTATCCCACCACATCTGCAAGGAGTTTGTATGTTCTCCCTGTGTTTGTGTGGGTTTCCTTCAGGGTCTCTGCTTTCCTCCTACACTCCAAAGACATACTGATAAGGAATTTAGATTGTGAGCCCCAATGGAGACAGTGATAATGACTGTAAAGCGTTTTGGAATTAATGGTGCTATATAAAAGTCAGTAAAATTAAAAAATAAACAGGTACAAGTTGATATGACTGTATAATATACAAATAGAAGAATAAAGCAGCACTCTGTAGGTGCTACAAGAGGAAAAAACTGACTATATGAATGTTTGACTGCATTTTTGCTCTATAGATTATACTTTTAAGATTAAGGCATTTGGCGCACAAATGTAAGCCCACTAGCCATGACAAGGCGTGCCTGGTCAGTTTTTGTAGTATACTGTTGGAGGTAATGACTGCCTCTTTATGAGACTGAGCACTGTTCGTATCAGCCTAAGGCTGTTTTAATTACTGCTGGATTGTACCTGTCCTTTAAATTTGTAGACTTTTTGCCCGAGAGATTAATATTTCATAAACATTAGGTTTAAGGTCCCATGAATAAAGAAACTGGCTGCTGGGGTCACATCATATTTACATGCATTTTAGAGCATAGAGTGCTGCTGTATTCTTTTGTATGTCTCTATTACATGTCAACGATCTTTTCTAAAAGGCTGCTTTACACGTTTCAATATGTTGTGCAATCGCATTTGTGATCACACCTGCCCCCATCGTTTGTGCAGCACGGGCAATTTGTTGCCCGTGTCGCACAATGTTATAACCCCCCGTCACACGTACTTATCTTCCAAACGGCCTCGCTGTGGGCGGCGAACATCCACTTCCTGAAGGGGAAGGGACGTTCGGCGTCACAGCGATGTCACACAGCGGCCGGCCAATAGAAGCGGAGGGGCAGAGATGAGCGGGACATAAACATCCCGCCCACCTCCTTCCTTCAGCATTGCCGGCGGGACGCAGGGAAGATGCATTTCATCGTTACCGGGGTGTCACACAGAGCGATGTGTGCTGCCTCGGGAACATTGAACAACCGGACATTCGATATTTACAAAATGAGCGACGTGTCAACGATGAACGAGAAGGTGAGTATTTCTGCTCGTTCATAGCGGTCACACGCTACGATATCACTAACGATGCCGGATGTGCGTCACTTACGATGTGACCCCGCCGACATCTCATTAGATATATCGTAGCGTGTAAAGCCCACTTTACTCTTTCATACAGCCTCCAGCATACTAGTAAAATGACAGGATTTGGCTTACAGCTAATATAAAGAGCAATACCGAAATTATTAAAGGATGGCAGATTGCAATGTGCGAAACCCGTGACTGTGGCAATGATTCCCAGATGCTCACCTTCCTCTTAGTTTAAGAGCTTCACTAAATCTCTTGTCATTCATCGCTTGTGTCACATCCTTGGTCTGGTAAAAAATAACACAATAGAATAATACAATCTAAGCAAAACGAAATTGCAAGTTTGACCACGCCGTTTAGGATTATAGGTTCTGACAGCTCTGAAACAATGGTTGCTTTTTCACAACTATTTTTATTCCTCTCATATATAGCTATCTTTACAAATAGTGTTTATAAAATATATATCATAGCTTTTAGTGTCTACAGCTCCCATGCAGACCTAAGTGTTGCCAAGGTTATAACCTACACACAAATCCTCTGTAGTGTGATCTTGTATTATGTGTCATGTGCTAATTTTTTCCGATTTCCTGCATTTTCTATAGGAAATAAAGTGGAGTCATAGGCCTTGACTCATCAACGTGATTTTGCCAGAATTTTGGTATACATCAATTTTAAAAAAGTCTTAAATTGTTTACGCAACACTGAGTTGAGCAAACATTTTGCGATTTTAGGCATTTTGACGTCAGTTTTTTCCAGCGCTGCAAAAATCTTGGGGCAGGATGGGAGCATGACACCAAAGCTCGTGTAATTCATGACAAACGGGGGCACATTTTACTCCAGAAACCTTAACACTAGAAGTCCCAGAGAGGGGTCATTTAACATTTCTACCTTTGGAACCCAGAGACGGGTCGAATGACCTGAAGGATTTTAACTAACATCCTATAATCACCGTCTTTTGTTCTGTAATTAAGGCCATTACTGTCGCACCACAGGAGGTTGTTGTTTTCCATTGAGTTTAGCCATTTAGTTTCTAGTTAGTTCTATTCAGTTTATTGTATGTCATTTGACCCTCTTTCGGGACTTCAGGGGGGAGCTCGACATTTCTGGGACTTTTAGTGTTAATCCAGTCCAAGAGTGCAATAAGATTTGTGGCAAGGCACACGGAGGGGCACATCAGACGCTCATGATTCTTTAAGGGCCATCCACCTCTCAATGAACCAGGAGCGTAGAATAACACATGACTGATTAACATAAAGAAAAACCGCACTCGTGGCACCACCACTGCGGCTATAACATAAAGAAAAACCGCACTCGTGGCACCACCACTGCGGCTATAACAAAGAAATACCGCACTCGTGGCACCACCACTGTGGCTATAATACTGGCATTGGCATTACTCCACTGATCTCTCTCCCCCTCATGAAGCTTTTTCTGCGAGATGCGTAGGGGCATACATCGATCTAATCAACGTGACCTCCCATGGGTAAGCCGACTGCTTGAGGACCTATACCTATAACTATTGATGAACCCCTTCTGATTTATATGTTATATTATGGTTCATTACTATTGATATGTGTACAGGATTTTTGTCCTTAATTACAGCTTGCTTTCCATATTGTATGTTCATGCCTGGTTTAAACTAGGATTATGGCAGTTTTACTAGCCAATGGTATCTGTCAGGCTATTACAATTGAGGTCCTTTTTCTATTATCCAGTAGGGTTTTTATTATGCCATTTTTCTAGTCCTCGTTCCCTGCCTCCCCCCCCCCTTTTCATGTAATTTTGTATTACTATTGTAATTGTTATCCCCATATCCAAATAAAAATTAAATATTTTTACGTGCAAGTGATTTTTGGGTGATATTGATTATGTTTATATATATTGATGGCACACAGAGTCCTTTTTCTTCTCTTAAAATTAACACATGACTGAGCAGATGACACATAGATATCTTATAAGGAGACAGCATCTTACCACTTGAACACATTCCATTAAAGGCAGACGGATTGCTTGATTGCCGGACAAACTGACTACACAAGCTGGTGTTTCCGGTGTTCCTTCCAACAAGGCCATCACAGCTTCCACACCCATTCTACTCCCCTAGATAAAAAAGACAATTACTTTTTGATCCGAAGGGTTCTTTTACATGATGGAACAACTATATAAGATTTTGATCAGGGTTCACTTAAAAGGGGTTATCCATAAACAAGTACAATTTTATTAATCTTGGAATAATAATGTGTTACCTCAGAAAACACCAGCTGTGAGCCCCGGCTGTTTTGTCAGTATACTCACTTTTTATAAATAACTTATGCTTCCTCCCTTGGCCAGGAGCTGTGGTATGTGTCTACCATGTACGGGAGACATTCTACATGGTTGTTTCCCTGCTATGTACTGAGTAATTGCTGTGTCCATTCATAAGATTATCTCTATGCAAATTGCCCATTCAGAGAGAAAGAGGACTTGAATTCTAGTGCTACCTATTGGAAGTAGCAATCCTAAAAGTCAATATCGACCTTTTAACGAGCCTTGACTAAAGCTGGTGTCACACACAGCAACAACGACAACGACGTCGCTGCTACGTCACCATTTTCTGTGACGTTGCAGCGACGTCCCGTCGCTGTCGCTGTGTGTGACATCCAGCAACGACCTGGCCCCTGCTGTGAGGTCGCCGGTCGTTGCTGAATGTCCTGCTTCATTTTTTGGTCGTCACTCTCCCGCTGTGACACACACATCGCTGTGTGTGACAGCGAGAGAGCGACGAAATGAAGCGAGCAGGAGCCGGCATCTGGCAGCTGCGGTAAGCTGTAACCAGCGTAAACATCGGGTAACCAAGGGAAGACCTTTCCCTGGTTACCCGATGTTTACGCTGGCTACCAGCCTCCGCTCTTGCTGCCAGCGCCGGCTCCTGCACTGTGCACATGTGGCTGCAGTACGCATCGGGTAATTAACCCGATGTATACTGTAGCAAGGAGAGCAAGGAGCCAGCGCTAAGCAGTGCGCGCGGCTCCCTGCTCTCTGAACTGTGACATGTAGCTGCAGCACACATCGGGTTAATTAACCCGATGTGTACTGTAGGAGAGCAAGGAGCCAGCGCTAAGCGCGGCTCCCTGCTCTCTGCACATGTAGCACAGCGACGTTATGATCGCTGCTTCTGCTGTGTTTGACAGCTAAGCAGCGATCATAACAGCGACTTACAAGGTCGCTGTTACGTCACCGAAAATGGTGACGTAACAGCGACGTCGTTGTCGCTGTCGATTAGTGTGAACCCAGCTTTAGGATAAAGCCAAACCAGAATCTCAATTTAAAGATACAGTGTTTCGTAGTATTGCCCCTTGTCAGTGCAAAGTATGAGATCTGATTTGGCTGCATGAAAGGCAATGACATTTAGGATTGTTACTCACAATATGTGGCACCAGATTTCAAGCCCTCATCCTCTGTAAAGAGATTTGCATAATTAAATCATTAGAGGAGCATTACATGACATATAAGCTTTCTTCCACTGGCATGCCAGGCAAGTCACTATCTACAAGGAGAAATGTTACCCATTAGATCCTACTAAGATTATCTCCGCACAGGAACATTTTTTTTTTAACATATTCAATTATGGAACTTATTTTTATTCCACACAGTATTGCATAAAAAGTACTTTGTCTGTGGGAGAACCCCTTTAAAGCTCCCTTATACATAAGATAAAACTTAACGTAACCTGCCAATTTCAGCGCACAATCTGATGTGTATGGGGGCATCCGGACCCGACCCCAACAAATTATATCAGAGGAGAGAAGGATCTGGCTTGCTTAATTTCCACGGCTGACCTTTTTGTTTGGGCAGAGACAATAGGCTGAGTCAAACATTCCAATTTTTGGGGGAGTTGGGAGAGATGGTTATGTAATGTGCATGGACAGCTTTAGGATTTTCCTCTAGTGAATCCTGGGCAGGACAGGGTATTGCTTGTCATATGAAAATTCCTCCATCCTGTCATCATTGTTAACACAAATATGCAGGAGGCTATTTTTAGGCAGCCCAATAAGCATGGGTTTCCCCAGCCTGAAAATGCTAGCTCCCAACTGTTGGACTTTATCTTGGCAGGGTTTCAAAGTTGGGGGGACCGCACATTTTTTTAAATGATTTATTTAGATATTTAAAAAAAAAAAAAAAGGCTGCATGCGGTTTCTCTTACACTGCCAAGATAAACACGGCTGGGGGCTGCAGCCTGTAGCCGTATGCTTTATCTGTGCTGGGTATCATTATATGGGGGGACCCTATGACAATTTTTTTTTATTTATATTTATACCACGATAGACACACATAGCATCTGTGATTGGAAGCAGTCAGCTGCCAGGCTGCCACTCAGAGTGGGGGCACATCTGATTGCAACCAATCACAGACGTCACAACCAACCAATGGTATTGTAGTGCCCGTCCCCACCAGGTCCAGAGGAGGGCGCTCTTCCTCTCACCTGCCCAGTTCCAGCGTTTACCCCACGCGTGCTCCCGCTCCCAGCCTCCGGCAGCGGCGTCCTTCTTCTTACCTGCTCCACGGCTCTGCAGTCTCCTCTCTTGATTCAGGTCCTGCTGTGGTCTTGTCTCACTCCAGGGTCATGGGCTCTGCTCCAGAGTTTGCTGCAGCTTCTTCCTGCGTCCAGGCCACACGCAGGTATTCAGTAAGTAAGCATAGGGTGCACGTGCGGCCACGCCGCCTTTCTCAAAGTGGTAGCGTCCCATTACCTGGAAGTGACCTCAGAGGTCACCTGTTACCTAAAAGGTTTTTAAGTTCGTCTTCCCTGACAGAAGGCGTCTGAGCTACACTGCTTATAGTGCGTTGCTAGTACTCAGGCCCTTGTGTGCTATTGTTTTGTATCATTGCACCTGCTGACCATTCCTAACCTTTGTCTCGCCCTAGTGCCATATCTGCGGTGGATGCCACACCTGTGCCATACCTGCGGTGGACGCCACACCTGTACCATACCTGCTGTGGACCCCACACCTGTGTCATACCTGCCGTGACGTCGCATCCGTACCATCTCTGCTGTGTCTCATCTGAAAATATCGGATTCAGACGTCTTAAGGCTGCTTTACATGGTACGACCGATTGTGCGATTTCACAAACGATCGTACCCGCCCCCGTCCTTTTTGCGTCACGGGAAAATCGCTGCCTGTGGCGCACAAAGTTGGTAACCCCCGTCACACATACTTACCTCTCGTGCGACCACGCTGTGGGCGGCGAACGTCCACTTCTTGGAGTGGGAGGGACATTCGGCGTCACAGCAACATCACACGGCCGCCGGCCAATAGAAGCGGAGGGGCGGAGATGAGCAGGATGTAAACATCCCGCCCACCTCCTTCCCTACACATAGAGCCGGCGGCTGACGCGGGAGGCAGGTAGGCGATGTTCATCGCTCCCGTGGTGTCACACGGAGCGACGTGTGATGCCACGGGAATGATGAACAACCAGCGCCCGATTTCAGAACCGATATTATGGAAACTAGCGACCAGTACACGACTCACGATTTGTGAGCGATACTGCGTCGCTAGGAGGTGTCACACAGGCCGGCATCTCTAGCGATGCCGGATGTGCGTCACAAAAACCGTGACCCCGACGATCTATCGCACGATAGATTGTCTGGTGTAAAGCAGCCTTAAGAGACTGCACCTGGCCTTAAGAGACTATCTACTGGTCCCTGGCTGCTGTGTATCATGGCCTCTTGGTGGAAGCACCGCACAGTCCCTGTATAGGGGTTCGCTGCCGGTCACTTCCTCAAGGGAGTCCGGTGCACGGTCCAGTGGGTCCACCCCCGGACACTCACCACCCTCCGGTGAGTGTAACAGGTATTTTAATTAATTTTTAATCTCTAATAAACATTTTGTGAACTAAATATAATTATCCTTTGTATTTCCTTGGTTGGTTGTGATTGATTATATGTACCGGATCCTTTACTATGTTTTTTAGTATACCAATCACAGACATCGGTGGGTGGGGAAAGCAGTGCATATGCAATGACCGATAATGCGCGCTACCGGATGTGAATGATTGGACTCGATGCAGTTACAGCAGCGACGGAGCCTCAGTAAGTACAGCGCGCCTACTCCTATCCCCCTATCCCTTTACCACCATCTTTAATCCCTTATTCTGGTCCCCATAGACTTATAAGGGGGACTGGCATCTGGTCCGGAACTGGATTTTAAAAACCAAATAACTGGAACCCACCGGTCCCGGTTATTTGCGAGTCCGCCCATCACTACTGCTGACCAATAATTTTTAGACCCACATAAAGGTACAATCAAATGACAAAGTATGTCCTCCTCTAGAGTAATCTTACCAAAATTCTGTCAAAAGCTGAAGGTGTTCCACCACGTTGAACGTGTCCAAGGATGGTGACTCTTGTGTCATAGCCAAGGCGCTTCACAACCAGCTGTTAGAATGAAAAGGCAAATTAGAAAAGGCAAATCAGAGATGCTTCAATACTACAAGATCATGACTTTCACCCTATATAATATAGAAGTGTTAAAATTATATCTTACACTAGGTTTCCCGTATTTCGATTTTGCCCATATTTCCACTTATTCAATTTGTGCACAATATATCTTCACCTGTCAGCAGTACAGTAGCCACATGAACGGGGCCCTAGAGCCTCATGTTGTAGAAAACTGATGCAGCCTATATATAATTGAAGAACTGATGCTTATATAAACTTGACTGCATTTTACCATTATTATTACTCACATGTTTTACATCCTCTGAAGTTATAGCTTTGCCGTCCCGGTCAATTGCCCCTTCAGCAACAATTATAATATTCAGCCTCGATCCACGGCCTCTAGTCTAAAAATAAATATATCATTAGTATATTGTCCGTCAGAGGGTACTGCAATACACGCGATACCCTAATAGGTAACTGTATGGGCTGAAGATTTTATTTTTTATATACATTTTTTTTCCCACTTAATTATAAAACCATAATAAATCATCATAAGTCTATAAAGACTTCTTCATATACAGTGGAACCTTGGTTAACGAGAACAATCCGTTCTGGGAGTGTGATTGTTAACCAAGTTACTCATTCAGCAAAGCAAGACTTCCCATAGGAAATCATTGCAATGCAGACAATTCGTTCCACATTTTCTTAAATGTCCCATTCAGGTCCCCTGTTGTGTCATTCCACACATGCACAAACACACACAAACACACACAAGCACGCACATATTATGCTCACCTTACCTTCTGTTCCATCGCCGGTCTCCTGGGACTTGCTGTTCTCCGGTACGGGCTGTGTATCGGGTTACCATAACGACGAGGGAGGAACTTCCGCTGCCAGAGCGTTGACGTCAAAGGCAGGAGTTGCTTGCCTCTGATTGGCCAGCGCGCTGCCTTTGAGTAGCGGTGACACTGGAACTGCCTGCTTCATCGCTATGGTTGCCGATGCACAGCCCGGAGTGGAGCGGCGAACTACAGGACCCAGAGGGCCGGCGATGGAACTGAAGGTACACACATTATGCTCACCTTACCTTCCGTTCCATTGCCGGCCTCCTGGGTCTTGTAGTTCGCCGCGAGGACGTCGCAATGAGCCGGCGGACTACAAGACCCAGGAGATCGGCGGTGGAACGGAAGGTAAGGTGAGCATAATACTGTATGTGTGTGTTTGTATGTGTTTGTGTGTGTTTGTGTGTGTTTGTGCAGACTGCAAGTGCGGGTCAGAGCGCGGTGGATGTACGGAACCGGAAGTGTGTGCGGTGAGGATTTTGCTCGTACAGCAAAGCTTTCTCGTAAACCGGGTTACAAATTTACAGAAAGCTTTGCTTATTAAGCGAAATTCTCATTAAGTGGGTTACTCGTTAAGCGAGGTTCCACTGTACCTCACTTAGTCTTCTACAAAGATGCTCTTCCCAGTTTTCTTCAGGTGGGGATTCTGGAATAAAAACCCAATCGGCTCCACATGCAAGTGCAGTTACCATAGCCAAGTACCTAGACATGATGAGGAAGAGAAAGTTTAATGGTTATTCTATACATAGTGTTACTAGGAATAAAATCTGTTCATAAGTAAGGGTGGTGATTCCTATTGTATGTCCTATTAGTGAATATGGAGCTACTGATACTGTGTATTTATCATGACAAAACTTTATAGTGATCAATTAAAGGTATAAATTAATTTATTCATTAAGAAAATGATGGGGCTGATCCCGCACAATTAAAAATATTGATTTGTGGTTAAGGACTTACCCGCAGTGCCGGCCCATCACTTCTAGGACAAAGGTCCTTTGGTGACTGGAAGAAAAAAGACAATAGTAAGAAAAAAAAAATATTAGCTTGTGTTTAGAATGGATCAATTACAGAAATACGTGACCAAGAAAGTCCAATTTACATATTACATCACGAGCCCCGGATTGTTATGGCATAGTCATGTACAAAACAATTCTGATAATGTAGTTCCCAATTATAATAAGATCCACAAATATAAGTGGAAGTAATTCCAATATTAGAGCCTGGCAGCTGCAGAGAAAGCTACTTCTTTTTGGCAGACTGTAAATTCTGAGTGGAGCAGGTAGGGCTTCAGACATTATTGATATCAGCGATCGTTCGTCAGACTGCCAGGTCCCGACTTTCCCATACACTCAAGCATTTAGCTGAGTGATCGTGTGTTTTCAAGGCCCGGAGGGGAGAAAGCTGCTGTCACCGACATCTGGCAGCGGCTCATCTTCCCTGAAAACAAGAAGATCGCGCATTGAATTTCCAAACCCTTCTCTCACCGACATCATCTGTTAGAAGAGGGTTGGGAGACCCCCATAGACATCAGATGATTGACTGGTCCCACCAAAATCGGCAGGTTTGGACTACTTTCATCTAATCTGGAGGGACACTTAAACATAGCTTTAAAAAGGGAACCTGCCATGTTTTACATGCAGTTCGCTCTGTGGATCGCATAATATAGTGTAAAGGAGAAGCGGAGCAGAACGATATATAGGTTTGTGGGAAAGGACTGAAATCCCTGGTGCTTGTATGCAGAAGAGTCCAGTGGGCGGTCCTACTGGTGACTGACAGCTATGACTGCAACACAGTCACACAGGAAAGACTGGACTCATATATACAAACACCAGGGATTTCAAAGAATAAAATGCAAGGTTTACCACAAAAGTTTATAATCAATCTGATCATCTCATCCTGCTCTATAACATCCTGCCTACAGATCAGATGCCATTTCCTATAATATCCTTGGACTTATAGCAGCTGTAAATGAAAACACCATGTGAAAAAAACATGCCAAATTAAGAAAGCTTGGTGTGAAGAGGATCCGCTCTACATTTCAAGAACAGCCCGCAATACTGTGTGTGTGTGTGTGTGTGTATTATATATATATATACACACACAGTACAGAACAAAAGTTTGGACACACCTCATTCAAAGAGTTTTCTTTATTTTCATGACTCTGAAAATTGTAGATTCACATTGAAGGCATCAAAACTATGAATTAACACATGTGGAATGAAATACTTAAAAAAGTGTGAAACAACTGAAAATATGTCTTATATTCTAGGCTCTTCAAAGTAGCCACCTTTTGCTTTGATTACTGCTTTGCACACTCTTGGCATTTTCTTGATGAGCTTCAAGAGGTAGTCACCGGAAATGGTCTTCCAACAGTCTTGAAGGCGTTCCCAGAAACGCTTAGCACTTGTTGGCCCTTTTGCCTTCCCTCTGCGGTCCAGCTCACCCCAAACCATCTCGATTGGGTTCAGGTCTGGTGACTGTGGAGACCAGGTCATCTGGCGTAGCACCCCATCACCCTCCTTCTTAGTCAAATAGCCCTTACACAGCCTGGAGGTGTGTTTGGGGTCATTGTTCTGTTGAAAAATAAATGATGGTCCAACTAAACACAAACCGGATGGAATAGCATGCCGCTGCAAGATGCTGTGGTAGGCATGCTGGTTCTGTATGCCTTCAATTTTGAATAAATCCCCAACAGTGTCACCAGCAAAGCACCCCCACACCATCACACCTCCTCCTCCATGCTTCACAGTGGGAACCAGCCATGTAGAGTCCATTCGTTCACCTTTTCTACAAAGACACGGCGGTTGGATCCAAAGATCTCAAATTTGGATTCATCTGACCAAAGCACAGATTTCCACTGGTCTAAGGTCCACTCCTTGTGTTCTTTAGCCCAAACAAGTCTCTTCTGCTTGTTGCCTGTCCTTAGCAGTGGTTTCCTAGCAGCTATTTTACCATGAAGGCCTGCTGCACAAAGTCTCCTCTTAACAGTTGTTCTAGAGATAAGAAGGTGTGTCCAAACTTTTGGTCTGTACTATATACTATACTGTATTTCACACACACACATAAGAGAATAATAATAATAAGTTTTGTTTATATAGCGCCAACATATTCCACAGCGCTTTACAATTCAGAGGGGACATGTACCGACAATATGAGACCGTACAAAATAACATTTCAGATACCAAGAGGAGTGAGGGCCTTGCTCATAAGCTTACAGTCTATGAGGAAATAGGGGAGGCACAAAACGTGAATGGGGGAGTTTGGGGAGAAACATTCCTTTAATCTGGCAGGAATGAAGTTTAGCCATCAAGAGTTCCCAAACGTCTGATCAACACCAAGAATAAGGAAACGTTTGTGCCCTTTAACATGGGCTGATGATTGCTCAATGCTCCAGCGATCAGACACAATGGATGCGCTGCCAACAATTCTGACCGCAGGAGGAATGAATAATTGTACACATGATCTTTTGTGTGAATCTGAGCATTGCTAGGTGAAATGGTCCTTAACAAGAAACTTTCTATATCGCTGATCATCACTCGTTTGCAGCCAATGCAGAAGGACTCTGAGGGGATATGCGACCCTAAGATAACTTTGTGAGGGTCTGTTTTACTAGGTTGTTCTGCGTTGAAAGACCATTCTGCTAAAGTAAATTATTTTCCAGAAAAAAAACAGCAATGGTTTTTTGAAAGGCTCCATAAAATCTGTAAAACTCCAAAAAGAAGAAAAAGGCACCCCAAAGTATATGCAGCCATAAACTCAATATGCGCAATGGCTATAAACACAACTACAATTTGACATGATTAAAAACAATTAAAAATGGCAAGAGTATTAGTCCCGGCATACATGGTAACCTAATTAATGAATTAATAAATAGTAAATTATTAAAAAAGTTCAGAAAAGTGATACAAACAATAAATAATAACCACCACTAGGTGGCAGTATTATTCATACATATAGAGAACAGTAGAAATCAAATAAGTGCAAGAATTAAACGAGTTGTCCTCTCCGGAGTACATTTTCAGCAAGATTTGCAGGTCGCTGAATCCTAAAGCTTTGTATTGTACACATCGTCAACATTTGGTTCTCCTTGTTCCTACAGTAGTCTTGCAACACAAAATGAAATTTGCATAGTTACAGTCACATGGCAGGGGTGGAATACCCCTTTAAGTAATGCAATTAGGCACAATAAATTACCTTCTAAACTGGGACATAGCAAAATACAATGGTGTGTTTCGCTATCAGCTTTCTCAAGGGGATATAGAGTTAGGTGCAAACAAAGCTGTGGTAGGAATTTGAATGAACTTAGACAACTCAGAAAGTAATAAGGGCGTACAGTCCCTGTAATGTTAAATGGGTATCCTTTGTTATTAAATTGTATAAGTTAAACATCATGAAAATAAGCAAGATTGCAAGTTCCAATCTGCTGTCATTCTACTGCTGTCAGAGTTTGTATATTAAATAGCATACAGTTAATTTTGATGGAGCTTGGCCACCAGAGACTGGCTTAGTATACGCAGCAGTTTCAGCACTGGAGAGGAGTTAACTCCTAACATACCAGTCAGCTCTTCCTAGCCCATTAATTTCCATATAGCAGTTAGCTGCTCATCTCCCCACTCTTCCATCCCTCTTAGCTCCTGACAGGGATCTTATCAGTCCCACAAAATCATAAAGCACCCCCCACCCGCCCCCGACACCCAGCTTCTGAAGTTTCCATTGCAGGTCTCCTAATCACGGCTCTCATTTTCCTGAGCCGTGTGCTTGTTCAAAGCGCCTGCAATCTCTATGTTTAAATATAGTGATAACAGTGTAAACTCAGAACAAACACGGACAGACCATTTATGTATAGAAGCAGTAGTAGTAGACTGAAGCTACTAACCAAAACTGTCACTCATGGTGACAGTTGCCCCCCAAGCAACCAAGAAATAAGGAGACTGCAGAGATCTGAACTGCTCAAGAGACAAGTTAAGATTAATGCCTTAATGAGAAGTGCATACCAGTCATTATTAGGTGATCCCACCATGCCATCCAGAAGTGAGCAGTTGTGCCTCTGCAGGGGGCGTTCCCTAAATCACCAAGATGCCGCAAAGTATGAGGAGCACACATCACATGTGCACTGCTAATTTCTATCTTAGAGTAGGACAAGCTGCCAGTAGATGGTAAATTAGAGGGATTAAAAGCAAACAGATAAACAAAAAATTGGGAAACCATAGACATGATTGTAGGAAAAATAGATTAAATTTGGTTTTGATATATATTTCTTTTAAATATCGAAAAATATGGCACCATTAGGCCATATTCCCAAGTAGCATATTTTTCTCTTGCAAATCAGCAGTAAAACCTGACTGTGTATATGCAGATTTTGAAGCAGTTTAATAGTAGATTTAACCCCTTAAGGACGAAGCCAGTTTTGTACTTAATGCCCCGGCCATTTTTTGCAATTTTGACCAGTGTCCCTTTATAAGGCTATAACTCTGGAACGCTTCAATGGATCCTGGTGATTCTGAGATTGTTTTTTCGTGACATATTGGGCTTCATGTTAGAGGTAAATTTAGGATGATATTTTTTTATTTTGTGAAAAAATCTGAAATTTGACAAAAAAATTAATAATTTTGCAATTTTCAAACTTTTAATTTTTATGCCCATAAACCAGAGAGTTATGTCACACAAAATAGTTAATAAATAACATTTCCCACTTCTCTACTTTAGATCAGCGCAATTTTTGAAACAAAATTTTTTGGGGTTAGGAAGTTAGAAGGGTTCAAAGTTCATCAGCAATTTCCCATTTTTTCAACAAAATTTACAAAACCATTTTTTAGGGACCACATCCCATTTGAAGTGACTTTGAGAGGCCGAGGTGACAGAAAATACCCAAAAGTGACACAATTCTAAAACCTGCACCCCTCAAGGTACTCAAAACCACATCCAAGAAGTTTATTAACCCTTCAGGAGCTTCACAGGAACTAAAGTAATGTGGAATGAAAAAAAATAAAAATGTTGCTTTAGCACTAATTTTCTTACTTTTTCAAGAGGTAACACCAAAAATTGGACCTCACACTTTGTTACCCACTTTCTTATGAGCGCGCCAATACCCCACATGTGGTCAGCAACCTTGGTTTGGGTAAATGGGAGGGCTTGGAATGAAAGGAGCAATATTTGAATTTTGGAAAGCAAAGTTGGCTGAAACAGATTGCGGGCACCATGTTGCATTTACAGATCCCCTAAGGTACCTAAACAGCAGGAACCCCCCTCCATTGACCCCATTTTGGAAACTAGACCCCTTAAGGCTTCTATCGAGGGCTATCGTGAGCATTTTGGACCTACAGGTACTTCACAGATTTTGATAACGTTACGTTGTCATATTGAAAATTGTAATTTTTTTCTCAAAAATGTTGCTTTAGCATCAATTATCTCACTTTTTCAAGAGGTAATTCCAAAAATTTGACCCAAATGTTTGTTACCCACTTTTTTATGAGCGCGGTGATACCTCACATGTGGTCTGAAATCTTTGTATGGATAAATGGGAGGGCTTGGAACGAAAGGCGCAATATTTGAATTTTGGAAAGGAAATTTGGCTGAAAAAGATTGCGGGCACCATGTCGCATTTGGAGGACCCCTAAGGTACGTAAACAGCAAAAAAATACCACAAGTGACCCCATATTGGAAACTAGGCCTCTCAAGGAATTTATCTAGATGTTTGGTGAGTACCCTGAACCCCCAGGTGCTTCACAGAAGTTTATAACGTTGAGCCATGAAAATAAAAAAATAAAATTTTACCACAAAATTGTTACTTCAACCAGGTAGCTTTTTTTTTCACAAAGGTAACAGGAAAAAAAATCACCATGAAATTTATTGTGCAATTTCTCCTGAGTTTGGTGATATCTTATATGTGGTGGAAATCAACTGTTTGGGCACACGGCAGGTCTTGGAAGGGAAGGAGTGCAATTTGACTGCAAAATTGGCTGGAATCAATAGCGGACACCATGTTGCATTAGGAGAGCCCCTGAGGTGCCTAAGCAGTGGAGGTCCCCCACAAGTGACCCCATTCTGGAAAATAGACCCCTCAAGGAATTTATCTAGTTTGGTGAGTACCCTGAACCCCCAGGTGCTTCACAGACGTTTATAATGTTGAGCTGTGAAAATAAAAAAAATACATTTTTACCACAAAATTGTTACTTCAACCACATAGCTTTTTTTTTTAACAAGAGTAAAAGGAAAAAAAGGAGCATAAAATTTATTGTGCAATTTCTCCTGAGTATGCTGATACCTTATGTGTGGTGGAAATCAACTGTTTGGGTGCACAGCAGGGCTCGGAAGGGAAAAAGTGCCATTTGACTGAACATTTGGCTGGAATAATTAGTGGACGCTATGTCGCATTTGGAAAGCCCGTAA
This sequence comes from Anomaloglossus baeobatrachus, assembly GCF_048569485.1. Taxonomy (NCBI): domain Eukaryota; kingdom Metazoa; phylum Chordata; class Amphibia; order Anura; family Aromobatidae; genus Anomaloglossus; species Anomaloglossus baeobatrachus. The sequence continues at coordinate 674,937,896 of NC_134354.1, forward strand.
AGTGCCTAAACAGTGGAGGTCCCCCACAAGTGACCCCATTCTGGAAACAAGACACCTCAAGGCTTTTATCTAGGTGTATATTGAGCATTTTGAATCCACGAATACTTCACAGAATTTGATAAGCTTAGGTTGCCATATTGAAAATTTTCATTTTTTTCACAAAAATGTTTCTTTAGCATCACATTCCTCACTTTTTCAAGAGGCAACAACAAATCGTGGACCCCACAGGTTGTTATCCAATTTCTTGTGAGCGCAGGGATACCCCATATGTGGCCAAAATCCTCTGTTTGGATTAATGGGAGGGCTTGGAATGGAAGGAGCATCATTTGAATTTTGGAAAAGTTGAAATAAATTGCGCGCACCCTGTCACATTAGCAGGGCCTCTTGGGTACCTATACATTAGAAACCCCCCACAAGTGACTCCATTTTGGAAACTGGACCCCTCAAGGATTTTATTCAGGAGTATAGTAAGCATTTTGAATCCACAGGTACTTCACAAAAATGTTGCTGTGCAACAAATTTCTCACTGTTAGGCTATGTGGACATGATCCAGCGACACGGCGTCTAGTACACAGTGCCAGCCTTCCTGCAGAGATGTGAGTGTTGTCCATGGGAGAACGCAGCTGCCCATGCCCACTATTTGGGTTCAGGCTGCTGTGGACTTTTGTTCTATTCTACCTGCAGAGAACACATCTTCGCAGCATCAAGCCCAGCAATTAGTGATGTCACGGCGTCTATTTGATACCAGACATAACTAATTGACAGTAATAAAAAAAAAAATTGACAACAAAAAAAATTTTATTTGAAAAAACACTCCCCAAAAACATTCCCTCTTTGGCCAATTTATTGAAAAAAAAGGAAAAAAAAAAAAATCGGGTTCCTGCTGTAATCCATTGTGAAAGTCCCGCGGCGATTCTGGACCTTCTAGAATATGGGGGGCACGTTCAGGGAACGTATCCCCCATTTTCTAGGAGTGCAGACCCTCCATTTGAGGAGAGTGGGTGCAAAGAATTTGCACCCACCCTCCCCGGGTCACAGCTGCAGGCTCCGTGCAGCAGCAGCAGCAGCAGCCAGCGTCTCTGAAAGCAAACAGGAAGCTGACAGCCGCGCTCTGCAGTGTGACTGGCGTCTGCTGAGAAGGAGGAGGGGGCCGCGGCGGGATCAGAGCTGACAGGTACGGGGGACCCCGGGGAACACCGGGGTGGGAATAGGGGGTGACCTGGCAGGGCCTGGGGAGCAGGTTTCTGTCGTATGTGTCATAGCACATGCGACAGAAACCATAGGAAAGGGGGAAATGCGGCCGGTGCGCTGCTGTGCGCCCCGGTATGTGCGGCGCCATGTTGGATTTTTGGGAGGAAAGGGGGGGTGGGGGGACACTTTGGCGACACCGGGGGACCGGAGAGGACCGGGGGATGAGATTTATCTCCCATCTGACATGTTTGTTTATGCCAGATGGGAGATAAATGATTTTTTTACCGGCGCGGTCATTTACTGTAACCTGATCATCGGTATACGGTGTATACCGGTCATCAGGTGAGCGGGGACCAGAAAAACCGGCCAGAATCATGATCTCCAGGGTCTCAGCTACCCCCGGCAGCTGAGACCCCGGAAATTTTCTGACTCTGGGGGGCGCTAGACCCTTTTTTCCGACCGCCGTTAAAAAGCGGCGGATCGGAAGAAGTACCCTAATTTGTCGCCGTTAAAAGGCGTATCGGCGGTCGTTAAGGGGTTAAACCAACTACAATAAAAGGGAAAAAATCTGCAACAAAAATTGACACGCTGTAAGGAAAAATTGATCAAAAGATGAAAAATGTTATCTACTTGTCTACTAGTGTAATCTGTGTATGTTACCTGCACAAATCCACAGGTAAAATCTACCACAAAACCATCCTGTGTGGATTTACTCTAAAGGTGGTGTCACACATAGTGACGACGACAACGACGTCGCTGCTATGTCACCATTTTCTGTGACGTAGCAGCGACGTCCCGTCGCTGTCGCTGTGTGTGACTTCCAGCAACAACCTGGCCCCTGCTTTGAGGTCGCCGGTCGTTGCTGAATGTCCTGTTTCATTTTTTGGACGTTGCCTCTCCCGCTGTGAAGCACACATCGCTGTGTGTGACAGTGAGAGAGCGACGAACTGAAGCGAGCAGGGAGCAGGGAGACGGCTTCTGGCAGCCTGCGGTAAGCTGTAACCAAGGTAAACATCGGGTAACCAAGGGAAGCCCTTTCCTTGGTTACCCGATATTTATCTTAGTTACTAGCACCGCCGCTCTCACGCTGCCAGTGCCGGCTCCCTGCTCCCTGCACACGTAGCCGGACTACACATCGGGTAAATAAGCAAAGGTTTGCTTATTAACCCGATGTGTACTCTGGCTAGGAGTGCAGGGAGCCAGCGCTAAGCGGTGTGCGTTGGTAACCAAGGTAAATATCGGGTAACCAGCGAAGTATTTTGCTTGGTTACCCGATATTTACCTTAGTTACCAAGCGCAGCATCGCTTCCACGCATCGCTGCTGGCTGGGGGCTGGTCACTTGTCGCTGGTGAGATCTGACTGTTTGACAGCTTACCAGCAACCATGTAACGACGCAGCAGCGATCCTGATAAGGTCAGGTCGTCCGTCGTGATCGCTGCTGCGTCGCTATGTGTGACCCTAGCTTAAATGTGGTTACAGTTTATTTAAGACAATGTCAGTGATTAGTGTCTCATCTTCAGTCTTTACCTTTGTGCTGTTGTAGTAATGGCATCAACTATCTCCATAATCCTGTGAAGAGCAGAATCTGTTCCGATGGTCATATCTGTTCCGCAGAAATCATTATCAATGGATCCCACCAATCCGACAATATTCAGGTAACTAGATTTCTTGGCTTCATCAGAACTAATTTTTCCTAAAGAGAAAAAAAAAAAAACAGAAAGAAGGGAATTTTGTTTACTTACCGTAAATTCCTTTTCTTCTAGCTCCTATTGGGAGACCCAGACAATTGGGGTGTATAGCTTCTGCCTCCGGAGGCCACACAAAGTATTACACTTTAAAAAGTGTAACCCCTCCCCTCTGCCTATACACCCTCCCGTGGACCACGGGCTCCTCAGTTTTGGTGCAAAAGCAGGAAGGAGGAAACTTATAAATTGGTCTAGGGTAAATGCAATCCGAAGGATGTTCGGAGAACTGAAGACCAAAACCCGAAAGAACAACCAGCCCAAAGGGCACAGGGGTGGGTGCTGGGTCTCCCAATAGGAGCTAGAAGAAAAGGAATTTACGGTAAGTAAACAAAATTCCCTTCTTCTTTGTCGCTCCATTGGGAGACCCAGACAATTGGGACGTCCAAGAGCAGTCCCTGGGTGGGTAAAAGAATACCTCAATAAGAAGAGCCGAAAACGGCCCCCTCTTACAGGTGGACAACCGCCGTCTGAAGGACTCGCCTACCTAGACTGGCGTCTGCCGAAGCATAGGTATGCACTTGATAGTGCTTCGTGAAAGTGTGCAGACTAGACCACATAGCTGCCTGACACACCTGCTGAACCGTTGCCCGGTGCCGCAATGCCCAGGACGCACCTACAGTTCTGGTAGAATGGCCTTTCAGCCCTGAAGGGAGCGGAAGGCCCGAAAAACGGTAGGCCTCAAGAATCGGTTCCTTGATCCACCGAGCCAAGGTCGACTTGGAGGCCTGAGAGTCCATACGCTGGCCAGCGACAAGGACAAAAAGCGCATCTGAATGCCGCAGGGGCGCCGTGTGAGACACGTAGAACCGGAGTGCTCTCACTAGATCCAAAGAGTGCAAAACCTTTTCACACTGGTGAATTGGATTAGGGAAACAGGAAGGCAAGGAGATATCCTGATTTAGATGAAAAGGAGATACCACCTTAGAGAGAAATTCCGGGACAGGACGAAGAACCACCTTATCCTGGTGGAAAACCAGGAAGGGAGCCTTGCATGACAGCGCTGCAAGCTCAGACACTCTCTGAAGAGATGTGACTGTCACCAGGAAGGCCACCTTCTGCGAAAGACGGGAGAGAGAGACATCCCGCAGCAGCTCAAAAGGCGGCTTTTGAAGAGCCGTCAGGACTCTGCTAAGATCCCAGGGTTCCAAAGGACGTTTGCAAGGTGGGACCATGTGGCAGACCCCCTGCAGGAACGTGCGGACCTGCGGAAGCCTGGCTAGACGCTTTTGAAAGAAAAACACGGAGAGCATGGATACTTGGCCCTAGAGAGAGAGTCGAGGGACAAACCCTTGTCCATTCCAAATTGTAGGAATGAAAGGAATGTGGGTAAGGCAAACGGCCATGGAGGAAAGCCGTTATCAGCGCACCAAGATAGAAAGACTTGCCAAGACCTGTAATAGATCTTGGCGGACGTTGGCTTCCTGGCTTGTCTCGTGGTGGCAATGACATCCTGAGATAACCCTGAAGACTCTAGGAGTCAGGGACCAATGGCCACCTAGTCAAGTTGAGGGCCACAGAATTCAGATGGAAAAAACGGGCCTTGTGACAGCAAGTCTGGGCGGTCTGGAAGTGCCCACGGTTGACCCACCGTGAGATGCCACAGATCCGGATACCACGACCGTCTCGGCCAGTCTGGAGCGACGAGAATGGTGCGACGGCAGTCGGACCTGATCCTGCGTAGTACCCTGGGCAGCATCGCCAGAGGGGGAAACACATAAGGCAGTCGAAACTGCGACCAATCCTGGACTAAAGCGTCCGCTGCCAGAGGTCTGTGATCCTGAGACCGTGCCATGAAGGCCGGGACTTTGAGAGATCGACGTCCTGCGTTCCTCAGGGGCGATGGATCTCTCGAAGCACTTCTGGGTGCAGAGACCATTCCCCCGCGTCCATGCCCTGATGACTGAAAAAAACTGCTTCCCAGTTTTCTACGCCCGGGATGTGAACTGCGGAGATGGTGGAGCCTGTGGTTTCCACCCACTACAGAATCCGCCGGACTTCCTGGAAGGCTTGACGACTGCGAGTGCCGCCTTGGTTCACGAACGGCACTACCTCCATAGCTGCAACCATCTTCCCCAGGAAGTGCATGAGGCGCCTTAAGGGGTGTGACTGACTCCGAAGAAGTGATTGCACCCCCGCTTGCAGAGAAAGCTGTTTGTCCCCGGAGAGTCGCCAGAGCGACGGCAAGGCTTTGTTGACACGCCACCTGAGAAGGGGCCCAGAGGTGAAGAAACGAGCCGCAGGACGAGAACTGAACTCTATCCTGTAACCATGAGACAGACTGTCTCTCACCCTTCGGTCTTGAACTTGTGGCCACCAGGCGCCGCTAAAGCGGGAGAGCCTGCCACCGACTGGGGATGCGGCTAGGGTAGGCCGAGAGCCATGAGGAGGCCGTTTTGGGGGCAGTGCCCCCTGCGGCCTTTTGGGGTCGTGACGTGGGCCGCCTCGCATATGAGTTCCTCTGGCCTTTCTCCGGCCTGTTGGACGAAGAAGAATGTGGCTTGGCGGAGGGACGAAAGGACCGAAACCTCGATTGGATTTTTCTTTGCTGAGGTCTCTTAGGTTTGGACTGGGGTAAGGAGGAGACCTTTCCCTTGGATACCTTAATAATATCATCCAATCGTTCGCCAAATAAACGGTCGCCAGAAAAAGGCAAACCAGTTAAGAACCTTTTTGAAGCCGAGTCTGGTTCCCATTCGCGCAGCCACATGGCCCTGCGAACTGCCACGGACTTACCATATGCTACAGCCGTGCGGCTAGTGGAGTCCAGGACGGCGTTCATGGCGTAGGACGAAAAGGCTGATGCCCGAGAGTCAAAGACGGAACATGCAGAGCAAAATTCCATGTGACAGCATTAAACTCCTTCAGACAAGCCTAGATTGCTTGGAGAGCCCACACGGCTGCAAAGGCCGGGGCGAAAGACGTGCCCGTGGCCTCATAGATAGACTTCACCAAGAGCTCTATCTGTCTGTCAGCGGCATCCTTCAGGGATGAGCCATTTGCAACAGACACCACGGACCTAGCAGCCAATTTGGAGACTGGAGGATCCATCTTGGGAGAATGAGCCCAACTCTTAACGACTTCAGATGGAAAGGGGTAACGCGTGTCAGTGTGACGTTTAACCCAGCGCTTGTCCGGGACCGCTCCGGGTTTCTGGACAGCATCCCTGAAGTTAGAGTGATCAAAAAACGTATTGCGTGTACGTTTGGGGAACCGAAACTGGTGTTTCTCCTGCTGAGAAGCCGACTCCTCTACAGGAGGAGGCAGAGGAGAGCGAACCAGCACCTGGATGATGGACGAGATAAGATCATTTACTAAGGCGTCCCCTTCAGGAGTATCAAGGTTAAGGGTGAAGTCAGGGCCAGAGCCCTGAGCTCCCCCGTCCGCCTCGTCTTCCTGAGGGTACTCAAGCTGGGATCCCTAGCAGCGTGAGGAAGTCGGGGAAGAGTCCCAGCGAGACCGCTTAGCTGGTCTTGGACTGCGGTCCGGGCAGGAGTCCTCCGCCTGAAACCTAGGGCTCAACCTGGGAGCGCGCTGCGGCGCTAACCAAGCGGGGCCTGGATGAGACAAGCTAACAGGGCCAGGGCCTGTGAAAGGTCCGGTCTGGACTGCAATGCCTCAAGGAGCCTAGAAGACCATTTGATCATATGAAAACGACTGAGGGCCAACACCGGTGACTCTGTCCCTGCAGCCTGCTCAGGGGGAGCAGGGGGGTCTACATGAGCCGAGGGGCCCACCAGTGCCCGAGGCTCCGGCTGAGCAAGCGAGGCAGGAGTCGAGCATTGCTCACAGTGAGGGTAGGTGTATCCCGCCAGTAACATAGCCCCACAAGAGGTACAGACCGCGAGAAAAACCTGTGCCTGTTGTCTCCTAGGAGAGTGACCACTGAAGGTTAAATGTGAACAAAAGGTATACAGTCTGTCCGAACCGAAATATATATAATATATACATATGTATCCGGCACCCTAGGGGGACCAGCACTGGGTGCTGTGTTCACCCTGAGCTCCCCTGAGAAGCACCCACCGGCAGAATGCCAGAAAATGGCCGCCGGAGCTCTCAGGGGAGGAGCGGGGCCGAGGGCGGCGCCAGCAAAGAGCGGGAGTCTGGGTTCCCCACAGTGGTCAGTGAGGGGGGAGGAAGACATGCAGGATGTTCCAGCCCTCACATCCGACATCATGTCGGTAATCCCGCCCTTAGACCTGACAGGCAGGCCCGGGGGCGGGATTTTCGCGACTAGGCCGCGGTGAAGCCGGGGACTAAATTTGAGGCCGCGCCCGACCAGCAGGCCCGGTCGGTGCGGAAGTCCACCTGCCTCCTCAGTTTTACAACTACCACGGCTTCCGGGAAGAAGGTGCGCTCCCTGTACAGTCCCCAATGGGGACACAGAGTACCTTTAAGTAGCAGGGCCCGGTCCCTGGGGTTGAAGAGGCTCCGGTCCGGCAGGTTCCACCAGGGGCTGCGGATGGAGCACGGTTCCAGCAAATGGATGACCGCTCAGGTCCCACTTCTCCCAGCCGCATAAGGGGTGGTGAAGGAGACGGGCTGTGGCTCCAGCCTCCGTACCCGCAATAGGTACCGTCTGGGGCCTCCACAGTGGCCAGTGAGGGGGGAGGAAGACATGCAAGATGCTCCAGCCGTCACATCTGACATCATGTCGGTAATCCCGCCCTTACCCCTGACAGGCAGGCCCCGGGGCAGGATTTTCGCGACTAGGCCGCGGTGAAGTCGGGGGCTAAAGTTGAGGCCGCGCCCGACAAGCAGGCCCGGTCGGCGCGGAAGTCCATCTGCCTCCTCAGTTATACGACTACCGCGGCTTCCGGGAAGAAGGTGCGCTCCCTGTACAGTCCCCAATGGGAACACAGAGTACCTTTAAGTAGCAGGGCCCGGTCCCTGGGGTTGAAAAGGCTCCGGCCGGCAGGTTCCACCAGGGGCTGCAGATGGAGCACGGTCCCAGTAAATGGATGACCGTTCAGGATCCCACTTCTCCCAGAGCCGCATAAGGGATGGTGAAGGACACGGCATGTGGCTCCAGCCTTTGTACCCGCAATGGGTACCTCAACCTTAACAACACCGCCGACTTAGTGTGGTGAGAAGGGAGCATGCCGGGGACCCCGTGGGGGTCCTCTTTTCTTCCAACCGACAACTAAGTTATGAGAATGCATGAGTGGATGTGTGCCTCCTTCCACACAAAGCATAAAACTGAGGAGCCCGTGGTCCACGGGAGGGTGTATAGGCAGAGGGGAGGGGTTACACTTTTTAAAGTGTAATACTTTGTGTGGCCTCCGGAGGCAGAAGCTATACACCCCAATTGTCTGGGTCTCCCAATGGAGCGACAAAGAAAAAATGTTTAAAAAAAAACAGACAAACTTTAATTTTTATTTATAACCAGAATGAAAACTTTTCTATAGACAACATGTACAGTATGTGTGATGGTAATTCCAATATATAATTCCAGTGGAGATACCTTCTAGCCCTAATACCAATGAGCCTTGAGTCAGAGCTAATAAAAATGCCATTACACTTTTTCATCAATACTGACCTCGGACATTGGCAGACACACAGAATTTTTCGCTCTGCTAGTTTGGAAGAATCAAGCCATAGCTACGAGAGACAAGTATCAAGGAGATATTTCTATTGTCAATGTCACAATGAGTGGCACATACAGATAGCAAAAAATTAATTATTTTTGTTGCTTTTTACTTTTTCACAATTGGTCAAGATTCATGATATATCATTTTTTTTTTTTTTGGGGGGGGGAGGATATATTTTTGAACTATAGTTGTGATCGATATTGTTACGATGATTGGCCTTTACGAGCTCTCTTCAGACCTTGCTTTGAATACTTCACTAATAGGAGTTATGCTGGCTATTGGGAACCTATTGCCTGAAAATCTATTTCTAAGTTGTGTTTACCTGTTGTCAGAGAAGGAAGGAACTACGCAAGTTGTAAAGTCCTTTGGTGGAATGAAAACATTCTGAAGAACAAAACCATTCTATGGAATAAGATGATTTTGGGTGCTCACTGTAAAATCTCTTTCTTGGAACCTTCATTGGGGAACACAGGAAACCTATTTGTGTATGCTGCTGCCACTACAAGGCTGACACGAGGCAAAAAAAGTTAGCTCCTCCATAGCAGTGTTCACCCACTAACTAGCACAAAGTTAAATCAGTTTGTGAGAAAGCAGTAGGAGAAGCAGCAAGGTTAGAACATAGCTGAAAACAACATAGTTGATAACACAATAACGTGGGTGCTGGGTCCCCAATGAAGGCTCCAAGAAAGAGATTTTACGGTGAGTACCCAAAATCTTCTTTTCTTTATTGGGTAGACAGTCAACCATGGAAAGTCCTAAAACAGTCCCAAAGGGTGGCCAGAAACAAACCCTCAAGCCTGAGCTCGGGTCACTGCAGCTTGCAGGACCCTTTCATTGAGGCTCACATCCGACGAGGCGCAAGTGTGAATCCTGCAGAACTTTGTACAGGTATGACTGGAAGGCCAGGTAGCAGCTCTGCATAGCTGTGAGACAAAAGCCTGTGGCAGACATCCCAGGAAGCTCCACTGCATGAGTGGAGTGAGCTGTGACCTTGAGTGGCTGCGCTCAGTCTCTTATGCAAGAAGCTTCTAGACTGGCAGACTGGATTCAGCAAGTGATGATGGCTCTGGAGACAGGAAGGCCTCTGCGATGACCATTAGGGATCATGGATAGAGAATCTGGACATCTGAATGCTGAAGTCCTGGAGAGGTAGAGACATAGTGCACTCACAAGGTTCAGATTGTTTAGCAACCTCTCCCAAGTATGAGAGGGAGACAGACAAAACAAGGGTAGTATGATGTGTTCACTAAGGTGAAAAGAGGAAACCACCTTAGGGATAAAAGGATGGTTTGGGGCGCAGGACCACCTTATCCTGGTGGAACACTAGGTAGGAAGAATGGCAAGAAAGAGTCACAATTTCGGACACTTGTCTGAAGTATGTGATAGGTACAAGGAAGGCAACCTTCCAGGAAAAGAAGAAGGGGGGAGAAACTTCTCGTAGCAGTTTGAATGGAGACTGCTGAAGAAGATCCAGAATGAAAATAAGGTCCCAAAGCTTTACCGGGCCTGTAAGAAGGAACCAAATGTGTGACTCCTTCAAGGAATGTTTTTATCTGAGGAGTTTGGACACTCGTGTGATGAAGGGGATAGCTACAAAGGAAGGCAACCTTCCAGGTAAGGAAGAGGAAAGAAACTTCTTTTAGCAATTAAAAATGGAGACTTCTGAAGAACATCCAAAACAAGATTGAGGTTCCAAAGCTCTACCGGAGGCTGGTAAGGAGGAATTGAATGTGTGACTCCAAGAAGGAATGTTTTAATTGGAGGACGCACGGGACGCCAGATTTTTCTGAAAAAGAATGGAAAGCGCCAAGATCTGACCCTTGAGGGAACTTAAGCGGGCTTTACACGCTGCGATATCGCTAGCCGATGCTAGCGATGGCGAGTGTGATAGCACCCGCCCCTATCGTTATGCCGATATTTGGTGATCGCTGCCGCAGCGAACATTATCGCTACGGCAGCGTCACACGCACTTACCTGGTCGGCGGTGTTGCTGTGACTGCCGAACAATCTCTCCCTCAAGGGGGAGGGACGTTCGGCATCACCGCGACGTCACTAAGCGGCCGGCCAATCAAAGCGGAGGGGCGGAGATGAGCGGTACGAACATCCCGCCCACCTCCTTCCTTCCTCATTGCTGGCGTGTGGCAGGTAAGGAGAGGTTCCTAGTTCCTGCGGCGTCACACGTAGCGATGTGTGCTGCCACAGGGACGAGGATCAACTTCGCCCACGCGACAGCAGCGATATTTGAGAATCGACCCCCATGTCAACGAGGAGCGATTTTGGACATTTTTGCAATGATCCAAAATCGCTCCTAGGAGTCACACACAACGAGATCACTACAGCGGCCGGATGTGCGTCACAAAATCCGTGACCCCAACGAGATCGCTGTAGCGATCTCGTAGCGTGTAAAGCCCGCTTAAGAGACAGGTCAGCTTTAAGGCCTGACTGCAAGATGGCCAAAAGGGAGGGTAATAAAAAAAAGTCATTGGGTCGCCCTGATTGGCTTCACACTAGTGGAAAAAAGGCCATGCACAATGGTATATGAGAGAGTAAGAAGGCTTCCTTACCCCGATAATGGTTTGGATGACCTGAGTGGAGAAACCAGCAGACCGTTATACAGCGGCTTCAACAACCATGCTGTTAAATTGAGGAACTGAGAATTTTGGAAGCTTACACAAGATGTCTGCAAGGAGGTTGGTGATTTCCAAGTACTAACTTGGAAGGGTTGCCAGAAAGGATGCCTTGTTGAAGGCGCTTAGCCAAGCCCGAAACAAACTTAAATACCCACGTAGAGGCGAAGGACGGGTAAAGGGACAATCCTGTGGTCTCGAAGGCCGAATTAGCCAGTGTCTCAGTGAGCCTGTTAGAAGGGACCCTATCCGAGAAAAGGAAGAGTACTATTGGTGAATATCCGGAAGATGGGGAATCCACTGAAAGGGACTCTGTCCATCTCTGAAGAAAGTCAGACACAAAGTGATATAATACTTCCATGAGCTTCCGTCTTTGAAAATGTTTTTCCAAATGTTACCATTCCTTGGAAAAAATTCTATTGAATTCTTTGTAGTTGTAGAATACTCGAGCAGGGCGCTTTATTTTCTTGAAGAATACGGTCTGCTCAAAGGGTACCAGCTTGTTTTTCTTCATGTTGAGGGTTTGATTTACTGCTAGAACCAGACTATCCATCATATCCCGAAGCTAGGAGATCTGTTTGGAATCTAGATTGGAATCTGACTCGGAAGGTAGGTCTGACTCCCGAGCTGTCCGTGTGTTGGACTTGGGAGATTGAAAGAACACCATCCTGAAGCAAGAAGAAGGGGATGGAGACCTGAAAGATGAGCTGGTACGTGCTTGCTTTTTGGATCTCTTGCATGATTTGTCATAGTGGAGTTGAGAAACAGAGCCCCTGGTGGAAATAGGCAAATGTTCTATGACCGAAACCACAGTCTGAGAAAGCTTGATCAAGTCAGCGACCGATTGGCACCGAGCTGTGGCCCACTCGTGGGGAGGGAGCATGCTCTTGCTGCAGACAGTGAGGGGCTCCTGAGGAGGTTTGCATGGTATGTGAACTGCAAGCCAGGCAGAGGACATGGGGTGACCGGAGGGAAATTTCTTACACTTTGCTTGCTTTGACTGCAGTAATACAACGGCGGGGGGGAGCCAGACTCACTGATTAGGCATGACGAAGAGGAAGAAGCGAATAAACAAGAGAAGTGCCGGGAATGGAAGTGCTGCAAGGAAAAAGAGCTGCACCCAAGTGACAGGGCTTACCCGGTCCTGGATCTGCGTGATTTTGAGGAGCTGTGCAAGAACAGCAGTTGTAAACTGCATCAGGATCCAGGTCCAGGGGAGCTGATGCTGAGCTGCCGAGCTAGGATGTCAGCATGCAGGTATGGCACTGGAGGAGAAAGGGGCTGAAAGAGGCAAGCAAATTCCCACGTGCCTGGAGAAGAGACAAATAGCCTGATATGCTGCAACAGAGGGTGGCAATGAGAAAGACTGGGTGAGAAACGTGGTTCGGCTGCAGAAGTAAGCCTTGGCGAAAGCAGATACCTAAATTAGAGCTTGTGACCGCTGGAGAAGCCCGAGTGGCATGGAAAGTTTTGCTGTCAGCAGATTTCTTGCGGTCCATTTCAGGTGCAGCTGCTCTGTAACCACGACCACTACCTTCAAATAATGGCAATAACCATCAACCTTTGCTGTTGACAGAATCCATTCTGTCCTCGCTGCTTAGGTGGAAGGAGCTGCTGGAATTCTGACCTGACCACTTCCATTTTCTGCCTCAGAGTCTAGCTACAGCCATGGAGTTGGTGTTTGTATCCTTTTTTTCCCGTTTGTCTTCCTTCCCTTTATATTGTATTAATGCAGCAGTGGAACTAGCGTCCTTCACCGGCCACCTCACTAATGAGGGCTAGTATAAAGCTTTGCAAGGGAATTAGGTATCCTGCTTGGTGTCAGGGTGAAAGAACCCATATAGGGCTGGCTAGGAAGTGCAAGTGAGTGCAGAAGGTGTCATATTTTCCCTCTCCCAAGCATCAGGGACCACTGTTGTTAAAGTGTCTCCTCTTTGTATGTGGTGTTTTGTAGTGCGCCAGACATCCGTAGGTCTGATTGTAAATGTCACACCATGTAATCGTAAGCTGTATTTGAAAGAAAAAAGCAAATTAATAAAACACAACAATTTAAGGTAGAAATGGGTCTGGGTACAGGCCTGTGTCTGCCTCCTACTTAAACTAATCTAAAACTGATTTAACTTTGTGCCAGTTGTTGGGTGTACACTGCTGAGGAAGAGCTAACTTTTTTTGCCTAGTGTTAGCCTCCTAATGGTAGAAGCATACATCAATGGTTTCTTGTGTTCCCTATTGAACCAATAAAGAAAAAAACAATTCTGCGGAATTAGACCATTCTGTGGACGATCTCAATCAAATTGGAGTGAACATTCTCAAATATTTACCTGCTTTAACAAGATCAGCAAGCAGTCCGCTCCACTCTGCTCTGAAAGTGTCTGCTCCGGTCAAGCTGCCATCTCCACCAATGACACAAAGGTTGGTAATCCCTTTCTTAATTAGGTTGCATGCCGCTTTAAGGCGGCCCTCTCGAGCGCGGAAATCTTGACATCTGGCACTTCCTATGACCGTACCACCCTATAACCATATAGACATAGTAATGAATAAAAACATTACAAATAAATTCAGCTTCCATGTCACATTATATTTACAAGAAGGTAGCATATCCTAAAATGTTGGTATCAGTGAGCACCTACCCGACAGCTTGAGTGACTGCTTCCACAAATATAGCAGATGGAATCCATCCAGTAATGGATATATAAAATGACCCAGGAGGTCATTACACAAAGGTAACAATAAGGTTATGTTTATATCCTGCTTTTTCCCAATGCTTTATGTGTATACCGGGAAAGCTTCTGACGTACACGCTAATGCGTCCAAAGGGCTCTATTGCTATATGGAGGACAAAAATGTATTTTTGTTTCCTGGCTGTATAGTTTACGTTATTATACTGCAAAAATAGAAGTATGGGACATTGTGGTAGACTCTGCTGTTTCGTCCTTCAGGAGCCAGTAAAAATGTATCTGGATAAATTTTTCCCATCAGGTTCTTATAAAACACATTTTAGATACATTTTAAACAATTTGTATATTCTATTTTTTTACACTATATTTGATCACAACAGGGTGACACCTCTTGGCTTCTGAAGCTCACTTGTCACTTTGCAAAAGAAACAGAAAAACAAAAACAAAAATCACTGCTTCAACCAGATTTTTTCCCACAAATTTTCAATTCCTTGTCCACGTATGTATTGGTCTTTTCTATGAGAGGACCACCCCTCTGGAAGACCATGTTGCAAAGCAGTTTTAGGTATTATCTCAAATAGGTTTCCCTAGACTGGAATATAGTAAGTCTCGGTACTATCAGTACACAACGGAGGATTTTAGTACCTTTCCTTTGTTCAGCTGGAGGCCTACATAAAGTAAATGACCTTTTATCATGGAGCAACGACTTTTCATATAAACCATCTTTTGCATGGGCCATTATACTGTATGCAAGCAATTATACAGTGTGAATGATTGTGTGGGGTCTATCATACTGTGTGGTGGGTTGTGTGGGGGCCATTATACAGTGTAGAGGGCAGTGATGTGGCCATCATACCGTGTGGAAAGGTGTAGGGGCCATTATACTGCATGTAGGCCTATTATATTGTATAAACGGCTGTGTGGGGATCACAGTTTGGGGATAATACGGTGTTGGGTCACCCTACTTTGCCAGGGGAGTTGAAGGAGGATACAGTAGGGTCATCATACAGTATGTGTAGAGGATACTGTGGAGGAATTCAAAGTGAGGGTATCATACTGTGTTTGTGAGTGGAACCTTTTGTTGGCATGATACTTTTTGGGTGCAATGAAAGGCAAATCTATGGGCTTCAATAAAGGGTCGTGGCTCACTCTTTTTGGGCAGTGCATTTTGTCTATATAGCCGTCTACAGGCAGGTGTGAAACGGTCAGGTCTAGGTCCTCCACTGCCCCCATCTATTTTGAGGTCTGTCGGCATGTAGAAGAGTTAGGAACCATCCTGATTGGGTATACCTTGTCGCAGTGAGGTAGTTTTTAATCTATTTTGATCGAAATAGTGTCAACTAAATACCCTACAAAAAAAAAAAAAAAAAAAAATCTTAACAGAAAAAAGCATTAGTGATCAGTTTCCAAGGCAACAAGTTGTATACAAAAAAAGTGTTAATACAAGAATCACTGAAACTCAAGATGCAGTAAGTTGGAAAATTTTATTTGCTAGGACATCCAACAATACCCATTCATGAAGAAGGAAAAACCCGTCTAGTAAGGGCACCAAAGCAGACACTTCTGTTGCCTTTGAAATGAACCCTTATTCTTCATCACAAGATCTGTATCTCCGGCTGTATGATTATGTGTTTCTAAAAGCATGTACACTCATAGTGTTAATTGTAAAGGTCAAAGTATCGCATCTATTTGCGTGTGGCATTTGAAACTAGACTCCACTTAGAACTTTGACCTCATCTTGCACTAAAATGGCAGGTTATTTCTGTCCTGGACACTAACTCACTCTTTGGCTACAAAGATGTACAGACTTAAGTATCCTATGCTGGCAAGGTATAGCCAAAAAGAAATGTCAAAATGTCACAATGCCCCTTCTTTAATTAATAGGGCAAACATCTCACAAACAACTGTGAAAGTTATTTAAAAATTTCCAGGAAAGTAGACGTCACCTCCATAAATTTTAATGAGAATTAAGAACCATCTAAACCAATAAAAAGCTTAAAAAAATTATACTTTTTAAAGCAATAAATCACCAGGGTCACTGAAGAATGCAAAAATGAATAAAGATCAATCACACATTGTTTCTTTAGTTCGATTTATCACATTAAACTTTTATATTGTTTTTTTTTCTAAAATATATAATATTATATATATATATATATATATATTTATTAATGTTAAATTCTTTTTTAGCCCCATTAAAATGTGCTCATTCAAATTCTGGTACAATACACTGCAATAATGTCTATAATTTTATTATTTTCTCTTATTAATGGTGAATGTGTCATCAGAGAAGGATCTATTGCTTCAATCATGGTTTTTTTATGTTACATAAAATTAAAAAATTGGGGGGCAAATTTCACATTGCGAAAAAGCTTAAATTAAGATTCCTACTTCCTGTTGGGAACATGGAAATAAGCAGCAATACAATAACTCAGATCTTTACTATAGAAAGCTTCTGAGCTTCTAATGTTAGAATGGTGTCATAAGGACAAAGCTTATTGTAACCATCACGACGCAACCATTAGATGCACCAATTCCGGCACTTTACCCGGCTCAACCTGATTGCCCTGGTGCAGTGGCAATTGGGGCAACATAAGGGGTTAATGACAGCTGTGAATTGCCAAAAAAATCACAGCTGTCATCAAGCCCGAGGTTAATAATGGTGAGTGATCTATGAGACACCCCCATAAGTAACCCTATAAGTCAAAATAAATAAACGCAAAACAGAGAAAAAACCTTTGTTTTAAAAAAACAAAAAACAAACAAACAAAAAACCCCACCCTCTTTTTCCAATTTATTAACCCCTAAAACACCCCTGCAAGTCTGACTTAATCCATATGAGGTCCCATTACGATCCCGACTCTGCTACATCTGAGGTCACAGTACGCAGTCACAGTAGAAAACGTGACAGCTCACTGCGGCCTCCGGGACATACTGATGGGAACTGTAGCTGTGAGAGCGGTGATGTCACCCAGTTCACCTAATCTCACAGCTGGGGTTACCACGGTACATCAGCTGTGACCTCAGGTGAACTCAATGAACTCACCTCAAGTGAATGCAAGGAGCTCAATGCCGGATTACCGGCATAGGGTATATGCATCTCCTGACAGAAAAATGCACCAAAAATGTAATGCGGTATTGACACAGTGTTGGTGCACTATTCTGCTAGGAGATGCACAAAAACACTACTCCTCCTAGTCACTGGTGACATTTTCCCCTAACCCCGGCACTCATTCCACTAGAATTTATAACTCTCATCCTGCAGCAAATAAAAACCCTGCCAATCTTATCATCTACAGCTCACCTTCTCCTGTCTCTTAATTGTGTACTCTGGAACTCAAAGTCAGCGTGAAACAAATTCCTCTAAATTTAAGATTTCTTCCTCTCAAATTCCCTTAACCTTCTTGCTCTTCCAGAAACCTGGATCCAGAAGTCTGACACCACTGCCACTACTGTTTTCTCATATGGTAGGCTATAATTCTCACATACCCCCAGACCTGAGAACAATTCAGGTGGAGGTGTGATCTTTCAATGTGCTTTCAAGGTAATCCGCTCAGTATCCTCACTAATATTTCCTTGCTTTGAAGTTCACACCATTAGACTCTTCAAACCTTTCTCCCTGTTAGTAGTGCTTGTGTTTTGCCCTCCTGGCTCCTCCCATCAGTTTCTAAATCACTTTGCCCTGTGGCTTCTTCACTTTCTATGCTGTGACATTCCCACTCTCATCTTAGGTGACTTGAACATCCCCCCAAGGACCCATTCTCCCCATCTGCCACCCATTTTCTTTCTCTAACCTCCTCTTTTGGCATGATACAGCTCACTAACTCTCTTACCCATAAAGACTCAACCTGGTCTTCTGTTGGCTCTGCTCAGTGCATGATTTTTCGAACTCCCCTCTCCCACTCTCTGACCACAACCTGCTCTCCTTTTCTGTAAAGAACTGTCTCCACACAAAGGACACCGCTACTTATCACACATACAGAAATATGAACTATATACAGTAATCCTTAGCTCCTATCTCCTCCCTCTTATGTCCAGGCTCTGCATTGTCACATTATAATAAGACATTGCACAGTGCCCTGGATGAAGCTGTACCAGCTACACATAGAAAAAACAGTCAGAAACGGCGGCAGCCCTGGCACATGCTGCAAACATGTTTCCTCCAGCACTGGTCAAGGGTGTGCAGACCATCTGTGGAGAAAATCACTTTCAGCAGAAGACTTCATTCATTATAAGTCCATGCTCAAAACTTATAACTACTCTCTATCTGGCCAAACAAATCTACTTCACCACTCATCACATCACAAGCCAACAATTCAAAATGATTTGTCGAAACCTTAAACTCCCTCCTGAGCCCTAAAATACAGGCCCCCGTAACCACCTCAGTTCTGACAATCTGGCCACTTTTTTTTTTCTTAAAAAAGAAATCAACCATATCTATCAGTACATTTTTGAACAACCCCCTCACAGCCTGAACCCCCTTCCCTCCCGCACCTGAAGCTCACATTCCATCTTCGAAGCTATCACAGATGAAGAAGTTACCTGGTTTCCCGCTTGTTCTCGCACTTCAACTTGCACCAGTGATCCCATTCCCTCACATCTCCTTCAATCTCTCTCCCCAGCTGTCACTAATTTTCTAACCAAAACATTTAAACCCAGGCAGCTGGTGGACTCAAATCGAGGCGTTTTTTTCCGAAGAGGAGATCT
Source organism: Anomaloglossus baeobatrachus (assembly GCF_048569485.1). Taxonomy (NCBI): domain Eukaryota; kingdom Metazoa; phylum Chordata; class Amphibia; order Anura; family Aromobatidae; genus Anomaloglossus; species Anomaloglossus baeobatrachus. The sequence goes on from NC_134354.1 coordinate 674,956,433, forward strand.
CCTCCATTATTAAAGACTTCTTAGTAGGTAAGAGCTCGTAACCCGACGGGTTCATTCAAAAATTTTACAAAATATTTGGGGACCAACTGGCCCCAATCCTCACAAAAGTATTCAGTTCAATATCAGAGGATTCCCTAAGGGTTGCCCAGTCCTTGGAAGCACATATTAGTGTTATCCCAAAGCTGGGCGAGGACCATAGAGTGGTTTTCAACTATTGGCCCATCTCACTGATCAATATTGATATTAAGTTGTTTTCCAAGGCATTAGCAAATAGGCTTGCCCATTGCTGCCAGGAATAATCCATACTGATCAAGTGGGATTTGTTAAACGTCGAGAGGCAAGGGATAACACTAATAAGCGGTTTCTTCTTATGGCCCAGGTGAGGGCCAGAGTATTTCCAATGTGTTTGTTCTCGGTAGACGCGGAAAAGGCCTTCACCTGGGTCAATTGGCATTTTATGCTAGCCTCGTTGCGCCAGATAGGACTGGGTAACAAATTTGTGAAAAAAGTCGTATCTCTTTATAGTTGCCCCAAGGCGCGGATTAAGGCGAACGTGTTCTTGTCCTCTCAGCTCCGTATACAAAATAGCAGATGTCAGGGGTGTTCCTTGTCCCCCCTGCTTTATGCAATTATCATGGAGCACTTGGCGATAGCCATTAGAAGTAATCCAAACATCCATGGGGTAGAGGCAGGGGAAGGCAGTGTAAAGCTGAGCTGTTAGTTGATGATCTCCTTTTATGTTAATTTTTCAGCCTCGTGTGTCATTCCCCTCATTGTTAAAAGAGTTCAAGACATTCGCTAACCTCATCAATTTCAAAGTTCATTTCTCTAAATCCGAAGCACTGCATGTGACTTTGCATGGGGAAGCAGGTTGCCTTTATAAAAGATTACTTCCCTTTTAAGTGGCAGACAGGGGCCCTAAAGTATTTGGGAGTAGCAGTTTCTGAGGATCCCGTAAATGTCCTCCCCCTTAACTTCCTCTCTTTAATAGACAGAACAGTCAAGGACTCTAAAAAATATATGACAAGAGACACTTATGGTTTGGACGTATTAACACTATTAAAATGTATGTACTTACTAGATTTTTGTTCCTCAAAACGCCAATCGGCCCTTTCAAGGTTTTTTTGGGGCAATAGTAGGCCCAGGATAGGAATCAAGATCCTACAGAGGAATAAAAAGGTGGGAGGGGCGGGTTTTCCCAACTTTATATTATACCACAAAGCAGCAATGTTAATGAGACTAGTGAACTGGCAGTTTTACCGCAAGTCTAAACAATGGGTTAACATAGAACAACTTAGCTCAAGGATCCCCCTTCGTAATCACCAATGGATCGGACCTGGGAAAAGGGAACAATTTGGTAGTGAGGCGGACTTTTTGAAAATGGATCTCAAACGTAGGATTTCTTCTCTCTTGACAGCAGATACAGAGTTCCACCTTGGTATGAAGGCTAAGGCTGCTTTCACACATCCGTTTTTTCCTGTGCGGCACAATCCGGCACTTTGCAGGAAAAACGCAACCGTTTTTTTTTGCTGCCGGTTGCGTTTTTCCTGCATAGACTTTAATTAGTGCCGCATTGTGCCGCATGGCCTTGCGTTCGGTCCGGTTTTTGCCGCATGCGGCAGATTTAGCCGATGCAGCGGCCGGATGGTACGTTGCCTGGCACGTTTTTTTGTGCAACAAAAAAAAAAAAACGCATCGCGCCGCATCCGGCCGATGCGGCGCTTTTCTCAATGCATCCCTACGGATGCCAGATGCGGCGCGATGGGGCAAACACCGTATCCGGCTGCCGCATTCGTTTTTTTCCACTGCGCATGCTCAGTAGCATGCCGCAAGCGGCAAAAACCGGACGGGCCACGTGTAAAAAACTTATGCAAAGGATGCGGTGTTTTCACCGCATCCATTGCATAGGTTTCACAGCCGGATTGAGCCGCACGGCTCAAACCGGATGTGTGAAAGCAGCCTAAGCATTTCTTACAGTGGAAAAGATGTGAAGAACCCCGTCTATTTCATATCTTGAAAACCGGGGAGATGCCCTCTCTTGATTCGTTGGTACTACCTGAGGGAACATCACCTTGGCTGGAATACTCTCAGTTAAGATCCTCTCTCTCCTCTTTGGGGAAGGAGAGTGTGCTCTGCACTCCCCCGCCCCCCCCATGCAATTCGAAAAAATGTTCCTTATGGACTCACCGTCCACTCAGTGTATCTCGCTCATATATGCTTTTTTGAATCAGCACAATGAAGCAAACATGACCAAGTTTACAGAGAGGTTGATGGAGGAGCTGGGGGAGGAAATTTCGGAGGCAGATTGGGGCAAGGCATTTACGCTATCTCACAAATTATCCATAGCCTGTGGAGCCCAGGAGAGGAATTACAAAATACTTTCTCGCTGGTATTGATGCCCGGCTAATTTACATGCTGTGTTTCCCTCAGTCTCAGAAAGATGCTGGCGATGTGATAGTGAAAGGGGGTCTATGCTGAACATCTGGTAGGGTTGCTTTCCATACTCCCGGGGACTATAAAATTTCAGAAGACAGATATACTTAGATTCTGCCTTACAGCGGCGCGTGCAGTTATTCCAAGATTTTGGAAGTCGATTCACCGCCTGTCACTGAGTGAATGGTTTGTGGAGATAGCCCGGCTGCATAAAATGGAGGACCTCACAGCTGAAGTCAATGGGAGGTCTGATACGTTTATTCAAGTGTGGGGATCCTAAATACTTTTCTTGGACACTCCACAATATCAAGAGCTGATTGGGGGGTGTTGAGGGCAGACACCCCACCCCCCCCTTCTGGATTCTCCTCTTGGGCCCCTAGGAGTGCGCGAGCACCTAATCTAACTCTATCTGCCTTTCTGCTTTATAAATGTTTCTTCCTACCCTCTCTGTGTTTTCATTCCCTTCTTTGTGCCTAGTCTCTCCCCCCCGGTTCCTATACCCTACACCAGCGTTAATTGAGTTTAATTCATTTTGGTCCACAATGTTCTGGATGAGGACCCAACTTATGCTATTTTCTGTTGGATAAATGTTTGTCGAGTTGCCTGTAACTGTCAACTCTTATGTTGTTATACTCTACATTGATGTGGATGTTGGTATAACCCGAATCTATTGTTCTAATCACTTGAAAATGTTATTTTCCTTGTTATGTTACATGATAAAATTTAAACTTAATAAAATTAGATTGAACATAACCAAAATATTTAACTTCTCTCTTTTGTGATGTATCTTTCTCTCATCATTTAAACATACCATCATAACTCCTCTAGTTACAAAAACATTCCTCGACCAGAACTGTGCAGCTAACTACAGACCGGTCTCTCACCTTCCCTTTATGTCTAAGCTACTGGAACGCTTGGTCCACTCTCGGCTAATTCGGTATCTCAATGAAAAATTCGCTTCTTGATTCCTTACAATCTGGTTTCCACTCTTTACACTCTACTAAAACAGCCCTTGCTAAAGTCTCTAATGACCTATTAACAACTACTTTCTATTGTTTCTCTCAGATCTCTCTGCCGCTTTTGACACTGTGGTTCACCAACTCCTTCTCAAAATGCTCGCTCTATCGGCCTCAAGTACACTGCTCTCTCCTGGTTCTCCTCCTATTTCTCTGACCACTGCTTCACTGTTTCCTTTGCCGGCTGTTACTCCTCTTCCCTTCACCTTTGGGGTTCCTGAAGGCTTAGTCTTGGGTCTCCTCCTCTTCTCTTTTTACAAAGAGACCAAAAGGTAAGCTTGAAGAAGCTGCAGAGTTCCCAAGCAAAGACTGGAGTATATGTCCATATAACTACTATAAGTCGTACATTTTATAAAGTTGGTTTTTATAGAAGCGTGACCAGAAAAAAAGTCTTTAATTACAGTCAAAAAAAGGAAGGCCCATTTTGATTTTGCCAAAAGACATGTAGGAGACTCCACAAATGTATTGAGAAAGGTGCTGTGATCAAATGAGACCAAAATTTAACTTTTTGGCCAGCAAGGTAAACGCTATTTCTGGAGCAAAACAAACACAGCTCATCCCACCAAAAACACCATCCACACAGTGAAACATGGTAGTGACAGCATTATGCTCTGGGGACATTTTTTGGCAGCAGGGACAGGTAAAATGGTCCGAGTCGAGGGGAAGATGGATGGTGCAAAATACAGGGATATCCTTGAGCAAAATCTGTTTCAGTCTGTCAATGATTTGAAAGTGGTACGGAGGTTGACCTTCCAACAAAACAATGACCAAAAGCATACTGCTAAAGCAACACTCGAGTGATTTAAGGGGATACATATAAATGTACTGGAATGGCCTAGTTAAAGCCCAGACCTTAATTCAGTTGAGGGGGGGGAGGGATACTTTTGCAAGGCATTGTGTATTCCTCTTGCTTTGCGCTTGTTTTTTGAGTTTTTACAGAGTTATTTTTATGGTAAAAATTGCCTGGCAACATGAATATCCAAGTCATTATGATTGTGGTGATAAATAAAAAACTAGACATTTGTTAAGTGATAAAAAAATGGGAGATTTGTAAAAGAAAAGAAAATTGTGTTGGTTTCACCATTTTTTGAGACCTGTACATTTTTATTAATTTGTCAATAAAGCTATGTAAGGGATTTTTCTCTGCATAGCAAGCTGACATTATTATTGCTACCATTGTTGAATAGATGTGACATTCTGCAAAAAAAACAAAAAAAAAAACAAAAAAAAACAACTATTTTTAGAGGAGGTGCAGTAATTAAAAACCCCAAAATTCTGGCATTTAGTTGTTTTTTTTTCTCTTTAAAGGCATTTATAGTACAAGTTTTTAACTTTATATTTTGATTATCTTGATGGCCTGTTTTTTTTATAGATGCAGTTATAGCAAACTTTTTTTTATTTCTTTATTGTTAAAGGGAATGCGTGTGGTTGTTATTTCAATTTTTTTAAACTTTTTTTTGCTTAAAATTTTAGTCCTATTTGCTCAGTTAAAGCACAACTCCAGCGTTTTAGTTTTTTTAAATTTAATTGGAATGGTGCTTTAAACCTAGGTCCCCTGTCCCTAATCCTATACTCACCCCTCCGCTCCTGTCTGTCTATTGGATCTTGTGATCTGCGGGCTGCTCCAGTATTTCATGGAGCAAGCCAGAAGTCACAACTCAATGTAAAGTCTATGAGAGCCTCATTCCGGGTCCCATAGAGTTGCATTAAGAGCTTGTGACTTAACATCTGTCCAGTCAGAAGTTGTGGTCACAAGATGGAGCCCTAGTATTGGCGCGGCACCACTACAGTGCTGGAAAAAAATGCTAAAGTGGTGCTTTGAATCTAAGTTTTAAACACTGCCGTCATTGATTGACAGCGGCATTTTACATATTTAAGCAGCATCGATCGGATGTATTTGCTGGGTATGACAAATAATGGAACACGACATAGCTTGTGCCGATATTTTATATGTTGGGAAGACGTTAAGAAAACCTATATGACTGTGAACTCATTATTTGACCAATTACATTATCTGCAACATCAGTGTGATTGGGAAGAAGTCTGTGTGTAACTCCAGCCCAAATCAAAATACTCTCTCCAGCTCTGTAGCGCATTAACAGATACAGAATTACTTGCTATTTATCCACCAACAGGACCTCACCTTAGGTGGCTATACCTCATTTAAGCTTTATTCGCTCATAGAGGTGGTGCATCCTTTAGCGGCACTTTAGATGCCCTACACACACACTTAACAGAGCGACTGTATGAATAAAGGGTGCTTTACACGCTGCGACATCGCTAGCGATTGCTAGCGATGTCGTGCGCGATAACACCCGCCCCCGTTTTACCTGCGATATGTGGTGATCACTGCCGTAGCGAACAATATCGCTATGGCAGAGTCACACGCACATACCTGCTTAGCGACGTCGCTGCAGACACCGAACAATCTCTCCTTTAAGGGGGAGCTGCGTTCGGCGTCACAGCGATGTCACAGCGGCGTCACTAAGCGGCCGCCCAGTAGCAGAGGAGGGGGCGGAGATGAGCGGCTGGAACATCCTGCCCACCTCCTTCCTTTCTCATTACCGGTGGACGCAGGTAAGGAGATGTTCGTCGTTCCTGCCGTGTCAAACACAGCGATGTGTGATGCCGCAGGAACGACGAACAACCAGCAGCATGCACCATTAACGATATTATGAAAATGAGCGACGTGTCAACGATCAACGATTTTTGACGTTTTTGCGATCGTTGATCATCGCTCCTAGGTGTCACATGCTGCGATGTCGCTAACGACGCCGGATGTGAGTCACTAACGACGTGACCCTGACAATATATCGTTAGCGATGTCGCAGCGTGTAAAGCACCCTTAAGACCGCAAAAGATCGAAGCATCACAGTTAAGTCGCTGTTTTGTGTTGCTGTCCTTAGCATTTGTGTATGTAATAAAGAGATTGCATTTTCAAGTGAGAGTGTGCAGCATTTTACATTGATCTTTATTTGAAGGGATTTAGGACTCCAATTTGCATGCATCTCCATTACCCATACCGTGTGCACGCCATATTTTTTATTACAAATCATAATCCTGGCATGGCGCCAATGCTGTAGTTTATTCACATTGTAGCTGGAGGCTAGATATATTGATTTAAATCATAACCAGCATAGGATTGATCATGAAATGTTGTTGCAGTATCTGCACTAGGCGTCTTCAGAAGATAAATGACAGGCCCACACCAGGGCCTGGGGGTTACTCGTTACCGGGCTGGCTCTGTGCTGCTCGGAGGCGGTCACGGTGACAGAGCCCGGTATCGTTTTAATAAATGGCGGTGGGGATATTTATATGGAATATGTCGTGATGTCACCTGTGGTATGCGGCAAGATAGGTGCTGCCACTGCTGTTCCATTCCCCTGAGGTTGGTGGTGACGCAGCAGAGTTGGATTAGCTCTCCACAGGTAGAGCTGGGCCCCAGGAATGTTGGGAGTAGTAGTCTTTCCGGATGATGGAGGGACTTAATGTTGGGGTGCAGGACAGAGGACGCCGGCAATAACTGAACAACACAGGGGCCGTAGTTTCCTTTACCTTTTACTCGGTAGTAGATGATACAGGTCCAGGAGACTGGTCCAACTGGTAATGGAGGTCCGGTCAGCCTGGAAGCAATTGAGGGCATTCACTTAGCTGGGTGGGTTCAGAGGCCTTCCTTCTTGCGCTGTGATGTGTGGGTCCCTGTGGCTTGAAGCTACGTTGTGACCCTCTTCCTTGTGTCGGTTCTGGTTCTCCCCAGTATGGCAAGCAGCGCGAGCCTTTACTGGTGCCGCTTCTTCTGCGATCACTGCTCCTGACTCTACTATGCTGCTGTGCCCCAGGCGCTCTGTGGGCCAGAAGACCTGCAGTCTCCTGCCCTCCGGATTTAGCTGCGAGGACTTCAGTACCCTCGCAGCCTCGGACTCCGGTGTCTGGTTCTCTGCGCTCGGCCCTGAGGAAGCTATATCACAGCTTCCTTGTCAGTAACCGTCTTCTCTCCACTCCGGACTTGTTCTGTCTTGTTTAGTTTCCCGTTTGTGTGTTTCTGTTGCTAACCCCTCCTCCAGCCCAGAATGCATAGGGAAGCTCCCCTGAAACCAGGTTCTTGAGCTCACCCTTCTGGTCTGGAGTTAGGAAGTATTGAGTGCTGGTGCACCTAGCATGGGGAACCCCCCTCTTGTTTCCAGGTATAACATCACTCCCTGTAAGGAGGGCAATGTTACTGTGGCAACCGGACCACTGGGGTGCCACACAAACATTAAGTTGTTATCGCATCTATCACACTTACCAACTGCAACATCATTGAGACACTTTCCCAAGAGGCTTCTCGAATGTTTTCACCTCCATCGACCAGTCCTTGGTAACCCTATAATGACAATTCCCTTTAATGAGTATTCAGTGCAATCATCCTGCCAACTTGTGTAGAGCAAAATTAAAGAAACTTGAAGGAATTCCATCACCCTCAAAACTGAATTTTAACTACATGGATATTCATAAAGGGCACTTAGACACCATAAAAGTCATAGTTGTACTGTAGATCTTAGTAATTTAGCTTGATATAAAACCAGTTTAATTAGATGGGTAAATGAAGGGCTTTGGGTGTACCCTTGGCACGGCCAAGAGCTTAGTGCACCTCCTTAAATACCATCCTGACCCCTTCCCTCATGAAGATTCACAGCGCATATTTTAGAGCGCTGCCTGATTTACATCTCACAAGATTTCCCATTTTTTACAAGAGCACACTGTAGGCACGTCACACAGACGACTGGGAGATCCCGTGAGTTAGGAACTAACATAGTGGGCACCAAAACAAAAAAGGGAATATCTCCACAAGAAACAGAGGGACAAATTTAAAAACAGATTCAAGGGATTTGGGCAAAGTAACAAAAAAAAAATAAAAAATGAAGAGCCTGGAAACAGAGATACACACCTCATGTACAAAGAAGACTTTGGCACCTGTATAAATTCCCACTCGTACCACCGCTCGCACAGCTGCATTCATTCCTGGTGATAAATACAATATGGATTATTTTCAATGTCTAGAAAATCTACAATATTATTGCTGCAAACGGCTCACAATATAATATTACAGACAAACTTGTTCATTGATTTAAAAGGATAGTGACAAATTTATAATTTACTCCTATCGATGGGATAATGAGTAACTGACTGTTCAGTGAAGTTCGGACCACTGGCATCCCCATCCATCCAAAAACGGAGCTCTGCCTAGCCCCATTTCAGTGAGGTGGAAATCCCATAAATAAAAATGGAGCTGAGCGCACCCCTGCTCCATTTATTGTCTGTGGCACTGCTGTATATACTTGATCCCATGGACACTGACTAGAGATGAGATGCGCATGTTGGTCCTCCTCTGTATTCAGGATAGTTTGGGATCCTAGTCACGGGGTTTCCAACTTGGAGTTTTTACTTTTTATGGACAGCTTATTTAAAAATTGACGTTCAGTCAACATTTTATATGGACACATTGTAGTTCACTAATAAATCATTGGCAACCCTGAAAATTCAAAATACATCTTTAGTCCTGCAACACAAATAGGAGTATGAAATCGTCATACCAAGCATTGAGTAAAAACATTGAAAATGACTTACAGAGCCCACACTTAATTATGGCGCACCGTGTTTTGGCTTAAGACTATCCACACTAGTGAGCTGGTAAACATTTTGCCTTTTTGAACCCTGCCCAGTGGTCTCACGTCTAGCAGTGTGTAAGTTATTCGTTATCCTACCCTAGCATCATCAAGCTCAACATGAATGCATCCCTACTTAAAGGAAATCTGTCAGGTCAATATAGAGTTAATCTGCAGGTAAATAGAGTTAGGAAGGTGCCTGGCCACCTAACTGAAAGTGCGGCTCCCGGTAGAAAATGAACTTTATACTAGAAGAGGAGATGGACGCCGAGTCCCCGATAGTGAAAGGTATGTTCATATTTCATTCCAAGCTCACAAATTACTATCCTTACACTGGGTAGATTCCAGTCCCCCTACTACTACAGAATTAATACCTAAAATAAATAATAGAAGACTTGAAAAAGTAGTTTATCAAAAAAGAAATGCACTGCACACATTCAAAAAAAGTTCGGAAAAATGGTTGGTTACCCTGGGATTGCCTTCTAGTATTTTAGTAAGAGAACGGATGGATGATGCAGGTGTACCTAAATGAAAACGGACACAGATTACATTTGGCTTTCAACATAAACCTATATTAGTGAGATGCGTGTGTGTGTGTGTGGGGGGGGGGGGCTGTCAATTTTACTTTGCCAAAAATAGAATATACTGTTAAATATAGTTTACTATTTCCAGCTTGACTCTCAGTATGTTCATAAGAAATATGCAACCTTTAAATTGTGTTAGATGGATAGTGCCTTAAAGGGGTATTCCTATCTCCAAGATCCTATCCCAATATGTAGTAGGTGTAGTAATAATAATATTAGCAAATGCTTCCAAATAGAAATGTAGTATAGTTCTCCTGATTCACTATGTCACTTACCTCATGTTCAGGGCATTGCAGAACCTTAGGTATCCGTGGTTATGACCACACATAGTCACAGATAGTTAGGTATCCGTGATTACAACCACGAGAAACTAAGGACCTGCAATGGCCTGAACATGAGGTAAGTGACATAGTGAATCCGGAGTACTATACTACATTTCTAACTGGAGACATTCACTAATATTATTATTATTAATTATTATTATTAATAATAATTATTACACCAACTATATATTGGGATAGGCTCTTGGAGATCAGAATACCCCTTTAAGTATTATTATATTTCTTTTTAGTGTTTGTGTTTTGTTACATTTTGTAAAATAGAAAATATAATGTAGTTTTTCAATAAAAATGATCTGATTTAAAAAATGAACTTTATTCCTGCCGGGAGCGGCCAGCTTCAGTCATAGAGGAGTTCGGATGTGGCTACAGTCACTGCTCACAGCACTGGGAGTGACGGCTGTGAGCAGCCTGGGCAATGACTGATAGCCAGCCCTGACTGACAGCAGGCACTGTACAAATGCAATGCAGAGTCAACGCCTTCACTGCGGAGTGTTTCCAGCTGCGGCTCACAGTATGGTGAGCAGTGACTGTAGCTGTGCCAGGCACGCCTGTATGATTGAAAGTTGTCATCTCCCAGAAGGAATAAAGTTTATCTTCTCCTGGGTGCCACAGTTTCAGCGCAGCGACCAGGCACCTTTATAACACCATTAACCTGCAGAGCAACCAATATCTGCAGATTAGTATTGTTATGTGATGTGACAGGTTGCCTTTAAAAGATCAATACTAAAAGAGAATATAGCACCAGTGAGGAAAAATATCTAAAACTTAGCTTTTATTTAGCTTTTTTTAAAATTTATGATAATAATTATAAAACACACTTAGGATCGCCCTGCGGGTAGCCAAGGTACGTGTTCCCACGCTGTGACAAATAATCCTTGGAGCAACACCATAGGGAGTAACAATTATGTGTAGTACAGGTATCAGGAACTGTCATACATAAAGCATTAAGAGAATATTGGACAGAGGTCCCGTTATCAAAAATGCAAATTATGGGAAACTGATTATATCAGCTCCATAGAAACAGCCAGATATACCCCGTCCCCCTTTTTTTCAGGGATTACACACACATAATATAATAAATCGAAAAACACGGAAAGATCTCACCCATCAGGAGGACCTTCTGATGTTTGGTACAGCAATTTGTCTTTAGGAGGGATCACAGAGGGGCTTGTGGTCCAGGCTTTGTATAACTTGCCCTAGACCCCCTTGTCTCCCGTCCTTACAAGGACAGTCCACATCTGAACCTGTGGACTTGGGTTTTGCAGCATTTGGTGTCTGGACTCTGCAGGTCACACACCACTCTTTGACCCACTATATGATCTTTCATGCTTGGACCCCTGAGGAGTCACTGAGAGTGACGAAACGCGTCGGGAGGCATGTGGGACAAGTTTCTATAGGGACACAGGTTCAGAGGTTCAGATGTGGACTGTCCTTGTAAGGACGGGAGACAAGGGGGTCTAGGGCAAGCCAAAAACATGTGCCAGGAATCTGCGTTGAAGGTGTGACACCGGAAACATTCCAAAGAGAGTAATCTACCCCTCCGATGACACCTTGATGAGGTTACTTATGCTAGGTGAATTTGTCATTTTATTGTTCAGTGAAGTGGAGACATAAAGGGGGATTCCAAGATGTCCTCCCCATTAATAGTCGGAATATAGAGCTTCTATTTATCTTTCACAATCATTGAAGTAGAACCAATATCTATTAATAGCACATAGATGTACAGAGCTGATATGAGACCTTGCGGGACTTGTGACTTAAGGATACCCAACAATGAGAAGGTAGATATGGTCACCATTACATTTTGTGAATGCAATTGTGATTGGAGAGCAGATCTTAATTGAAGATATCTAAAGAATTGGGAACTCGGCACATAATATAATCCAATTTTCATTGTTACAAACAGCCACATACTGTGGAAATATCTGCCATTTCAGCAGAATGTAGAGATCTCTCCTCAATAGAACTAGAGCGGTGTTTCCAATTTTAGTACATTACCAAACAAATTAGCACTCTGTAGCCATGGAAATATTACATGTAGGGATTGCTTCACTCACACCCCTACAATCTATACTAAACTATGCTGCCCGACTAATCCACCTGTCCCCCCGCTACTCCCTGACCTCTCCTCTCTGCCAATCCCTGCACTGGCTTCCCATTGCCCAATGACTCCAGTTCAAAACCCTAACCATGACCTACAAAGCCATCTTTGTCTCCTCCACAACTTGTCTCCTCCCTACATCTCTGACCTAGTCTCCAGGTACTTACCTACACGTAACCTTCGATCCTCACAAGATCTCCTTCTCTACTCCCCTCTCATCTCCTCTTCCCACCATCGCATCCAAGATTTCTCCCATGCCTCCCCCATACTCTGGAATGCTCTGCCTCAACACATCAGACTTTCGCCTACCTTGACAAGCTTCAAAAGGAACCTGAAGACCCACCTCTTCCGACAAGCCTACAACCTGCCATAACCCTCAGTCTGATACAGCGCCGCACAATCAAGCTCTACCCTCACCTACTGTATCCTCACCTGTCCCTTGTAGACTGTGAGCCCTCGCGGGCAGGGACCTCTCTCCTACTGTACCAGTCTGTGCCTTGTATTGTTTATGAATATTGTACATGTCCATATTATGTATACCCCTTTCACATGTAAAGCGCCATGGAATTGATGGTGCTATAATGAAAATAATAATAATTGCTGTGTGTATTAAGTCCAAATATGGCTACAAAAGCTCAACTAAGCATAAGAAAAGCCATCATTACTCTCAGAAATGCAGGTCATTCAATACTGAAATTTGAAGAACTTATTCAATTGTAGTGGCAAAACCATTAACCTTTTTGATGAAACAAACTGTAACAAGGATCACCAGACAAAACCAGGTATCGCTACTGTACAGGATTAGTACATTCTTATTCCCAGTCTTGGAAATTGTAAATTACTGGTCCTTTAGATTAAAGTTCAAGCATGAGACAAATCACAACTCGTAGAAGACTGAATCAAGTCTTCATTGTAGAAGTGCCTCCTAGAAACATTAGAAGAAGGGACTTGATTGGGCCCAGAAACAAAAAAGTACTGGCATACTGACAATCTGTAACTTTATCTAATGACTTCAAATATGAGATTTTTAGGTTTGAGACTTCGATAGAGACAGAGGAGATGAACGGGTAAATGGCATACGGTTTCCTCCACGAAACACCATAATGAGCACGACATTGTTGGGGTGCTTTGTTGGTAAAATCTTGGTAAATTTATACTAAAATAATGACACCAAAACAGCATTCTGCAGCTACACAGTGAAATTATTTTTTGCTTTACAGTGCAATAAAGCAGACCTCCAGGCTAACAAAGAGAGCAATGGAGTGCTGTGTCCTCCAAAGTTCCTTGACCTCAACCAAATAGACATGACATGGGGATATTTTTGACTGCAGAGAAAAGGAAACCAAGCCAACAAGTGTTCGGCATACATGGGAACATCTTCAAGGAAATTCATCCATGTAGACTACCTTAAGGCCCCGTCACACTAAGCAACATCGCTAGCAACATCGCTGCTAACGAACAACTTTTGTGACGTAGCAGCGATGTTGCTAGTGATGTCGCTGTGTGTGACATCCAGCAACAACCTGGCCCCTGCTGTGAGGTAGTTTGTTGTTGCTGAATGTCCTGGGCCATTTTTTAGTTGTTGCTGTCCCGCTGTGAAGCACAGATCGCTGTGTGTGACAGCGAGACAGCAACAACTAAATGTGCAGGCAGCAGGAGCCGGCTTCTGCAGAGGCTGGTAACCACAGTAAAGATCGGGTAACCAAGAAGCCCTGTCCTTGGTTACCCGATATTTACCTTCGTTACCAGCCTCCTCCGCTCTCACTGTCTGTGCCGGCTCCTGTTCTGTGCACATGTAGCTGCAGGACACATCGGGTTAATTAACCCGATGTGTGCTGTAGCTAGGAGAGCAGGGAGCCAGCGCTAAGCGGTGTGCGCTGCTCCCTGCTCTGTGCACATGTAGCTGCAGCACACATCGGGTAATTAACCCGATGTGTGCTGTAACTAGGAGAGCAGGGAGCCAGCGCTAAGCGGTGTGCGCTGCTCCCTGCTCTCTGCACGTGTAGCTGCGTGCGCTGGTGGTAACCAAGGTAAATATCGGGTTGGTTACCCGATATTTACCTTAGTTACCAAGCGCAGCATCTTCCACGTGGCGCTGGGGGCTGGTCACTGGTTGCTGGTGAGCTCACCAGCAGCTCGTGTAGCGACGCTCCAGCGATCCCTGCCAGGTCAGGTTGCTGGTGGGATCGCTGGAGCGTTGCAGTGTGACATCTCACCAGCAACCTCCTAGCAACTTACCAGCGATCCCTATCGTTGTTGGGATCGCTGGTAAGTTGTTTAGTGTGACTGGACCTTTATAGGTTGGTTCAGATAATCACAAGTGTATACTAAGCTGTCATCAAGAATAAGGAAATGCATAGGGCTTTTTTTCCCTTGAAAATGTATTCATATACCTATGACATTTCCACATTTTTACCGTTAAACCCACAAACGTAAATGTATTTTATTTTATTGAGATTTTATGTCATATACCAACACTAACTAAATTAATGCATAGTTTGTTTTTAATATTTTAAAATATAAAACTGAAATTTATGATATGCATTTGAATTTGACCCCCTGAAGTCTGATACCACTAAATAAAATCCTCAGTGACCAATTATCTTCAGGAGTCACCTAATTAGTAAATTGAGTCCACCTTTGTGTAATTTAATCTCAGTATAACTACAGCTGTTCTGTGAAGGCCTCAGATGTTTATTTGAGAAAATTAGGGATCAAACAGCATCATGAAAACCAAGCAACACACCAGACAGGTCAGGGATAAAGTTGTGGAGAAGAATAAAGCAGGGTTAGGTTATAAAAAATAAATTGCTCAAGCTCTGAACAGCTCACAGACCACTGTTCATTCCATCATCCAAAGTGGGAGAGTATGACACAACCACAAACCTACCAGTCATGGTCATTCACCTAAACTGACATCCCAAGCAAGGAGAGCACTAACTAAAATTACAACCAAATACAGGGTGGAGAGAATTTATTACTAGAACTTATTAGTGCAACATTGATCTTCTCTTTTCCTAGATAAATATAAGGTCTAGGTTAGCACAATCTTCACTTGAGTCTTTTAATAAGATTTTTACTCAATGTATTTGTATGCATACCAGGGGAATGTTCCCTCTATTTCTGTCATTATTTTATGGTTGTAAAATATTTCAAAAATTTTCAAAAATAAAAAGTTGATAAAAAAAATACAACCAAGAGGCCCATGATCACTCTGGAGGGGCTGCAGAGCTCAGGTGGGAGAATCTGTCCACAGGAGAGCTATTAGTTGTATACTCCACAAATCTGGCCTTTATGGAAAAAAGGCAAATAAGAAAGACATTTTATTAAAGCAAGCCAAAAGCAGTCCTGTTGGCAGTTTGTAGAAAGCCATATACAAGACACAGTTGGCATGTGGAAGAAGGTGTTCTGGTCAGATGAGACCAAAGTAGAACTTTTTGGGCTAAATGCAAAACACTATGTGTGGTTGAAAACTAACACTACACATCACCCTGAGAACACCATACCCACCGTCACACATGGTGGCAGCATCATGCTGTGGGGAGGCTTTTCTTTAGCAGTGACAGGGAATCTGAAAACAGTTGATATAACGATGCATGGAGTAAAATCCAGGGCTATCCGAGTGGAAAATTTGGTAGAAGCAGCAAAATACAACACTGGGGTGTAGGTTTTCCTTCAAAGAGATGGTTTAGATCAGAGGTCTCAAAACACGCGGCCCCTGAGGCTGCTTGTTGTGGCCCCAGTGCCCGCAGACACCGTGATGATCGCCGGCACCGGCAGAGCTTTACTACAGTTGATGCATTTGCGGCACAGCGCGTGCAGCTCTGGAGCTCACACAGGTCCCGGCTGTTTAACCAATTGTATTTTCCCTGCTCTCCACGCCCATAATCTCGCCCACCTCTTTCCACTGAAGTCGGTGCTGAGAGGTGGGCAGGCTTATGGGCACAGTGATCACCTGGCCGCTGGCTTGGAGCATCTTCTGGGCGATGGATCCCCCACTGGGCCCCTGACAGTCTCTCCTCCAGCATACAGCACATATGCTGCATGTTCCATTCATCAGAATGGGGAAAAAATGCTGAGCACAGCCATCCCCACTCTCACTGCTCCGGAGCCTCACAGGAGTAAGCCCCACCTACTAGGGGTAAGCCCCGCCCACCGGCATGGAGCTGCTGTGCTGAGGAGTCTCAGGCCTGTGCAAGGAGTGCTTCAAAAACTTGAGAGACTTCTGAGGACTTTGTATCCCTCTCTCCTGCACTGCCATTGCTCTGTAGTCAGCAGTAGCAGGAGGCTCCAAAGGAACACAATGCGACCTGAAGTGAGTACTGCTCTCTTCTATCCTCCTATTTGCCTCTCACAGCTGCACTCCTCTGCCCCCTCCCCTACAGCTGCACTATCCTGCCCCCCTCCCCCACAGCTGCACTGTACTTCCTCCACAGCTGCACTGTCCTGCCCCCTCCACCACAGCTGCACTATCCTGCCCCCTCCCCCACAGCTGCACTGTCCTGCCCCTCCCCCACTGCCCTGTAACTGAGAATATGCCTCACCGCTGTCCTGTGATGGTGGCTGGGTCTCCTAATCTTCATGGTTTGCTGTTAGACATCCAACTTTCTTATTTCTTTGTATATACAGTGTGTACAAAATGCTCACATATACAGTATATAAAGAGAAATCTAATGTATATGGCTGCATTTGTGTGAATGTGTACATGTGTGGCATTTTTAAATTCAGATACTACAAAAGCAGAATACTAAAAGGGCCAAAAAACCCTTTTAAAAATACCAAAACTCGTGTACCATTAAAAAAAACAACTACCACTTTTAGATGCAACATGAATAAATCTATGTCATTTATAGAACAATATAATGTACAGAAAAAAATAAAAAGATGGATAGGGCTATATACCAGGATGGGGAACAAAGATACAAGCATGGGATTGGAAAGCTGGGTGCTGAGGGAAAGAGGCTCTTTCCCTCAGCACCCAGCTTTCCCATTGTTACGTAATCACCGGAGTCCGCTCCATCGACTTCTGCTCCGATAGCCAGGCGACGCCGTGTTCCTGCCGTGGATAGTGCTGGTGATGGGAGAGGAGTCGATGCCAGCGGCGCCGGCTCCGCTCATCCACTGGTCTGGGTTTCCTGGGGATCTGCAGTGCCACTGGCTGACTGTAGGTGGCGGGTGTCTCCCAGCGGAAGTACCATCATTCAGCTCCAGCCTATGGGAAGACACCACACCCTTTTTAATGCCCCTCCTGTCTGCTGACCTCTGCCAGAGATAGTTCTGAAAATTCTGGCTCCTATTTCGTCCTGTTCTGTGATTTTGTGTGCTGATTACCGCTTGTTTCCTGATTACGTCTCCTGCCTGCTATTTTTGTACCTCGCTGCCCGATCCGGTTTTGACCTCTGCTTGTCTCTGATTACGTCCCTGCCTGCCGATTCTGTCCCTGTTCCGCAATTCCTGGTTTGACCCTGCCTGACGACTACTCTCTCAGACTGCAGCCTTCCAGAGGTAGTAATCTCCAGGGCCCTGTGTAATTCCAAATCCCTGTATAGAGTTAAAGGGTTTCAGGGTTCTGGGGGTCCTGCTTGGTGAGTGGCTTCCCTCTAGGCTGTCCATTACAGCCGATCTGAGTCTGTGGATCCAGCCAGACGTTACACCTATGCTCTGCTATACATTTTTCCCTCAGCACCCAGCTTCCCATGCTCTGATATCCCTCAGAACCCAGATTTCATATATTCTGATATCTATCTTGTCCTCAGCGCCCAGCTGGGTCACCCGCCCATGCTCTACTATACATCTTTCTCTTAGCACTCAACTTTCCCATATTTTGCTATACATCTTTCCCTCACCACCCAGCTTTCCCATGCTCTGATATCAAGGGCAAGCTGGGTGCTGAGGGAAAGTTGGAAGGCAGAGCACTGGAAACCTGGGTGCAGAGGACAAGATGGATATCAGAACATGGAAAGCTGGGTGCTGAGGGAAAAAGGGATATCTGAGCATGGGAAAGCTAGCTGGGTACTGAGGGAAAGGCCAAGTGTACTCATCCTGTACCCAGAGGGGGGACCCTGGTCTTAATTTTTCACTGGGGCCCATCGAACTCTAGTTACACCCCTGCTCTGCGCTATACCAATGTCAAGCAGGCAACATCGCTGTTTGAAATTATCTGCTTGCATGTGAATGGTAGAGAACTGAGAGCTCCTAAGTGCATGCTGCGCCGCAAATGACTCAACTGTTGTAAAGTCCTGTCGGCGCCGGCCCCCTGCATAGTAACGCGATCGTCACAGGGTCTACGGGTCTGCAGGCCACAACAAGCAGTTAAGAGAAAACGGAGGAAAGGTGAGAAGAATCTTTTTTTTCTCTGTGTTTATGTTAAGAACGGCATAATAGGGAACTAGGATGAGGACTGGAAACATTACTACTTGGGCACAATGCTACAAGGATGGGCACAATGCTACAAGGATGGGCACAATGTTACAAGGATGCGCACAATGCTACTTTGCACAAGGATGGGCACATCACTACTGGACAAAAGATGGGCACATTACTACTGGGCACAAGAAAGATAAAAAAAAGTTTTTACCATTAAAAATGCTTTTTTACATATAAACTTAGCAAAAAATGTTCACAAAAGGTGATCCAAAAGGTGTATAGAAGAAAATACGTGGAATCACTAAAATGTCACTTGGCCCTGCAAAGAATGCGGCCCCCCAAATAATTTTTCTATGTGCGGTCCATACACCCAGACGAATTTGAGACCCCTGGTTTAGATCAAAGCATATTCATGTGTTTGAATGGCCCAAGTCCAGGCCTAAACTCCATTGAAAATCTGTGGAAAGACTTAAAAATTGCTGTTCACAGATGCCTCCATCCAATCTCACTGAGGTAGAATGATTTTGCAAGAAAGAATGGGCATACATTTCAGCTTCTAGATGTGCAAAGCTGGTAGAGACACTCCCCAAAAGACTTGCAGCAGTAATTGTAGTGAAAAATGAGCCTACAAAAAGGCTCAGGGGGTTGAATACACATCTTCCAGATTTACATAAGTGTTGGTAGATCACATAAAATTCCAATAAAATACATTTAAGTTTATTGGTTTATTGTGAAAAATTTGGAAAAGTTCACAGGGTATGAATACTTTTTAAAGGCACTGTATATTTATATATACACTGACAAGTAAAACGGTAAAGTTTTGGACTTTTGACTTTCAGGTTCCAACTCTCACCATCCAGTACAGCTTTGAGAGTGAGACTACGTTAAGTTTATAGACTACTAGCTGTAGCACCCGGCGTTGCCCGGGATAGTAACGATCTCTCTGTTCCTCTCCCAGTCTCTCTCTGTCTCCCTACTATCATCTTGGCTATCTCACATGTAAATTTGCCTTGCAATTATTTAGCATATAATTAGTTATGCAGATTCTTCCAATGTCACTGCATTGTTACTGCTTTGCTTCTACTAATCTAAATTTTAAAAAATTTTTTTATTCTGTTAGTTTTTTTTTGAAAATCCACCTTTGGCTTTCAAACAGTCTGAATTCTTCTGGGCATGCTCTTGATCAGATTCTGACATGTCTCAACCGAAATCTGATCCCAGGTCTCTTTTATCCTTTCCCAATCTTGGTGTATACTTGGTCAACTCACTTGTGTATGTATACAGCTTTTTCTTCAACGCTACCCAAAAATGTTTGATTGGGTTGAGGTCTCGGGACTGTGAAGGCAAATCCAGCACCTCTACTTCATTGCCATTGAACCCTTTTTTGCCTGTCTCGACAAATATTTTGGGTCGTTGTCGTGCTTGAACACTATGTCTTCCTTTTCATACCCATAACACTCGAGTGTATGAAGTAATGTGTCTTGTAGGATACCAACATAAAGCTCAGCACTGAAACCATCATTGATCCTGGTCAATTATTCAATACCTTTGGCTGTGAAACAACCCCATATCATCAGGGTTCCTTTACTGAAGTTGAGAGTTCCTTCAATTTCTCGATCCGTTAGCCCCTTTTTCCCTTGTTTCTTCCAGACCCATTTGCACCCATCAGAGCCTATTGACTTTCGACTCATCACTCCAAATCACCCATTTCCAATCTTCTATGTCCACTTTTTGTACTTTTTTGCAAACTCAATGCAACGCTTATGATGATATTCAAGTGGAGGCTTCTTCACCTTTTTTTCAGGCCACCATTCCAGATTTGTATGACGTGCATTGCATGGACATCTGTGTTCTCACTATTATGAAACATACAAGCCACCTTCACTGCCGTGTTTGTCACGCCAGAACTGATAGACCACCTTGTGATGAGCAGACTTGTTGACTCTGATATTTTGCCTGGCTTGTCCACCTCTTAAGAGGCTTTTGAGTGGATGAATGGACTTCATTTCGTATTCTTCCAACTGTCATGGCACTTACATGATAAGTTTGGCAATTTTCTTTGCGGAGAGACTACTTACCATGGTCTGGATGATGTAGTTTCAGTTTTCTTGAGAAATCTTCTTAATGGCTGCTATTGTATTGGAACCAGTGACCTTTCACTTTGGAATTAACCTAATAAAATACTGAGCTATTAGGGAATGTGAAAACAGGTTGTAATGTGTAGTATACAGGAAGAAAAACAATTTTAAAACATCAGAAGCAAAACAGTAACAATGCAGTGACATGACATGCATAACTAATCATATGCTGAATAGTTGCAAGTCAGATTTATGTATGAGATAGCCAAGATGATTGTCTATAAAATAAAGGTAATCTCACGCTCAAAGATCTAGTGGATGATGAGATATGGAGTCTGAAAGTCAAAAGTTCAAAACATTGTTACCCTTTTGCTTGTCAGTGTATAATAATAATAATAATAATAATAATAATAATTTTATTCATTTATATAGCGCTATCAATTCCATAGCGCTTTACATACATTTGCAACACTGTTCCCATTGGGGGCTCACAATCTAGAGTCCCTATCTGTAGGTCTTTTGAGTGTGGGAGGAAACTGTAGAACCCGGAGGAAACCCACGCAAACATGGGGAGAACATACAAACTCCTTGCAGATGTTGTCCTTGGTGGGATTTGAACCCAGGACCACAGCGCTGCAAGACTACAGTGCTAACCACTGAGCCACCGTGCCGCCCGTGTATATAATAGTTTTGAATTGCATTACCTTTTTCGTCGGTATAAAGTTCTATTAGTATTATTTCTTAGTTCAACTTAATTCATGTATTTATTTTCAATAGGAAAAGTAAAAAATATCTATATCTAATATATAAAGCTGAGTGTATGTGTATGTATGTGTGTGTGTGTGTGTGTATGTCCGCTAAAGGAATCCACACTGTCGCATTTACAATCACGAAATTTTGCACAGACGCCTCATGTGACCCAGGGAGCGTCGTAGTCTATGTTTTGACAGAAAAATGTAACCCCGTGCTTTACAGTTAGTCTCTAAAATTCTGCCACCATTAAACTGAATGGAAGTGGGAGCTATAGGTTATTTATAGCAACTGTCAGTGGTTGCTATAGGAACAAAATAAATTGTTAGTTGAAGCTTAAGTGTGAGGTTATATGATGTCTGTGGAGAGACAGAAAAAGACAGACAGACAGAGACAGATGGGGAAAGAGACAGCCCTGGAAAGAGACAGCCCTAGAAAGAGGCAGACGGGCAAAGAGGCAGACGGGCAAAGAGGCAGACGGGCAAAGAGGCAGACGGGCAAAGAGGCAGACGGGCAAAGAGGCAGCCGGGCAAAGAGGCAGCCGGGCAAAGAGGCAGCCGGGCAAAGAGGCAGCCGGGTAAAGAGGCAGCCGGGCAAAGAGACAGACCTGGAAAGAGACAGACCTGGAAAGAGACAGACCTGGAAAGAGACAGACCTGGAAAGAGACAGACCTGGAAAGAGACAGACCTGGAAAGAGACAGACCTGGAAAGAGACAGACCTGGAAAGAGACAGACCTATACAGACGGAAAAGAGACAGACAGACACAAACAGAGATGGAGAGAGACAGACAGATACAGAGATGGAGACAGATAGACTGATACAAATACAGACAGAGATAGAAATAGTCAGACAGAGACATAGACACAGACAGACAAGGAAAGAGAGAGACACAGACAGAGACTGGGAGAGAGACAGAGAGACAGTTACTATCCCGGGCAACGCCCAGGTACTACAGCTAGTATATATATATAAAATAGCAAAAAACCAGAATGAAACAGGGGTTCCCTTGCTGGTTTCCCACGCTGGTACTAACCTGAGTTCAAACCATTGGGCTGGTATTACAATGGCCATTATAATGTTCTAAATACTTCGATTTATGTTATAAGGTAGAATTTATTTTGGTTTTTCACAGTGTGCGGCTGGTCTTTTTTGTCATACATATACACACACACACAGATACATACACTTTTGATATAGTGCTGTCCAGATTGCAAGCAGTCGGCTTGAAATCTCCTGTCATAACACCTTGTTGTATGTTGTTGTTATACTCCCAAAGTCATCTTGCAGATAAGTTGTCCGCTTGAATTCCCCTGTGTGTTCTTTAGGTCTTACTGGGGTTGACTAGTACTATATATATATATATATATAAAAATTATTTGTCCAAACCTTTCATTGTCACTGTATATCTTTTTCACTTTTCTGCATGATTCTGTCTCTACCTGTTGTTTTTGCCCCCAATAGTACAACAAAGCAGCAGCTGCTGCTGCTGCTACCCTAATGATACCATTATTGGTATAGCAGCAACATATTGTGCAGAACTTTACAGTTTTGAGTGTTCATGTACAAACAATTCAAGCAAGGGGCATAAGGGGTATGTGCCCACGATCAGAGTTAAGCCCTGTGCGCACACTGTGGACTTTACTGCTGAATTGCCACGGATTTCGCTGAAGGAATGCTGCAGAAAATGTTTATAACATTTCTGCAGTCCTTCTCCAGCAAAACCTATGGGGATAAAAAAAAAATGCTGTGCGCACACTGCGTTTTTTGTCCTTGCGGGTTTTGCTGCGGGTTTTCCGCTGCGTAATTTATGTGCACGTCACTTCTTTACTGCAGGTACCTGCGTTTTTTTGCCATAGATAAATGGTAAAAAACGCAGGGAACAACCTGCGGAAAAATCGCAGCAAAACCGCGGCAAATCGCAGTAAAACCGCATGTGGTTTTCGGGTGCGGGTTGCTGCGTTCTTTTGCCGCAGGTGCGGTAATCTTTCAGAGTGTGCAGAACTTTACAAAAATTACATTTTCTAGTGCGCACAGGGCCTTATTTGGCATTTTTCGGCACGAGAAAAGGAGACAGAAGTGGGAATTTCAGATTATGGAGGATGTTAGTCTTAGGGGTACTTTACATGCTGCGACATCGCTAGCGATTGCTAGCGATGTCGAGCGCGATAGCTCCCGCCCCCGTCGCTTGTGTGACATTTGGTGATTGCTGCCGTAGCGAACATTATCGCTATGGCAGCTTCACATGCACATACCTGCTCATCGACGTCGCTGTGACCACCGAACAATCCCCCCCTCAAGGGGGAGGTGTGTTCGGCGTCATAGCGACGTCACTGCGGTGTCACTAAACGGCCGTCCAATAGAAGTGGAGGGACGGAGATGAGCGGGAGGTAACATCCCGCCCACCTCCTTCCTTCCGCATTGCCGGTGGACGCAGGTAAGGAGATGTTCGTCGCTCCCGCGGTGTCACACATAGCGATGTGTGATGCCGCAGGAACGACAAACAACATCGTACCTGTGGCAGCAGCGATATTACGGAAATGAATGACGTGTCAACGATTACCGTTTTGGAATGATTTTGCGATCGTTGCTCATTAGTGTTACACGCTGCGATGTAGCTACCGGCGCCGGATGTGCATCACTAACAACGTGACCCTGACAATATATCGGTAGCGATGTCGCAGCGTGTAAAGTACCCTTTAGATCATTACAGTAGTGGATTCGATGTAGACAGATATGAGGGAGAAGATATAGAACAGTGCATCACTATGGAGAGCTTTCTAGGTGAGTTTAAGGCTATGTTCACATGTGGCATCTTTTTGTCAGTGCATCTTGCGTGCATCAAAAATGCAACGAAAACGCACCAAAAACACACTGCGGCAAAACGCATTGCGTTTTAACTGCGTTTTGCCCAATGTATTTAAGTCAAATCTATTGACTGCAAGGGCTCAAAAACGCAGAAATAATTGACATGCTGCATCTTCAAAAATGCAGCCAAGATGCAGCCAACAAAAGATGCCCAGTGTGGACAGCAAAACGGAAATCTCATAGACTTTGCTGGAGGAAGGAAATGCATGCATGTTGGTGCATCTTTGTGATCTCAAAAACACACCAAAAGATTCAGCAAAAGATGCGCAAAAGATGCCACATGTGAACATAGCCTAAAGGCCCTGTCACACACACAGAGAAATCTGTGGCAGATCTGTGGTTGCAGTGAAATTGTGGACAATGAGTGCCAGGTATGTGGCTGTGTACAAATGGAACAATATGTCCATGATTTCACTGCAACCACAGATCTGCCAAAGATTTATGTGTGTGTGTGACGGGGCCTTAAGGCTAAGTTCACACACTGCATCTTTTGCTGCGTTTTTGAGGTAACAACGATGCTCCAAAATGCATGCATTTCCTTCTCTCAGCAAAGTCTATGAGATTTCTATTTTGCTGTCCACACAGGGCATCTTTTGTTGGCTGCATCTTGGCTGCGTTTTTCAAGATGCAACATGTCAACTCTTTTTGCGTTACAGTGTTTTCGAGTTCTCCAGTCAATACGCCTTGGGCAAAATGCAGTAAAAACGCGTAAAAAACCCCAGTGAAAACGCATTGCGTTTTTGGTGCATTTTAGATGCACTCAAGATGCACTGACAAAACAGATGCTGTGTGTGAAAATAGCTTTATAAATGTATGTTATATTCTGTAGCGGATGTGCAATGACTGGCACATAGTAGAGGTGGTATTGGTGTAGCGGCCAGACAAAAATATGACCATAACTGCTGCATTCAGGATTGATTGGAGAGGGGAAGACTTATTCGTTGTGAGCTGCCATAGTTGAATCGAGAATGGATCTGAGCGACAAGAAGAGTTTTTTCAGTTTCAAAGATAAGAAAAGGGTGCGTCCTTTAGATCAGGGATGGGCAATTCATTTTTCTGAGGGGAGACCATAATTGTTGTGCAGGTCCAAACTCAAGATTAATATTAACATATTATAATTATTTATATTAATAATTGCATCACTTAATATTGAGCAGAAATAAGTATGCTGACACACAGCTACTGCCAATACATGCTACGATAGGACTTATTACAACCTGTATTCTTACCAATAGCAGCTAATAAAAAAATATAATTTACTCCTTTTAATAAAGTTTAGAATTTATGATTAATCAAGTTTTATTAAGTTTTTGAAAAATATACAGGAAAGAAAAAACAGTAATATCGAAACGTACATAGGGACCATGCAGAACCAAAAGTATGACAGGTTGAAGTAACACTAATGCGGGTGTCACACGAGACTATATATCGTGCGATATGTCGGCAGGGTCACGTCGTTAGTGACGCACATCCGGCATCATTTGATATATCGTAGAGTGTGACAGCTATGAGCGACGGTGAACGAACAAAAATACTCACCTTATCGTTGCTCGTTGACACGTCACTCATTTTCAAAAAGTCGTTTCTTCTTCTCTGTGCCGGTTGTTCATAGTACCCGGGGCAGCACACATTGCTCCGTGTAACACCCTGGGAACGATGAACACAGCTTACCTGCGTCCCACCGGCTATGCGTAAGGAAGGAGGTGGGCAGGATTTTTACGTCCTGCTCATCTCCGCCCCTCCGCTTCTATTGGCCGGCCGCTGTGTGACGTCGTTGTGACACCGAACGTCGCACCCCCTTCAGGAAGTGGATGTTCGCCGCCCACAGCGAGGTCGTTTGGGAGGTAAGTCCGTGTGACAGGGGTCTAACGACTAATTGCCCGTGACGCACAAACGACGGGGGCAGGTACGATCGCTCGTGCGATTGCACAATAGATCGTATCGTGTGACGCCCGCATTACACCACAACTTGTTGCGATATTATTTAGTTATTTGGCTAATTATTTGAGCTGCAACAGATCGAAGAGTTCAGATGCCTGATTAAGCCAAACCTTAGTATCTGTTACTATTACAATATCACTTGCCAATATTTATGAACCACATAAGGGAGAGAAAGGAAAGGATGAGAAGGGTAAGGTGGGAAAGGAAAAAGGGAAGGGGGGAGGACCTTTACTGGATTACAAATTGAAAGTCAGGTGATTCTCTAAAAAGGATCCAAGGTTGCCACAATCTGACAAATTTGTTGTTAGTGCCCAAGATTTCTGCGGATAATTCTTCCATCCTGCCATTCAGAGATAGAGAGACTGACTGTTGAATGCCAATGTCTGGGAATCACTAAGCCAGCTGCAATCATGTAAAACCCCAGGAGACATAGTTTCTGTGCGCCGATAGAGCCCGGGAGTATTGATAACATGGCTATCATGAGTGAGGGAGAAATGTTCTCATATGAGTATTGATTATATACCTGAAATACCTTTTCCCAGGAAAATACTAGCTTGGTGCATTCCCACCAGATGTGGATTATTGTGCCTCTCTCTGTGTTTGGCCGGCTTCTCACTTGCGATTAACTCGCACGAGTGCAATGCGAGAAATTCTCGCATTGCACTCGGACCAATGTTAATCAAAGAGGCAGCTCAGATCTGCTATATTTTTTTCTCAGTCCAAATCGGACTGAGGAAAAAAAAAAAAATCGCAGCATGCTGCGTTTTGGTGAGTTTCTCACGCAAGTCTCTTCAATGCAAGTCTATGGGTGCGTGAAAAAAAAAAAAAAAGGTCACATGGACAGCACACGGACCATCCTAGTCACATCCATTTTTCTCAATAGATTTCGATCATGTAGCAGAGAACAATGTAAATGATCCTGTACATAATAGTACATGAGTAGCAGCCGCTGAGGTTAAAAACTGATTACACACTGACAGCACACTGATGAAATGTGAGAAGAAATCGTCTTACTTTCTGGCATGAGAATCGGACCAATTTTACACTCGCAAGTGTGATTCCAGTCTTACACTGCCAACAGGACTCTGATACTAAGGGGAAGATTTTTTTACCTTTGCAGGACACTGGTACCGACTGGTCAAAAGCTTGTAGCTCTTTTTCTGGGCATATGCAGCCACCAACACCTTATGAGTGAATAGATATGCCTTTTGTTTTTCTTCATCAGAGAGGACAGTATACAGTTAATCTTCCCAAGTTCAGATATGACTAGGATCAGTTGAACTATGACCCTGGTTTACTAAATTGCGTATTAGATAAATCAAATGAGAAGGTGGTGACTCCTGTAAGAAGAAATTCTCAAATGGGGTAGGCAAAACCGGTACAAAGTGTCGTCCCTCCCGCAACCAAAGTTTAGAACTTATATGCTCCTGTTATTCAGCCATTGTATCTTGATTAACAGCCCTCCCACATACCATATGATTCCACCACAGACTCCCAGCACAATAGGATGCCCTCACAGTCTCCCAATACAGTATGTTGCTCCCACAACCTCCCAAGATAGTATGATGGCCTCACAGCTCCTCGTAGGCTACAATGCTTCCCGCACAGGATGATGGCTTCCCCACCTTCCCACACACATTATGATGTTCCTCCTCACAGCCCTCCATACATACGTTCCATGGTCCTCACAGCACGTCACACAGTATGATCCCCCACAAAGCCTCCCACAAGGAATGATGGGCCCCCATATCCACCCACAGACAGTATGATGGCCCAATTGACAGTAACAATGTTTTATCACAGCCCTCCTCAGAACATATTGTGATGGTCCTCACAGCCAACCATGCACGTGGTATGACTGTTCCCACAGTACTCCACACATGGTATGATGGTTCTCATAGGCCTCTAGAACAGAAACCTAAGGAAACCTGACATTTAAGAGAAAGTGGAGCAAAAGAGCTGGCAAAGAATGCACTGAAGGAACAGTCAGATATAGGAAAATAAAGATTGGTATCCTTAAAGAGATTGTTTACTACTTCGACAACCCCTTCTCGTTCTGTAGGTTCGTCCTCATTAAAATAAAAAAAAAAACTTATACTCACTTGCCATGCTGGT
The DNA here is from genome assembly GCF_048569485.1 of Anomaloglossus baeobatrachus. Classification (NCBI taxonomy): domain Eukaryota; kingdom Metazoa; phylum Chordata; class Amphibia; order Anura; family Aromobatidae; genus Anomaloglossus; species Anomaloglossus baeobatrachus. Next base: position 674,984,669 of record NC_134354.1, read on the forward strand.
GCTGGTCCAGCAGTGTCGGTGCTCGCGTACCCAGGGCTCATGTGAGTTTTTGATGTCATGCGACCCCCTCACATGCCCAATCACCGCCGGCTTCTCTCTCCCTGCCTTCAGATCTATGAGTTATTAAACCAAAGTGAGAGCTGCCGCTGCCATTCACTGCCTGTTATTTACTTATATGTGCGAAGGCAGAAAGAGGGAAGCCAGCGGCGATTTGGTGCAGGGCTCCTCGTGTGACATCACAACCTCACGTGAGCCGCAGGAACGCGAGTGCCAGCACCACTAGACCAGCGCCAGCACCGGAGATGAGTATAAGCTATTTTACTTCAGTGGGGCCAAACATGCAGAATGAGAAGGGGTTGTCCAAGTAGTAGACAATCCCTTTAAGGATCTTTCTCTTAATGTTGGGGTTTGTTAGGGTTCCGTTCTAGGATCCTATGAGAACCATCTTACTATGTGTGGACAATCCCTTTAAGACCAATAGATCAGAGCATAGTGTTGAAGCTGTATCAAAATTTTGCAACAAAGTACAGAATGTTTACCAAATCCCATTTATAGTACAAGATGAAGATTGTAGGTTAAACACAACACATCCATTTTTTTGTGGTCGTTAGTGATGGTTTTCATGTTAGTTTTATTACATATACAGTCATGGCCAAAAGTGTTGGCACCCTTCAAAGTGTTCCAGAAAATGAAGTATTTCTCCCAGAAAATTAGGTGCAATTACACGTTTTGTTATACACATTTATTTCCTTTGTATGTATTGGAACAACACGAAAAACAGAGGGGAAAAAGGGCAAATTGGACATAATTTCACACAAAATTCAAAAAAAAAAAAAAAATTGACTGCAGTTTGCTAAAAATGTAAGCCAAAATTTGCTTTGGAAAGTGCTTTTTGTCGACAAATGAGACCAAGATATAGCTTTTTGTTGAAGCACATCATTCTACTGTTACCGAAAATAGAGGCCTACAAAGAAAAGTACCTACAGTCAACTATGGTGGAGGTTCAAACTTATTTTGGGGTTGTATTGCTGCCTCTGGCACTGGGTGCCTTAACTGTGTGCAGGTTATCATGAAATTTGAAGATGATCAAAGGATTTTGGGTTGCAATGTTGTGTCCAGTGTCAGAAAACTGGGTTTGCATACTAGAGTCATGGGTCTTTCAGCAGCACAATGACCTCAAACATCCTTCAAGATGCACCCAGAAATGGATGGAAATAAAGCGCTGGAGAGTTCTGAAGTGACCAGCAATGAGTCCAGATCTAAATCCCATTGAACACCCACGGAGAGATCATAAAATTGCGGTTAGGAGAAGGCGCCTTCAATTATGAGAGACCTGGAAGAGTTTGCAAAGTAAGGCTATGTGCGCACTTACCGGATTTTGCCGCGGATTTTTCGCGGATTTGCTGCATGTTTCGCTACAGAAAATGTTCATAACATCTCTGCAGTGAATCACCAGCAAATCCTATGGAGAAAAAAAATCCTGTGCGCACTAGGCGGAATTTGACAGCTGCATGTTTTGCTGCGGGAATCCCGCAGCAAAAACAAGTGCATGTCACTTCTTTTCCGCACATCGCTGCGGGATTTCCCTCCATTGACTCAATGTTAATCATGAAATCCCGCAGGGAATAACGCAGGCAGCAAATTCTGTGCGGTTCACTGCGTTTTCCTGCGTTATTCCCTGCGGTATTTCGCGGTTTACCTCCGGTAATGTGCATCTCTTGTCTGCGGTTTTGCAGGGAAGTGATGTCATTACAGGAAGAGGAAGCCGTGCAGAGTAAACACACACACATCACAGACACACATCACAAACATAGAACACAGACACAGACACATAGAACACACATAGAAAGAAAACGGAAATATAGAAAAAAAAAAAAAGAACGTGGGCTCCGCTGCATATTCACCGTCCAGCCGAGGTAAGCACACAGCGGCGGCCCGGTATTCTCAGGCTGGGGAGGGAGAGGGGCAGGGGTAATGTCCCCTGCCTCACTCCCCCTCCCGCAGCCGAGAATATCAGCCGCAGCTGCCCCGGCACTGTCGCATGCAATATGCGGCACTACCGGAGTGTCCTCGGCTCTTCTTGCCACCGTGTAGCAGTGGTGGCAAGGTAATACAAGGGTTAATGATGGTGGGGGACCACCGCCATTAACCCCAGGCTTGATCATGGCAGTGTCTATGTGACAGCTGACATGATCAACCCGTAAGTAAAGTGAAAAAAACAGACACAGAAAAATCCTTTATTTTAAATAAAACCAACAAGCCTCGTTCACCCTTTTATTAACCCCCCCAAACAAAGCTCCGGCGTAATCCACACAGCTCCGGCTCCTGCGTCCTGCACTGCTGACATCCAGCCGCGACTGTCACAGACACAGGCTGAATGCAGCAGACAGCAGAGGTAATTACCGGTCATTTCCCACGGCCGGTAATGTGAACTCACTGCCGACCGTGGGAAATGCAGCGATCTGTCCTCTATCTATCTATCTATCCCTCTATCTATCTGTCTGTCTATCTATCTATCCCTCTATCTATTCTTCTGTCTATCTACTATCTCAGAATTAAATGACTTTTTTTTTTTTTCTTCAATGTGCTTTATTGCATTGAATGCAATAAAGCACATCCCAACCCGCACGCGGCAAAACCGCGGCAATACCGCGAATAATACCGCGGTAAAACCGCGGCAAACCGCATGCGGTTTTCGGGTGCGGTTTCCCGCGGTTTTTTACCGCGGGTGCGGTAATCTTTGAGAGCATGCGGAATTTACACAAGGAAATTTTATTTCCCAGTGCACACAGAGCCTAAAGGCTGCTTTACACGCAGCGATAGCACTCGTCCCTGTCGTTTGTGCATCACGGGCAAATCGCTGCCCGTGGCGAACAATATCGCCAGTACGCGTCACACCAACTTACCTTTCTAACAACGTCGTTGTGGCCGGCGAACAACCTCTATTTTAAGGGACGGTTCGTGCGGCGTCACAGCGACGTCACACAGCAGGCCTCAAATAGAAGCGGAGGGGTGGAGAGCAGCCGCATGAACGTCACTCCCACCTCCTTGCCAGAGGACGCAGGAATGCTGTTGTTCGTCATTCCCGGGGTGTCACACGTAGCGATGTGTGCTGCCTCAGGAACGACGAACAACCTACGTTCCAAACGAGCAACGATTTTTGGAAAATAAACGACGTGTCAACAATCAACGATTTGGTGAGTATTTGGGATCGTTAGCGGTCACTCGTAAGTGTCACACGCAAAGAAGTCGCTAACTAGGACGGATGTGGTCACAAATTCCGTGACCCCAACGACATCTCGTTAGCGATGTCGTTGCGTGTAAAGCGGCCTTAAGAGTTATAGGAAGCGATTGATTGAAGTTATTTATTCCAAAGGGTGTGCAATTAAGTTGAGGATGCAAACAATTTTGTCGGGCCCATTTTTGGAGTTCTGTGTGAAATTATGTCTGATCTGCCTTTTTTTTCTCTATTTTTTTTTTTTATGCTGTTCGAATACACACAAACGAAATAAACATATGTATAATAAAATGTGTAATTGCAATAATTTTTCTGGGAGACATAATTCATTTTCTTGAATAATTTCAAGGGTGCCAACACTTTCTGCCATGACTGTATTTTACCTTGTGTAGGAGTACAGATATAGAACTCTGTCAAAGGGTTTGCCATTCATTTTAGCTCAGACCGTTATAATGATGCAATCTCTGAGTCGTCATTGATCAATATAAAAGTGGATTCTAAAATATCCAAAAGTGAAACAGAAAAGCAGACGACAAAGATGGTAAGAGTAAATGAGACAGTGAAATAATGAAAGCATGTGATAGAGTCTATGAGACAGTGATAGAAAGAAAAAAAAGTCTGTGAGACCAATAAAGAGTAAAGGCCCATTTACACACACCGTTATCACTAATGAGATATCGTTGGGGTCACGGTGTTGGTGACACATATCCGGCCTCGTTAGCGATGTCGTTGTGTGTGACACCTTTTTGCGATCAGTAACGATCGCAAAAAGGTGTCAAATCGTTCGTCATGTACACGTCGTTCATTTTAAAAAAATCGTTTCTCGTGTGGAACGCAGGTTGTTTGTCGTTCCTACGGCAGAACACATCGCTATGTGTGACACCGCCGGAACGAGGAACAACATCGTACGTGCGGCCGCCGGCAATGAGGAATGAAGGAGGTGGGCGGGATGTTCCGGCCACTCATCTCCAGTCCACCCCTACGCTTCTATTGGGTGGCCGCTTAGCGACGCCGAACGAACCACCCCCTTAAAGGAGAGATTGTTGGGCAGCCACAGCGACGTCGATGAACAGGTAATTGCGTGTGATGCTGCCGTAGCGATATTGTTCACTACGGCAGCGATCACCCCGTGACTCGCCACTGACGTGGGCGGGTGCTATCGCTCGCGACATCGCTAGTGATGTCGCAGCGTGTAAATCCCGCTTAAGAGTCAGAGAGCAAAGAAAAGAGAGAAAGAGAATCAATGAGAGACAGAGATAGAATAAAAGATAGTAAGAGTCTGCAAGAGGCAGAGAAAGAAGGAAAAAGTGAAAAAAGTCAGAGAGAGAGACATACAGAACTAAAGAAAGAGAAAAAGAAAGCGAGTGAGGATCAAAGGAAAACAAAGAAGTTAAAAAAGACAGTGAGAGGAAAGCGAGACTTCAGTTATTTGTGAAGATCCAATAGAGGATAGAAAAGGCAGAAACACCGTATCTTCATTTGTGTTTTTTTTTATTCTTTTATGTTACATGTGCTTCGGGTACAGCATAGGGGGGAGGTGGGGTGAGGCGAATGGGGTGGGACGACGGCTGGCCGTTTCGCACAGTATGTGCTTCGGCAGGTTGCTGTATGTAAACTTGCTCTTTAGATCTTTGGCTGTTAACAATCTGCCTCTTTTGAGTAATAGAATGAGACTAAAAAGTGACAACTGGGGACAGAAGCGATTGACACTTTCCTCTCCCAAGACATCAGCTGTTTTATTCCCCATAAGATGTCTGCAAAATGCTATTTAAAGTTACATCTTTAAACCTTCTGAAACAAACATTATTGATCTTCAAATTGAATAATCTTGACAAAACCCTGCGGATGTTTGAGCAGCACAGTATACACTCCGCACTTTGTTCTGTGAATTATTATTTATAGAAGCAATAGCATGACTTTGACCTAGCTCTGACATCGCTAGACTTTATCGGGTCTTGGGCTATGTAAATAAATTACACTCAAGGAATATAAAAATACATTACTGATTTAAAGAGATAATGATCAAATCGCTTATTGGTATTCTATGCCTCTTGGGTGAGATGTCTATCTATCTGTTTTGGCATACATGAACACTGGCCCGGGGACCAAATTTGGCCCGTAGCCTATGTTTGGCCCGCATTGCCCAAGATATTTTGGACTACAGTGTTTAATAAAGGGTTTTTGATATGAATATTTCCCATCCAGCGTCCATACGTGCACATGTCCCTGTCTGCTTGGCTCCTTCTCCCAGCCAAGACAGCTTCCCGTGCCTGTTCTTGTTTTGCGTGTATACACACTGTGCCTGCAGTTACACCATTTGTCAGACTCTGCTCTTGCATGAACAGGTGAGCCACGGCCAGAAATTCTGTGTTATTTTGCAGAGCAGCAACAACACGCAGCACTGTCAGAGATTAGGGTCAGTGATTTACTCACTAAGACCCAAAGCTCCATGCTGATCGGGCAAAATCAGGTTTCTCAGCCACACACCGCACCGATCGGCACCCACAGGTCAGAGAACAGTCATGAAATCACTGCTTTTAATCTCGAACAGGGTAACCCCAATTTGCAGACACAATGTTTCGGGGTGATTACCCCACGTCAGTGCAAAGTATGAGATCTGATCTGGCTTATATGAGAAAATAAGACGGGGTCAAATGGGAAAACATTTCTCCTAGCGAAGACTAACACAGCAATCTGGCACGCCAGTGAAGAGACTTATAGCTGCAAACTCCTCTGGGAAATATGCAAATTGTCTCTTCAGGGAGACAATTTGCAGTTCTGATCTGGCATAATCCTAAAGGCTGCTTTACACGCAGCGACATCGCTAGCGATGTCGCTTGTGAAAGTACCCGCCGCTGTCATTTGTGCGTCACGGGCAAATCGCTGTCCGTGGCGCACAATATCATTAGTCCCAGTCACACGTACTTACCTGCCTAGCGACCTCGCTGTGGTCGGTGAACTGCCTCTTTTCTAAGGGGGCGGTTCGTGCAGTGTCACAGCGACGTCGCACGGCAGCCGTCCAATTGAAGCGGAGGGGCGGAGAGCAGCCGCATGAAAGTCACGCCCACCTCGTTGTGGGAGGACGCAGGTACGTTGTTGTTCGTCGGTCCTGCGGGGTGTCACACGTAGCGATGTCTGCTGCCTCAGGAACAACGAACAATCTGTGTCCAGCACCATCAACGAGATTTGAACGACGTGTCAACGATTAGGTGATTATTTTTGATAGTTAGCGGTCGTTCGTGCGTTTCACACGCAACAACGTCGCTAACGAGGCCGGATGTGTGTCACGAATTCCGTGACCTCCAACGACATCTCGTTAGCAATGTCGCTGTGTGAAAAGCCCCCTTAAGTCTTATCAGCAAAAATTCCACTACCAATATTATAGCTAATACTGATGGCCACATAATAAAATGTGCCAGTGGGATAGCATAAACTCTTAAGATCATATTATTAACTGGAGGACAAGGCGTATGGCATGCAAAAAGGTATACATTTATTTGACAAACAACAAACACCATAAATACAAGTAGACATGTGAATACAAATAAATACAATGAAGTTGGCCAAAAATATTGACTATGCGATCCTATATGCATATACACAATCAAAAGAGGATAGTATAAAACAGTGTATTTAGAGAGGGGGTAAATAGTAAAAAGTTTTATGTGGACATGAGCAGAACAGTCTAACAACTGAGATAAAGAGTTTTTCCAATATTGTCCTTTAAAGTGCAAAATCTCAAAAAAGACTATGTCCAACCCATGTCTCCACATAAACAAGGCCCCCTTCCCAGCAAACAGATTAACCTCAATGTACTTAGGTTTCGCTGTTTTTGGAAAATTTACATTGAGTGCTGTATTGAACCGCTTCCTCAGGGGGGAAATCAGCAAAAACAAAAAAAGAAGAGGTTCATTACAGGGTTAATCTGTCTGCTGGGAAGAGGGTCTTGTTTATGTGGGAGACATGGGTTGGACATAGTCTTTTTTGAGATTTTGCACTTTAAAAGAGAAAATTGAAAAATTCTAAAAAAAAAATTTATATCACTTGTTCTGCTCATGTCCACATAGAACGTTTTACTATTTACCCCCTCTGTAAATACAATGTTTTATACGATCATCTTTTGATTGTGTATATCCATATATGATCACATAGTCAATATTGTTGTCCAACTTCATTGTATTTATTTGTAATCATGTTTACTTGTATTTATTTGTTGTTTGTCAAATAAATTTATACCTTTTTGCATTCCGTACTCCTTGTCCTCCAGTTGATAATAATAAATCCTAAGTCATATGGCAAGGCTCATTAAAGTGTCACTTTTGACTTTTAGGATTGCTAATTCCAATAGGTGGCACTAGAGTTCGTCTCCTTCCTCCCTGAAGAGACGATTTGCATATTTCCCATTCCAGCTATAAAGTATCCTCACTGGCATGCCAGATCGGTTTGTCAGTCTCAGCAAGGAGAACCATTTTCCCCTTGCCTACAGTAAAGCATGGTGGTGGAAGTGTTATGATTTGGGGCTTTATGAATGCTGGTGACTGTAAAAAGCTACAATTCATTGAGGGAGCCATGAATGCCTACAGGTACTGTGACATATTGAATCAGAGCATGATCCCATCCCTTCGAAAGCTGGGCCACAGGGCAGTATTCACACATGATAATGACCCCAAATACACCTATAAGACAACAACTACCTTGCTAAAAAAGCTGAGGATAAAAGGTGCTGGACTGGTCAAGCATGTTTTCAGACCTAAACCTTTTTAAGCATCTGTGGGGCCTCCTCATCCTCCAGCTCTGTGATGTCATCATGGAGGAGTGGAAGATGATTCCAGCGGCTCCTGTGACGCTGTAGAGAACTCCATGCCCAAGAATATTAAGGTAGTGTTTGAAAATAAATGGTGGCCACACAAAATATTGACACTTTGAGTACAATTTAGGTATTTTTACTTTAGTGGTGTACTCACGTTTGTGGCCAGCCGTTTAGACATTAATAGCTGTATGTTGAGATATTTAGAGGACACAGCACATTTGCACTTTTATACAAGCTGCAGACTCACTACTTTACATTGTATCAAAGTGTCATATCTTTAGTGTTGTCCCATGAAAAGATATAATTAAATATTAACAAAAATGTCAAGGGTATACTCACTTTTGTAATATACTGTATATATGCATATATAAAATGCTCCTAAATTGAACCTCATAAGAGACTCATGTTGGCCAAATCACTGGCTCATGAACATTTAAATGCAAATTTAAGGCTATGTTCACACGCTGGGTTTTTCTTTATGCAGCCAAAACCTCCTCTCTCCGTGTTCAAAATGCCCATTTTTTTCAGTATTTTTTTTTCCTTTACAATGTTTTCTGCGTCCGGATCACGTGTGCGCTTTGTCTACAGAACATGTTTAAGAAAATTAGTTTTATTCCCCAAAAACGTAGTGACAAATGCTGTTGCGTTTTTTGCCGCTATTTTCACTTTTTCATTCCTTTCTATGGGTGAAAAAAAATGCTGTAAAAATACTGAAAGGCTGCAGTCCTCAAAATTCCTTTTGATCCCTTCCTTGCGCAGGAGCGCTGGCATATCTGACAATGTTCCAGCATGGTCGGACACATCCATTACCTAGCGGAACGATTATCTCGGGACAGGAACATATTTTTAGCACATCCAGTCGTGGAACTTATTTTATCCTATGATCTATTAATTAAAATGAACTTTGTTGGTGGGACAAGACAACCCCTTTAAGTTTATTTCCAAATGAAACGATTCCTCTCTGTATCACAGTTTGACATCCCTGTATTATGGAAAAGTTTTTAAAGACATATCAAGAAAGAGATTTTCATTGGTCCCAATTAATCATTGCCTTTGCACAGATTTTTGTCTAGTTTTTGCACCCAATTCATTTTTCTATCTGCACCTTTTCCGAACACTATTTTATATGTGCTCACCTGTTTTTTCTTGTTTTGTTTTTTTTTTCCCCCTCTGTTTTCAGCTGCATGTGGCTGATTCATCATATATAGCTTTTTAAAAAATTGCAAAATTGGGCACAGCTCTACTGCAGTTACACTTATGTGTAACTTTACGTATGCCTTCCAAAAGTTGCATGTTTTTCAATATTTGAAAAAAAAGTTGCAAAAAAACAGTTAAAGGGAATCGGTCACCAGATTTGGTGACTATAAGCTGCGGGCACCACCAGTGAGCTCATCTAGACAGCATTCCAGAACACTGTATAAAGAGCCCAGGCCGCTGTGTAGAACGTAAAAACCACTTTTATTCTACTCACCTAGGGGTAGGACCAGTCCAAGGGGTGTTGCTGTTCTCCAGTCCGGCGCTTCCTCTCTGCTATGATCTCCGTCCTCCTTCAACCCAGCCCAGTGTGGATGACATGTCCTACGTCATCCACATCGGGTGGCGTTAAAGTCCTGCGCAGGTGCACTTTAACCTTTCCTCACGACTGTGCATTACAGCACTATGTTCTGCCCTCAGCAGGGCAGATCAAAGTGCGCCTACGCAGGACAGCAGTGTCGGCCTTTGTTGATGACATAGGACATGTCATCCATACTGGGCTGGGTAGAAGGATGAATGGCGATCGCCGCAGAGTGGAGGTGCCGGACTGGAGAGCAATGACACCCATCGGAGAGGACCGCCCCCTAGGGGAGTATAATAAAAGTGTTTTTACTTTCTAAACAGTGGCCTGGGATCTTATATACAGTATTCTAGAATTCTGTATATAGGGGCTCCCTGGTGGTGGCCATAGCTTATAGTTGCCAAATCTGGTGACAGGTTCCCATTCATTTTTTTAACTTTATGTCAGAACTGACTGGGCCATTTTGACGAATTTGATGCAATAAAAGTCAGCAAGACAATAAAAAAAAGAAAAGTGACAAAGAAAAAGAAGCAAATTTGAATGTTTAATGTGGATTAATTTCTCATTTATTTATTAAAATGCATTAGATTTATTCAATCTGCCATTTCTTTTCCGTAGATTCCTACCAGTCTATAATAGCCTATCTTGCGTCACTATGTTAATAATTATTGCAGACAAATGAAAAGCTCCTTATGGGTCATTCTAATAAAAGCGTAACATAAAGCAATGACCAGATAGATTTATCTAATATGGAAATATTAGTCAGTGACAGAATATTCCATGCTTTGAGGACGTCAGTAAGAGACTGATTGTTATTTTTCATTCTTATATCGTTCAGTATTTGCTGATTCTAATGGCAGGACCCCCACTGATCTATTCATGTGGAGTGATGATATAGTACTATGCCCTGTGGGTGGGCAAGAGGACCAGGAATAAGAAGCAAATTCACCACCACTGTAAATTCTCTGAAGGCTGCACTAATCCATGAGGAAGGGGCGGCGTGTAACATGCAGAACCAAAAGTCATTGAGCTGTCGGATTAAGCCGAGAAAGAGTTGTAACGTATCGCAGTATAAATAAGAAAAATTACCTTGGGCATCTCCTCCTGATGTAAGGACAGCAATAGCTTTGCCAACTCCCAGAGTCTGGGCTTCATGGTGCTTAGATCCTGGCAACATCTTCTTATCTGTAGAACACAAATTCTTGCATGAATCCTTGTGCCCTCAGCCTGGCTCCTTCTGAGCTGCCCGCAGAGTGAGGCAGAGCGAGGAGCGCTGCGGCGTTTTGTAGGTCACACTATCCCTCAGAATGACAAGTCAAAATGTCACTACAGGTTACCTTCTATGCGGAGTCAGCCAAACATAATCCGCCCGTCTTGTAAGGGCCAAATAAACAAATACAAATGATGCTGTGGGCTAATATACGGCTACAAGAACCTGGCCCGGGCACACCAGAGACATGCCGATCTGGTCCTCAGTGATTCAGCACTGCAGTCAAAAATCAGCGTCGTCATTGCTATAAAATGTGCCTGTAGACTAGAATAGGAAAGATACTCAAAAAACAAGAAAAATTCGACCTGTCAGACCAATACTTTCCTTGACAGCAGATCTCAGATAATTGTCTGCAATGAGATCAGCCGGGCATGCATGACATAAGAGGAGGAAATACGCAACGATTTACGTCTGGCTGCACGTCTCTTCCGGGAAACAAAGGATCTGACATGTTGAAATCCAACAAACCCAATCTTCGGGTCCCCCCTGTGCAGATCTATGCGTCTCCATGGTTACTGACTCTATAGAATCCTGTGTGTATTCTACTCCTGCAGTCATCTGTCCCGTCCCCTGCCCCTGCTACTGAGATTAGACGGCACAGGCCTGGATGTAGTCTGTTACCATGGAAAGAGACAGGTCTGTATAGGGGCCTGTTCACACAAAACTGGACAAGATTTTTCATAATAGTTATATGTAAAGTTTGACAATATTTTTTTACATGTATCAGAGCTATGCAGGCTAGGATAGGATATGGAAATAAGGGGTACTTCACAAAGCAATCACATAAGCGATCTCACAGCAGGAGCCAGATCGCTGCTCAGTGTCACACACGGCGAGATCGCTACTGAGATCGCTGCTGAGTCACATTTTTTGTGACCTCATTAGCGATCTCGCTGTGTGTGACACGGAGCAGCGTTCTGGCCCCTGCTGTGAGATCGCTGCTCGTTACACACAGCCCTGGTTCGGTTTTTTTATTGTTGCTCTCCCGCTGATAAGCACACATCGTTGTGTGTGACCGCGAAGGAGCAATGATCTGAATGTGCAGGGAGCAGGAGCCGGCGTCTGACAGCCTGCGGTAAGCTGTAACCAAGGTAAACATCGGGTAACCAAGGTGGTTACCCGATATTTACCTTCGTTACCAGCCTCTGCAGCTCTCACGCTGCCAGTGCCGGCTCCTGCTCCCTGCACACGCTAAGTTAAGCGGTGTGAGCTGGTAACTAAGGTAAACATCGGGTAACCATACCCGATGTTTACCTTAGTTACCAGTGTCCGCAGCTTCCAGACGCCGGCTCCGTGCAAGCGCAGCGTCGCTTGCACGTCGCTGCTGGCTGGGGGCTAGTCACTGGCAAGATCTGCCTGTTTGACAGCTCACCAGCGACCATGTAGCGACGCAGCAGCGATCCTGACCAGGTCAGATCGCTGGTGGGATCGCTGCTGCGTCGCTAAAGTGTGACGGTACCCTAACCCTTTACCTCATGTGCAGGGCATTGCAGCTTAGGTATCCATGGTTACGTCCACTCATATAGTGACAGTAAGTTAGTTGCCCGTGATCGTAACCATGGATGAGAAGATCCAAGTCCAGCTTTTCTAACAATAGGCTTCTTTATTATTAAAATGATTAAACCAAACATATGAATTACATATAGACAATAAGTATATACCAATACATGTGTATGTCCTATCAACAAATACATACATTTTATGGATGTTATATCAACATGCAATTTTTATATGTTTATTTAATATGTAAATGTAGGTTGCCATCTTGTACCACATTTTTTGTACATTAACTTATTGTCCATATGTAATTAATTTGTTTTAATTCACTGTGATTTTCTTTGTGGGTGTATTTCACTTGTAATTAGTTGTAATTGGAGGCTGGTGTTACACACAGGAGCAGGGGTATTTTAGAAGCACTACTCCCATCTGCTCATATCATGACTAAGGGTGCGTGACAGCAGAAACTAGCAGAGGCATCATAGGGGATGTGGCGTGTGCTGTAATTTTGTAATTTTAACAATAAAGAAGCCTACAATTAGTAAAGATGGACTTGGATTTTCTTGTCATCCATGGTTACGACCATGGGCAACTAACTAACTGTTACTATATGCGTGGACGCAACCATGTATACCTAAGCTGCATTGACCTGCACATGAGGTAAAGGGTTATTCCCTTCTCCAAGATTCTATCCCACTATGTAGTAAGTGAGGTGTAGTAATAATAATAATAAATAATAATAAATAATAATAATAATAATAATAAAAAATACCTCCAATTAGAAATGTAGTTGTACTGCCCGTTCTGGTGTCCCTGAGCTGTCCTACCCCCTCCCCCGGCTAGGACTCTCACCTTCCCAGCCACCCAGCGGTGACTGCTCTGTCCCCGATCCCTGCTGCTGTCTCTCAGGGCCTGTACACACTGTACAGTCCTCCTGGAAGTGTCCTTAATATGTGTGTGGACATGCCTATTTTCTTAAAGAGCCAGTACGCCCTGACCTGGAAGGGACAGTACAAAAAGTATAGAAAAGCAGGTTGATATACCGCGCCACACCACAGAAGTCAAAAATGTTAAAAGTAAATCCCTTTTTCTTTATTTTCACAGGTCTACGCGTTTCAGGGACATATCCGTCCCCTTCCTCAGGACAATGTACAGAAAATACTAATAAGAATAAGATAGTATTTTCTGTACATTGTCCTGAGGAAGGGGACGGATATGTCCCTGAAACGCGTAGACCTGTGAAAATAAAGAAAAAAAGGGATTTACTTTTAACATTTTTGACTTCTGTGGTGTGGCGCGGTATATCAACCTGCTTTTCTATACTTTTTGTACTGTCTCTTCACCGCGGGACCGCTGCCTCCCACACCATCATATCGTGGTTTACATGCTTTGAAAGGGGTTGTGACTGGCACAACCAAACCAGGTGAGTGTACCTGCCAGTATTCACTTCCACGTGTTTACCGGGTAAGACCCTATTTGCGCCTTATCTTTCCACAGTTATCTCATCTACCTGACCTGGAAGGGCTGAGAGGTATCAGGTATTTAAGGCACTTTCTCGTTAAGGGAGGTGCCTGAGCAACGTTGCTAGTTCTCAGGTCCCTTTGTGTGCCGCTGCTGTTACTGTGCTGTGGCTGATTCATATCTGTGTTTCAGTGCATGACAAATGTGCTGTTGCTGCTGCAACTATCCACACCGGCCACTTGCACGATATCTGCTGCTGCAAGTATCTTCTCTGGCTGTTCCTATGATATCTGCTACTGCTGCCTCAACAATCCATGTCAGGCGTTCATACGATACCAGCTGCTGCACCTACAACTACCCATATATCAGCCGCTGCTAGGATACCGGGTGCTGCTTTTGCTAACAGAGACTATCTGTGTTCATATCTGTGACGCCAGCCTGCCAAGGTACCGTTGATCCCTTGGGGCTGCCCTCTGTCAGCTACCTACCAGCGTGCGTGTCTATCACCATCTCTGGTGGCTTTAGTGAAGACTCAGTAGCCATTCTAGTTTGCTCCTCAAGGCCAGTGATCGATATCTTCAGTCCAGTTTATCCACTAATCCCATGCTCACCATACAGTAGATTTTGTGTTATACTGAGCCTGAAGAAGAGACCTGAGTAGTCTCGAAAGCTTGCTATTATTACCATCTTTTCAGTTAGCCATTAAAAGGTATCCACCACTGAGGACTTCAGTTCTTTTAAACAATTTTTTATCTCTACTGGCTAACACGGTACAAAGATATATTTTACCTGTATCATACAGTAGTATAATTCTTCTGATTCACTATGTCGTTTACCTCATGTGAAGGGCATTGCAGGACCTTAGGTATCTATGATTAGAACCACTAGCACCGGTCACTAAATGCGTGGTCGTAACCATGGATACCTAAAGTTCTCCAATGGCCTGCACTTAGGTAAGTGACATAGTGAATCAACATAACTATACTACATTTCTAATTGCAGGTATTTGCTAATATTATTATACCTACTAATTTTTGGCATAGGATGTTGGAGACGGGAATAACCCTTTAAAAACAGTTGTAAAAATGCATATAGTTTATGTTTCTATGGTTCCTTGAATCAGTGCAAGAAATTCTTTTGCCACCATCTTGGCTGTAGTTACACTATAATATTTGCCCTAACTTCAAGCAGCATAGTCTGTGGTAAATGCAGCATTTGGTTTTCTTACATGATCGCTTAACTCTTGGAAGATATTTGCAGAACTATGTGAGGGGAGCAGAGCTGGGGCACTAGGCCCAGGTGCAGTCAGGTAGAGATGTGGGGGAGGGGAGAAGGATGGGGACTTGAAGTCCTGCCTTTTTCCTCTGTAATTCAGAAAATTACAACACTTACAGCCTTTACTGGCTGTTGTAACTTGATGCATGAAGTAGCTCTATCAAGCAACCTAACAGGAATCTGTCACCACTTTTAACCTATCTAAACTATTAACATGGGCATACAGGTTATAGTATGCTTAAAAAAAGTCCTACCTGTCTGTCTCATATCAGATGCCTTGTGGTGGATAAATCATTTTTTACACTTTAGATAAATGATGTCTTCCAGGCTATGGGTCAGATGCTGCTTGGAAGATAACTCCGCCTTCAGGGTTTATTTTAAATAAAAAGTGCGTTATCAGTGTGATGTGTGATGGCCGCTCTCTGCTCTCACTGCAGAGCTGTGTGTGATTATAACGGACACTTCTGCAGGTTCCTATCAGCTTCATCTTCCATCTCACAAGCAGAAAGTATTGCAATATTGGTGCAATAAAGCAGAGCTCAGTGAGTTGCAAAAAATGTGTCTGCAAGAAGACAAATTTAATTTCTCCTGTTCTGTATCACTTACTTGTCTCACACTGGTAATGCCCCTTTTAATTAAATTCTCTGGAGGCGGAGTTATCTTCCAGGCAGCATCCGCCCCATAGCCTGGAACAGCTCATTTACATAAAGTGATAAAAGATGATTTATCCACAACATGGCATCTGATACAAGACAGACTGGTAGGACTTTTTTCAGCAGTCTATAACCTATATGACCATATTAAAAAGGGAACCTGCCAGGTGCAATATGTACCCAGAACCATGAGCAGTTCTGGGTGCATATTGCTAATCCCTGCCTAACCGTCCATGTACCCTATATCTAGTAGCATAGCTAAAGGGCTCTTTAGAAAATTATTTCTTAAGATCCTTTATGATATGCTAATGAGCGCAGAGAGTAATCACAAGGGCGTTAGTTTCTACACTCATTCCACCTCTTAGCATGTTAGCACACCCACAGGGGCATCCTAACATGCTATTCAATGCCCATGGCCCAGCATCATCAGCGGCAATGACGCGTGTACCTGTGTCTGTTGCACCACCTCAGATGCCGAGCTTCGGCTCAGTGCACAAGGATCAGAAGTCACCGCACTTCCAGTAATGCGCATTAGACCTCTCTGAAGCTGGGATACGTACACCCGGCTTCATAGTGCACAAGACAGTTAGTGCGGGGCATTGTGATCCATGCGCACTGACCCTAAGCTCGGCATCTGAGGCGGTACAACGATGACAGGTATGCACAGGTATTTCACTACTGATGATGACACTGGGCCATGGGCATTAAACAGCATGTTACTATTTGTGGGCGTGCTAAAATGCTAAGAGAGTGGAATGAGAGCAGGAACTAACGCCTTTGGGACGAATCCCTGAGCTCATTAGCATATCATAAAGGATCTGTAGAAATACTTTTCTAGAGGGCTCTTTATCTATGCTAGTGTATACAGCGACCGTTAGGCAGAGATTAGAAATATGCACCCAGAACTGCTCGTGGTTCTGGGTGCATATTGCACCTGACAGGTTCCATTTAATACGTTAGATAGGTCAAATGTGGTGACAGATTCCCTTTAAAGGGAATTTGTCAGCAGATTTTTACTACCTCATCTGAGAGCATAATGATGTAGGCGAGGAGATTCTGAATTCTACAGTGCACCATTTAGACTACTGGCTGAAGCCATTCTGACACAATCTGTATTTTTAGGTTTAGTCATGTAGCTGAGCCCAAAGAGCTGTCCGCCCACACCAAGCTCTCTATATTGTACATTGAGAGTGAGGTGTCAATCACAGGAGGGGGCGTGCCGGACTGCCCAGCACTGCCAGCTAGATAAGAGAGGCATAGTTGATTTTTGTTTTATTTTTTTTTTAACCCGTACAACATGCTGACTTGAGCTTACACAGCAAAAACCTGCTGACAGATTCCCTTTAAGCAAGAAGCAGACCCTGGTAAGTATGTATATGTATGCAATGTGCAGAAATTATCATTGCTGATAAAAGTCCTGGACTTGACATTACTGTTGCCTCTAATTTTTACTCATTTCTACGTACAGTAACAAATAGCATCTTTTCAAGCTACGGGTATAAAACTGAAAATGATCAAATAATCATTAATAGAAAAAACACATTGGTCTTACCAGTTCCAGTCTCACTGGGGTTTTCGGTGGAGAAGACCTCGTCCTCCAGGTTATCTGATAATAGAAGCAGAGATGTTCACAGTCTGGGGATGTTCTCCTACAGATCGTCTTATGTTACCATTCTACTTCTGACTACACTGGAAGATAGGAACTCTACACAAGAAATAACAGCAAAAGATCTTAACTACAATCAATGTTTAAGAAGGTTCATGGCTGACAGCGAGACAAAGCAAGCAGCGCTCAGTAATCTGGTCAGGTACAGAAGAGGAAGCAGCCAGACAAAAAGGCAATGATTCACATCAGCAACTCATACTAATTACAACTAAAAATACCGAAAGTGCCAAATTCTAGGTTTTACACCGACATGTCCCTCTGAATTAACCCTATGCATTTGTTTTATGATTAAAATGAGAAGTGCTTTTGTAAATCCTGGGACCCCTTGATTCTGAGAATGAAGGGGCTGCAGCTTTAGTTTAGTCCTGGTTTAGATCTTCAGCCGTTCTCCTGCAGAACAGGCCTCCGGTTGTGTATGGAGCCCAAGCGCGGCCCTATTCATTAGACTAGGACGGGGCTCCCTTCGTTCCCAGGGTCAGTCAAGAAACTAACAGTGAGAGGTACAGGAGGGGCAACATATAATGGTTTTACAAAACATAATACAGCTTCATGCTCGAGCCATTAACATGGATTAATCAATTAATTTTAAGATACAAATGACATGTTATTAAATATATCTCTTAGACCTGATGAGATTGGTGTACTTACTTTGTGAAGATATGTCAGAAAGCTGTATAATTTTGAATACGTTTACTCTAGCTAGATTTATCAAATGCTCATTTTAATATCAGACTTGAAAACTTTCACAACCATTTCAGAAAAAATAAATAAAATGTACTTTGATCCAGTTACTCAATAAACGATCCTTGAGGCAGATCCAGCCCACAAAAGAGTTAGCTCTCCTGTCCCTCGGGAATGTTTCTGCTTCAGGGTTTAGGATAGGTTTATTAAGACATTTTTTTAACAGCTGCCAGAAACCTAATTCCAAGATATTGGAAGCAAACTAGAATCTCATCATGGGATGAATTCATAGCAGAGTGCAACGAGATCCTCAGGATGGAGACCTTGATAGGTCAGACACTCGGCAACAAGGACAAAGTTGATGCTACGTGGGCCCTGTGGATCATGTTCAGGGACTCACCGGATATGGGTCTATGGATTCACGGGAGGCAGGTATGTAGGTAATTTTCCATTCTCTTATTTCTGTACCTGGAAGGTTAGCCTTGAAAATGTGGTTTTGATGTAGGAGGGCGCGTCCATTCGGGTGGGAACCCTTTGTGCCCTTCCCCTTTCACCTTACTTTCCCACGTTTCTGTTGTCTTTACTGTCTCTAAATTCTTTTTCCACCTCCTCTTCTTTCTCTCTTTATTTTTCAACTTGTTCTTCCTATTTCACACACATACGAATTGTACTTGTTATTTTTGGTCACCAGTGGCGCAGGTGTAGTCAAGGAACTGTGATGTTTTTAGCAGCTAGCTTGGGATATATACCCTCAGCCTGCGCGCTGTGCAATAGTTTGATTATCTTCTTCTATTCTAATAAACTTTGATTTGAACAAAATGTACTTTGAATGTTATGAAATACAACATTGGCCTCAAAGCTCAAATGCTGTACAATTGGAATTTCAGTATAGGCGAGGCATATATTACTAGCAAGTGAAGAGACAGTTATGTGGCGCCCTGGCCTAGCCAGGTTGTCACAGATAACATACACACACCCCCACCCCCATTAGACAGGGACACCAGCCAAACAAAAACCCTTGTTGCCTCCCTCCAGTGTCTGATGTTCACACCAGGTGGGGCGGAGCCAAGCGGTTGGCCTCACCCACCAAGGAGTTCACAGGCCTGGAGGCGGGAAAAGTGACAGTTCAGTGTTGAGCAGTGAAGAGTGAGGAGTAAACACTTGGGTGTCTGGGTTTGTGGCCCAGGCACCGACAGCAAGGTTGGCAGACGGTGGTGGCTGTCTGCAGGAGTGGTGAAGCAACGCGGAACCGTAGGACCGGGGTCGGGCGTTGGCCCGCCGGTACCGACCGGGGAGCGTAGTGAACCTAGCACACACAGGCAGAGCCATCGGACCCCGACTAGGCTTGGAGCCGCCATCAATAGTCAGATCCGAATGTGACTGGAACCCCAGGGGTTTTACAACATCAAAAGTCCCGATTGAAGGCAACAGCCCACACCGTGAGGGTATACAGCTACTGCCTAAGGCTAGAGACCCAAGGGCCAGCGCCTGCAGGCAAACGGGCTCCTCCGGTACCCATACACCGGGGAGCGGACTACCATTGGGAATCCATAGTAGTCAGAAGGAGAACATCAAGGTGCAGGAAAAGACAGCCACCATCACCTGTCCGGGGAGAAACACAGCAGCCGGCTGCGGGACCCGTCCATCCAGCCGTTTGGTTTACCGAGGACTTTGTACCTTTCTTGCTGAGTGAGTACACCCGTGCCATCCGGCACCGCGCCGTGCTGTCCCTGCAACCCTGCACCTCACCAACCCTGCCTCCCCGTCACATCATTGGGCCCCGGGACCACCGACCCCTACCCACGGAGGGGGAAAACAACATCCCAGCTGCTCCCTACCATCGCTCCCGGGATCCCCGTCACCAGCAGCGGTGGTGCCCATCTTCACCACGACCCGTGGGTGGCGTCACGGACTAAATTCCCCAAACTAACCACCCCTTTCACTCACGGGCGAGGAGCGCCGCTCGAGTCCCCAGATCCGGCCCACCGCTCGAGCCACCGAGCAGCAGCAGCAGCCGCAGCAGCGCCGGACCCGAGCGTTAGCGAGAGCGCAGCAGCGACTGCGTCCTCCCCGCCCGCGACAGTTACACTCTGAAATGCTATGATAGGTTAACAAGGAATATAGGAATATGAACATGCATTACTGCTAAGAAAATACATATAAAAATTGAGATACTTCGCATATAAAAAAAACCCCTTCCGATTGAGCACTCCTTCTCAACAGTCTTAGGCGATTTTAATTCCTTATTAGCAGGTTCCTAGCATAAATTTTAGGTTTTATTTACCCAAATAGAGGCATTAGAGTAGGCAGGGACCCATCATTAGAGATATGCCTTGACGTTGGCTGTTGGGCTCACATACTGGCCTTTTTTTTATGTACTACTTTTTTAGCAGTAATGCATGTTCATACTTCTATATTCATTGCTAACATAACATGTCTTAGCATTTCAGAGTGCAACTGTCTCTATTTGTTAGAAAACTTTTCATGTTAAGTATGCACCTTTTCATAATTGAGTGTTAAGAAGTGCCATCAGTCTTTTTACTTATATTAGTAGGAAAGGTGGGAATTGGTGGCCAAACCGATGCAAAGGCCGTTTATCGACTTTCATACTTAAAGGGAACCTGTCACCTGATTCATGCTGTTCAAACCGCGGGCAGCATGAGTTGATCCTGGCTGAAGGATTGCAGCCAAGTAATTTTCTCTATGAGACACTCCGGAGTTACAAAAAAAAAATATACTTGAAATAACTGGCAGTGGACCATAGCCAGAGATCAGATTAGTTTGGATCCTTTACTGGCCGGCAGGTGATTAACAGGTCCCTTCCATAGTGAGATACCTGTCAATAACCTCAAGCAGTGCTGGGAAAAAGTCAGTCAGAAGCAGAGGCAATCTAGTCTGCTCTACAGCTGTGGTCAGCTGCCGGATACTTAAAGGATATTTTCTCAGAAACGCCGGAGAGTCTCATACCAAAAATTACTTGGCTGAAATTGTTCAGTCAAGATCTACTTCATGCTGCCCACAGTTCAGCAGCATGAATCAGGTGACCGGTTCCCTTTATTTATGAGAGGCGATAAATGGCTGTTGCATCGCTTTGGGTGCCAGCTCCCTCCCTTCCTAGTAATATTTGTCTCAACTATGCCTGCTAAATAAGCACTAATAAAGAAGATGACAACTAATTGGTGACGGTGTCACGGGTGTGTCATGGGTGACAGACAGTAATATGATATCCGGCAATAGAAGGTCACAGCGGATGTAATTGGTATCCTATGTATCTCCTCTGCTTTATTTTCATCCCTTTCCCTTTAGAACCCTGCAGAGCTCCTCACCCTTTCAGATGCTGTTCATCAGCACTTCCTTCCTTGGGGTCTATATATACCTTCATTTTCCCATACTCAGTGCTGGTGATAAGTCCTTTAGGCTACTTTCACACATCAGTTTTTTGGCATCAGGCACAATCCGGCGTGTGCCTGATGCAACGGATCCGGGGAAGAATATGCAAAAGCAGATCCGTTGGATCCAGTTTTTTGATGGATCCAAAATACCGGATCCATCAAAAAACGGATCCGGCGCATCCGTTTTTGCATCCGTTTTGTCCATTTTTTGCCGGATCCATTTTTTTTACATCAAATTGGACATACACAGTTTAAAAAAACGGATCCGGCGGCCGGATAGGCTTCTATTGTAAATCACGCCGTATCGCACCGGATCCGGCGCGATGCACTTTTTTGTCAGAGACAAAAAACATTACAAGAGCCGTTACATCCGGCCGCCGCATTAGCTAATTACGCCGAATCCAGCAAAAGCCGGATACAACGCAATGCCATCCAGCACAATCCGGCACTAATACAAATCAATGTGGATAAAACGGATCCGGTGCCGGATCCGTTTTATCCATTTTTTTCCGGATTGTGCCTGATGGAAAACTGATGTGTGAAAGTAGCCTAACCCTTAACAACTCATCAAGGGAACCTGTCAGGTGCAATATACACCCAGAACCACGAGCAGTTCTGGGTGCATATTAGTAATCCCTGCCTAGCGGTTCCTGTATACACTAGCATAAATAAACAAATCTTTAGAAAAACTATTTCTAAAGATCGTTTATCATATGCTAATGAGGCTAGGGACTAGTCGCAAGGGCGTGAGTTCCCTTGGCTAGTCAGCCCCCTTAGCATGTTAGTACGCCCCTGTGGGCGTATTAACAAGCTAATGAATGCTCAGCAATGCCGCACTTTCGTCAGTTTTGATGGCGGATGGTGATGGGTGAGGATGGAAGCTGGGAAGCTTACACCCAGAATAAATTTAGTATGCGTGATCAGAAGTCCAGGGGACTCCGGATCATGGGCAGTGCGCATCCATCCACTGCCGGCCGCCATGACGAGTGAGTTATGTCCAGCGAAGCTGCGCATTCATTAGCATGTTAGTATGCGCACAGGGGGCGTGCGAACATGCTATGTGGGCTGGCTAGCCAAGGGAACTCACACCCTTGTGACTAGTCGTGGGTCTTATTAAAACATAAGAAACGATTAGAAATACTTTTTCTAAAAATCTGTTTATTTATGAAAGTGTATACAGGAACCGCTAGGCAGGATTCTCTAATATACACCCCGAACTGCTCGTGGTACTGGATACATATTGCACCTGACAGGTTCCCTTTCAGTGCCAGCAGTCGGCTTCTTCTGGAGTTAGACTGCTTTCACACTACATTTTTTTAACATGCGTTGTGAACGTTTTTTTAACGCAAAAACGGATCCAGTGCAAATTTCATTTCATTGCATTTGCAATGGACTCGCGTCAACATGCGTTCACCTGCATTGGCGTGCGTTATAGTAAGGATCCAGCGACTTGCAGTTTAACTTTTTTCAAAAACGCCACTTGTAGCATTTTTGAGCTGCGTCCAAATACTGCAAATTGCTGGATCCTGACTAAACAGCACGCAAACGCATGTGAACGCTAGCATGCTGATAGACAGGATCCTGCTTGCTCTACTGAGCATGCCCAGAAACCAGCCTCGCGTGATTAGTTTCTCTCTCTCTCTCTCTCTCTCTCTCTCTCTCTCTTCCCTCCACCCCCACCCCCCCCCCCGCCTGAGAGCGGAGGACGCTCGTAACCAAGGTAAATATCGGGTAACTGCGGGCTTAGTTACCCGAGGTTTACCTTGGTTACGTGTGCAGGGAGCAGGCAGCCCTGCTCCTAGCAGCTGCAGACGCTCGTAGCCAAGGTAAATATCGGGTATTCAAGCAAGTTACCCTTACCCGATGTTTACCTTGGTTACGAGCCTCCGCAGCTGTCAGATGTCGGCTCCCAGTCTTTCACGTTCAGTTCCCCTCACTCCCGATCACATGACTCCAATGCCCGCCCATAAACTTAAAGTTTATGCATGCATTTTTCTTTGCAAAAACAGGATCCGCTTTTGCAGCAAAAAAAAAAAAAACGTTCATGACGCATGCTAAAAAAAGTAGTGTGAAAGCAGCCTTACCTGGTTGTTATTTGCAGTTCCTCTTCATGAGGCATCTAGAGATAAGTAGTCGTTTCCTTCTCTTGATTGCTATCCCTGTATGGCCTTTAGCACTCAGTGGGGTTGACAAAGATCTCATCCCATCCGCTCCCTACCTAGGGCCCAGATACAGGGTCAGTCTAGGGTCAGGTACCCTGCTCAGCGCATAGGTGCGGAACCTATCTAGGGTGGTGAGGGAACTCAGGGCCCAGCGGTAGGTTTGGTCAGGGGACACTATCTCCCCCTTCCCTACACACAGGGTTTCCCTCCCCTTTTGCCGTATGCTGGGTACTTCCCTGTACCGAGCGTGACAGAGGGCAGCTGTTCTTTTTCTTCTTTGAAAGATTTGGGGAATGTGCTACATAATAACGGAGCACCATTTTGTTGTATGTAAGGCTACTTTCACACTTGCTTTGAACGGTATCCGTTGCATTGCGTTGTGTGACGGATGCAACGAATGTGTTGCATATAGTGGCACAACGGATGCAACGGATGCTGCAAAACAACGCAATCCGTTTTGTTTTTTTTTACAGTTTTACTGTCGGCAGACTATTGTGAACGATCAGCTGATCGCTAACAGTAGTCGGCCGCCGGGTGATCAGCCGATCACTCACAGTAGCCGGCTGCCGGGTGATCAGCTGATCATTCGGTCGCCGACAATGTGTGCGGGGGGCGGAGTGCGAAGTGGGTGGAGCCGAGCGGGGCCATGGCTGAGGACGTCAGTGCCGCGGGGACTGCATCGCTGGGGGACAGGTGAGTGAGTGTGTGTGTGTATACATACGGAATGCAGGAGGGGGCGGAGCCGAGCGGGGAAGTGTCGGGCTCCCGGCACACGTAACCAGGGTTCCTTGGTTACCCGATGTGTACCCTGGTTACGGGTGCAGGGAGCCAGAGAGAGCATGCGCAGTGAAATCCAAAGAATTCCGCTGCTCAAAAAAACGTTACATGCTGCGTTCCTTCCGCCCGACGCAGCGTCAAAATAACGACGCTGCGTCGTCCGGCGGATGTAACACTGACACTTGCGTTACAGTGCGTCATCCATACAAGTCTATGGAGAATAGCGCAGTGCGTTAACGGACTGAGCTATTCGCCATAGTGACGGACTCTGCTGAACGCAAGTGTGAAAGTACCCTTAGATGACCAGACCCGGAGGGAGACTTGAAAAACCTGGTCATTGGGTATGATGCAGCGCTGCCGATGAATTGAAACTTTCTCTGTTTCTTATTAATAAGTGGCATAAATCCATGTCACTGTGGTATAATGGAATAAGAGTAATAGTATGTGCACTCGACATCTTTTAAATGTGCACATAGCCACCAAGTTTTTTACAAGGGAAACGCTTCAGAAATGGCTGTCATTTTCATTCATAAAGTGTGGGGGGTTTTACATCTTTCAGGTGGTTTTCGGACTAGATTTTGTGTCGTCACAGGTTACGAAGCAAACCTACATTATAAAGAGGTTGTGTGCACATCCCCGGGCACAAGATCTAGGCACATTTTGCTTGTATAAGACCCCAGTTTATAAGGTCACACTAGTACTTCATTGAATGCAGAATATATTACTGTAAGTAGTGCACATGCATAAGGCCAACACTGTGCAGCAGCTTGGCAGCACAGTTATTGCGCATGCACACTTGATGCAGAGAAAAAAAATGCTCGAAATATTTGATTTCTCTTCACACTTATAAAACCAAGTACAGTTCTAGGACAAATGTCTGACGATAACTAAATATACAGCCCAGCAAGTAAGAAATTTGAATGGATATTAAATAGAGATGAGCGAGAACTACCATGCTGAGTACTCATAGCTAGTGAGGAGCGAGCACTACCATGCTCAGTACTCATAGCTAGTGAGGAGCGAGCACTACCATGCTCAGTACTCATAGCTAGTGAGGACCGAGCACTGCCATGCTCGGTACTCGTAACTAGTGAGGAGCGAGCACTACCATGCTCGGTACTCGTAACTAGTGAGGAGCGAGCACTGCCATGCTCGGTACTCGTAACTAGTGAGGAGCGAGCACTGCCATGCTCGGTACTCGTAACTAGTGAGGAGCGAGCACTGCCATGCTCGGTACTCGTAACTAGTGAGGAGCGAGCACTGCCATGCTTGGTACTCGTAACTAGCGAGGAGCGAGCACTACCATGCTCGGTACTCGTAAGTAGTGAGAAGCGAGCACTACCATTCTCGGTACTCGTAACTAGTGAGGAGTAAGCACTACCATGCCTTGGTGCTCGGTACTCGTAACTAGTGAGGAGTGAGCACTGCCATGCTCGGTACTCGTAACTAGTGAGGAGTGAGCACTGCCATGCTTGGTACTCGTAACTAGTGAGGAGTAAGCACTACCATGCCTTGGTGCTCGGTACTCGTAACTAGTGAGGAGCGAGCACTACCATGCTCGGTACTCGTAACTAGTGAGGAGCGAGCACTACCATGCTCGGTACTCGTAACTAGTGAGGAGCGAGCACTGCCATGCTCGGTACTCGTAACTAGTGAGGAGCGAGCACTACCATGCTCGGTACTCGTAACTAGTGAGGAGTGAGCACTGCCATGCTTGGTACTCGTAACTAGTGAGGAGCGAGCACTGCCATGCTTGGTACTCGTAACTAGTGAGGAGTAAGCACTACCATGCCTTGGTGCTCGGTACTCGTAAGTAGTGAGGAGCGAGCACTACCATGCTCGGTACTCGTAACTAGTGAGGAGTGAGCACTGCCATGCTCGGTACTCGTAACTAGTGAGGAGTGAGCACTGCCATGCTTGGTACTCGTAACTAGTGAGGAGTGAGCACTGCCATGCTTGGTACTCGTAACTAGTGAGGAGCGAGCACTACCATGCTCGGTACTCGTAAGTAGTGAGGAGCGAGCACTACCATGCTCGGTACTCGTAACTAGTGAGGAGCGAGCACTGCCATGCTCGGTACTCGTAACTAGTGAGGAGCGAGCACTACCATGCTCGGTACTCGTAACTAGTGAGGAGTGAGCACTGCCATGCTTGGTACTCGTAACTAGTGAGGAGCGAGCACTGCCATGCTTGGTACTCGTAACTAGTGAGGAGTAAGCACTACCATGCCTTGGTGCTCGGTACTCGTAAGTAGTGAGGAGCGAGCACTGCCATGCTCGGTACTCGTAACTAGTGAGGAGTGAGCACTGCCATGCTTGGTACTCGTAACTAGTGAGGAGTAAGCACTACCATGCCTTGGTGCTCGGTACTCGTAAGTAGTGAGGAGCGTGCACTACCATGCTCGGTACTCGTAACTAGTGAGGAGTGAGCACTGCCATGCTCGGTACTCGTAACTAGTGAGGAGCGAGCACTGCCATGCTTGGTACTCGTAACTAGTGAGGAGTAAGCACTACCATGCCTTGGTGCTCGGTACTCGTAAGTAGTGAGGAGCGAGCACTACCATGCTCGGTACTCGTAACTAGTGAGGAGTGAGCACTGCCATGCTCGGTACTCGTAACTAGTGAGGAGTGAGCACTACCATGCTCGGTACTCGTAACTAGTGAGGAGTGAGCACTGCCATGCTCGGTACTCGTAACTAGTGAGGAGTGAGCACTGCCATGCTCGGTACTCGTAACTAGTGAGGAGTGAGCACTGCCATGCTTGGTACTCGTAACTAGTGAGGAGTAAGCACTACCATGCCTTGGTGCTCGGTACTCGTAACTAGTGAGGAGCGAGCACTACCATGCTCGGTACTCGTAACTAGTGAGGAGTGAGCACTGCCATGCTCGGTACTCGTAACTAGTGAGGAGTGAGCACTGCCATGCTCGGTACTCGTAACTAGTGAGGAGTGAGCACTGCCATGCTTGGTACTCGTAACTAGTGAGGAGTAAGCACTACCATGCCTTGGTGCTCGGTACTCGTAACTAGTGAGGAGCGAGCACTACCATGCTCGGTACTCGTAACTAGTGAGGAGTGAGCACTGCCATGCTTGGTACTCGTAACTAGTGAGGAGTAAGCACTACCATGCTCGGTACTCGTAACTAGTGAGGAGTGAGCACTGCCATGCTTGGTACTCGTAACTAGTGAGGAGTGAGCACTGCCATGCTTGGTACTCGTAACTAGTGAGGAGTGAGCACTGCCATGCTTGGTACTCGTAACTAGTGAGGAGCGAGCACTGCCATGCTTGGTACTCGTAACTAGTGAGGAGCGAGCACTGCCATGCTTGGTACTCGTAACTAGTGAGGAGTAAGCACTACCATGCCTTGGTGCTCGGTACTCGTAAGTAGTGAGGAGCGAGCACTACCATGCTCGGTACTCGTAACTAGTGAGGAGTGAGCACTGCCATGCTCGGTACTCGTAACTAGTGAGGAGTGAGCACTGCCATGCTTGGTACTCGTAACTAGTGAGGAGTGAGCACTGCCATGCTTGGTACTCGTAACTAGTGAGGAGCGAGCACTACCATGCTCGGTACTCGTAAGTAGTGAGGAGCGAGCACTACCATGCTCGGTACTCGTAACTAGTGAGGAGCGAGCACTGCCATGCTCGGTACTCGTAACTAGTGAGGAGCGAGCACTACCATGCTCGGTACTCGTAACTAGTGAGGAGTGAGCACTGCCATGCTTGGTACTCGTAACTAGTGAGGAGCGAGCACTGCCATGCTTGGTACTCGTAACTAGTGAGGAGTAAGCACTACCATGCCTTGGTGCTCGGTACTCGTAAGTAGTGAGGAGCGAGCACTGCCATGCTCGGTACTCGTAACTAGTGAGGAGTGAGCACTGCCATGCTTGGTACTCGTAACTAGTGAGGAGTAAGCACTACCATGCCTTGGTGCTCGGTACTCGTAAGTAGTGAGGAGCGTGCACTACCATGCTCGATACTCGTAACTAGTGAGGAGTGAGCACTGCCATGCTCGGTACTCGTAACTAGTGAGGAGCGAGCACTGCCATGCTTGGTACTCGTAACTAGTGAGGAGTAAGCACTACCATGCCTTGGTGCTCGGTACTCGTAAGTAGTGAGGAGCGAGCACTACCATGCTCGGTACTCGTAACTAGTGAGGAGTGAGCACTGCCATGCTCGGTACTCGTAACTAGTGAGGAGTGAGCACTACCATGCTCGGTACTCGTAACTAGTGAGGAGTGAGCACTGCCATGCTCGGTACTCGTAACTAGTGAGGAGTGAGCACTGCCATGCTCGGTACTCGTAACTAGTGAGGAGTGAGCACTGCCATGCTTGGTACTCGTAACTAGTGAGGAGTAAGCACTACCATGCCTTGGTGCTCGGTACTCGTAACTAGTGAGGAGCGAGCACTACCATGCTCGGTACTCGTAACTAGTGAGGAGTGAGCACTGCCATGCTCGGTACTCGTAACTAGTGAGGAGTGAGCACTGCCATGCTTGGTACTCGTAACTAGTGAGGAGTAAGCACTACCATGCCTTGGTGCTCGGTACTCGTAACTAGTGAGGAGTGAGCACTGCCATGCTTGGTACTCGTAACTAGTGAGGAGTAAGCACTACCATGCTCGGTACTCGTAACTAGTGAGGAGTGAGCACTGCCATGCTTGGTACTCGTAACTAGTGAGGAGTGAGCACTGCCATGCTTGGTACTCGTAACTAGTGAGGAGTGAGCACTGCCATGCTCGGTACTCGTAACTAGTGAGGAGTGAGCACTGCCATGCTTGGTACTCGTAACTAGTGAGGAGTAAGCACTACCATGCCTTGGTGCTCGGTACTCGTAACTAGTGAGGAGCGAGCACTACCATGCTCGGTACTCGTAACTAGTGAGGAGTGAGCACTGCCATGCTTGGTACTCGTAACTAGTGAGGAGTAAGCACTACCATGCTCGGTACTCGTAACTAGTGAGGAGTGAGCACTGCCATGCTTGGTACTCGTAACTAGTGAGGAGTAAGCACTACCATGCCTTGGTGCTCGGTACTCGTAAGTAGTGAGGAGCGAGCACTACCATGCTCGGTACTCGTAAGTAGTGAGGAGCGAGCACTACCATGCTCGGTACTTGTAACTAGTGAGGAGCGAGCACTACCATGCTCGGTTCTCGTAGCTAGTGAGGAGCGAGCACTACCATGCTCGGTACTTGTAACTAGTGAGGAGCGAGCACTACCATGCTTGGTTCTCGTAGCTAGTGATCTTCCAGAAAAATACTTGAGCTCCCCATTGACTTCCATTATACTCTAGTGCTCAAGTCACACCCACCTGAGCATCCAACTGTTTGTTATGAGTACAGAGCACACGAGCATGGTAGTGCTCACTCATCACTACTATTACACAAACTATTTTCTTATACTGTATTCATTCCCCAAAAAAATGCAAAATAAAAAAATAAATATATAATGTAGTAAGTGTAATGTGTCATTTACATACATGCAACCACATTATCAAATGACATGGATATTACACACAGATTAATTACACTCAGAATCTACTAACCAGTAAAATGCTTCTTTCTTTTGGTGAGCTGGAAAAAGGTGAAGAAGAGGTAGATGCCTAGTGAGACCGTCACCGAAATAAAGAGTTTGATTATAACCCTATCCAGCTCAATGGCAGCACACATAGCCCGTGGCCGCAGTCATTGGCTCATTGATATTTATAGCAGAAGGCAGCAGCTGCGGAAAAGCCCCTCCTACTGGTGAGACGCGGCATACCTGTAATATTGGGGACAGCTGAAATAACCCCCGCACAAGATGAAGCACAGCAGCCATCAAAGTGATACAGCACTTTTCATTAATATTGGAAAGCAACATTTTAATCATTATATCTATACATCTATAATATTACAATGTGATACGGCCTCTCATTATAACTCAGAATGTATGATTTCAGGAATATACAAGATTAAGTTCAAATCTGTCACCAGTTTTTTGCTACCCATCTAATGCCTGCTTTACACGCTTCAATAAATCTTTCAATCCGTCGTCGGGGTCAAGTTGTAAGTGACGCACATCCTGCATCGTTCGTGACGTATTTGCGTGTGACACCTACGTGTGATCAAGATTGAACGAAAATACGGTGATCGCATACACGTCGTTTATTCCTCATACATTGGACGTTTTGTTGTATGAACCTAGTGAATTGTAACGTGTGACATCCCTCATACGATTTTGCTATCTGATGCTATGTGCGCAGGTGTGCGCTCTGCACCGCAGCTTAAAAAAGGTCTGCTTCAGAGCGCAGCTGAAAAGCTGCGTTCTGAAGCGCCTCACAATGTCTGTCATGCACTAATCTCTGTCAGTCCGTCACTATCTCTGTCCCTCACTCTCTGTCCATGTCAGTCTATCCCTCTTACCCCCTCTCTCATATACTCACCGATCCCCGGCTCTGCACGGCGTTCACACTGCTCCAGCGGCTTTTACTGTTTTGAAAAAGCCGGCCGCCCATTAAACAATCTCGTATTCCCTGCTTTCCCCGCCCACCGGCGCCTATGATTGGTTACAGTGAGACACGCCCCCACGCTGAGTGACAGGTGTCACACTGCACCCAATCACAGCAGCCGGTGGGCATGTCTATACTGTGCAGTAAAATAAATAATTAAATAATTAAAAAAAACGGCGTGCGGTCCCCCCCAATTTTAAAACCAGCCAGATAAAGCCATACGGCTGAAGGCTGGTATTCTCATGATGGGGAGCTCCACGTTATGGGGAGCCCCCCAGCCTAACAATATCAGCCAACAGCCGCCCAGAATTGCCGCATACATTAGATGCGACAGTTCTGGGGCTGTACCCGGCTCTTCCCGATTTGCCCTGGTGCGTTGGCAAATCGGGGTAATAAGGAGTTATTGGCAGCCCATAGCTGCCACTAAATCCTAGATTAATCATGTCAGGCGTCTATGGGACACCCTCCATGATTAATCTGTAAATTACCGTAAATAAACACACACAACTGAAAAAATCCTTTATTAGAAATAAAAAACACAAACATATACCCTGGTTAACCACTTTAATCAGCCCCAAAAAGCCCTCCATGTCCGGTGTCATCCAGGATGCTCCAGCGTCGCTTCCAGCGCTGCTGCATGGAGGTGACCAGAGCTGCAGCACACACAGCCGCACCGGTCACCTCCACGCAGCTAATGAAGACAGCGGCGCGATCAGCTGAGCTGTCACTGAGGTTACCCGCTGTCACTGGATCCAGCAGTGGATGCAGCGGTGGCCGCGGGTAACCTCAGTGACAGCTCAGCTGATCGCACTACTCACCTCAGTTGCTGCGTGGAGGTGATAGGAGCGGCGGTGAGTAGCGCGATCAGCTGAGCTGTCACTGAGGTTACCCGCGGCCACCGCTGCATCCACCGCTGGATCCAGTGACAGCGGGTAACCTCAGTGACAGCTCAGCCGATCGCGCGGCTGTCTTCCATTAGCTGCGTGGAGGTGACTGGAGCGGCTGTGTGTGCTGCAGCTCCGGTCACCTGCATGCAGCAGCGCTGGAAGCGACGCTGGACCATCCTGGATTACGCCGGACATGGAGGGCTTTTTGGGGCTGATTAAAGTGGTTAACCAGGGTATATGTTTGTGTTTTTTATTTCTAATAAAGGATTTTTCGGATGTGTGTTTATTTACTGTAATCTACAGATTAATCATGGAGGGTGTCTCATAGACGCCTGACATGATTAATCTAGGACTTATTGGCAGCTATGGGCTGCCAATAACTCCTTATTACCCCGATTTGCCAACGCACCAGGGCAAATCGGGAAGAGCCGGGTACAGTCCCAGAACTGTCGCATCTAATGTATGCGGCAATTCTGGGCGGCTGTTGGCTGATATTGTTAGGCTGGGGGGCTCCCCATAACGTGGAGCTCCCCATCCTGAGAATACCAGCCTTCAGCCGTATGGCTTTATCTGGCTGGTTTTAAAATTGGGGGGGACCGCACGCCGTTTTTTTTAATTATTTAATTATTTATTTCACTGCACAGTATAGACACGCCCACCGGCTGCTGTGATTGGGTGCAGTGTGACACCTGTCACTCAGCGTGGGGGCGTGTCTCACTGTAACCAATCATAGGCGCTGGTGGGCGGGGAAAGCAGGGAATACGAGATTGTTTAATGGGCGGCCGGCTTTTTCAAAACAGTAAAAGCCGCCGGAGCAGTGTGAACGCCGTGCAGAGCCGGGGATCGGTGAGTATGAGAGAGGGCTGCTAACTTCAGTCACTTAGGAGATTAGCGGTCACCGGTGAGCCCTTCACTGGTGACCGCTAATCAGGGCGCGACACAGACAGAGCCGCAGCATGACAATGAAGTCGGGTGAGGTTCACCCGAGTTCATTCTGACAGTGCGGCTCTGTCTGTGTCTGCTGTCATCTGCCATTCACCGCTGCTACATGGCTGTCTGTGTCTGCTGTCAGCGGCCATGTAGCAGAGCTGAATGGCAGATGACATAGTAAAAACGCATCCCTACACATTACACACGCTTGGCAAGTCAATAAATAATAAAAAAAAAAAAAGGGTGCCCAATGCATACGTCACAGAACACATGATCTAAAGGATCGCACACAAAATTGATCAATTTAACATAGACTACTAACGCCCGTGTGACAGCAAATGAACGACCAACGTGCAATATCATTCAATCGCATATGCAACCTGGGCGTGTCACATCGCATACGAGATCGCACACCTAATTGTAAGGTGTAAAGCTGGCTTAACAGCAGCATAACGTAGGGGCAGAGACCCTGATTCCAGTGAACTGTCACTCACTGGGCTGCTTGCTGCAATTTTCTTTTAAAATCACTCCTTTATCTGCTGTACCAGTTCTCTGAATGCTGAGCAATTTATAACCCTGCCATCACAATACCTATGGGATAGCGGGGAACTGGGGCTCCCAGTCTGTCCCACAAGCTATGGGGCCCTGTGCCCTTCGCAGGGATATTCCTGAAGGTGGAGATGCCAGAGTCTCCTTCCTGGCCCTGCTTCTGACCAGTCCTGGTTTGATTCCCCCTCCCCCTCCCCCCAGGGAGGGACAGGACAGGACTGTGATGAAAACCACAGATAAAACACAGACAGGAACACACAAAGATAAACATAAGAGATTCAGGAGGAAAAACAAGAGCACGAAGGAAGCTACAAAACAACAGGGGTAAACTCCGCAACTGCACCAAGCAAAGAGCACAACTTTCAACAGTAAGGCCGGCTTTGTACATTACGACATCGCATGCCGATGCTGCGATGCCGAGGGCGATAGTCCCCGCCCCCGTCGCACAAGCGATCTCTTGTGATAGCTGCCGTAGCGAACATTATCGCTATGGCAGCTTCACATGCACTTACCTGTCCTGCGACGTCGCTCTGGCCGGCGAACCGCCTCCTTCCTAAGTGGGCAAGTTGTGCGGCATCACAGCGACGTCACACGGCAGGCGGCCAATAGCAACGGAGGGGCGGAGATGAGCAGGATGTAAACATCCCGCCCACCTCCTTCCTTCTCATAGCAGCCGGGACGCAGGTAAGGAGATGTTCCTCGCTCCTGCGGCTTTACACACACCGATGTGTGCTGCCGCAGGAACGAGGAACAACATCGTTCCTGTCGCTGCACCGGCATTATGGAAATGTCAGAGACTACACCGATGATACGATAACGACGCTTTTGAGCTCGTTCATCGTATCAAAAAGGTTTTACACACTACGACATCGCATGTGACGCCGGATGTGCGTCACTTTCAATTTGACCCCAACGACATCGCACCTGCGATGTCGTAGTGTGCAAAGCCAGCCTAAGTCTGGGACACCACACCTCACAGAATAAACTATAGCTGGTATGGGTGGAAGGTTTCAACCAGCATAAATAGGAGGGAATCAGATGTGAAAAGCCTCCCCACAACATATGACCAAAGCAGCAAGCAGACCAGAAGAGACTAACTTTTGCTAGCCTACCTATGAATCAGCAGACAGCAGGTTGACGCCTGAGTTGACAGACACTGGAGAAACCTGGCGGAGTGTCAGAATCTGCAGTCTGAACAGAGCTCAACGCTGCCATGAGAGCAAAGTTTGTGAAAAAATCAGTGTGACACCTGCCCACACTACTGATTGGCAGCTTTCTGTGTACACTGAGCATAGTAAAAAAGCTGCCAATCAGAGGTGGGGTTATGCAGAGCTCATGAATATGGAGGACTACATGGCAGCCCACAGTCATGTGGTTTCTGGCTATAGAAGGTCACAGCGTTTGGCTGTGCAAAATGCTCTCTGACTTTCTATTGTTCCTGCTGACAGTATTCATTGTAATAGGTAGCTTTCCTGTCGGATTTTCATCTCTCCCTCTTTTGGACCCAGCAGGAGCTCGCCTTCCACCCAGCTGCTGATCATCAGCATTATCTTAGTGCTTAAATACTCCCTTCTTCCCTAGACTAGTGCTGGTGTTATTATTCTATTCATTCTAGCTCTGGTTGCAAGCGAGTGGCTTGCTCTCATCTGCATTCTTGTTGCTGAAGCTTGTTGAACTCTTGCCTGTGTAATCTGTGGATAAGTAGTTCATGCTTTTTCCCAGTGTGTCCCTTTTGTGTCTTCCTTTAGTGTTTAGTGGGGATGATGAAGAGCCCATCCCACCCGTTCCCTATTTAGGGTCCAGCTCTAAGGATACCTAGGGTTATGTATCTGGCTCTGCAAATAGGTGCGGAACCTATCTAGGGTGGTGAGTGACCCCGGGGGCCTATAAGTTGCGGCCCCACCACTGGGCTCTTATATACAGCATGTTAGAATGCTATACAGTTAGGTCCAGAAATATTTGGACAGTGACACAATTTTCGTGAGTTGGGCTCTGCATGCCACCACATTGGATTTGAAATGAAATCTCTACAACAGAATTCAAGTGCAGATTGTAACGTTTAATTTGAAGGTTTGAACAAAAATATCTGATAGAAATTGTAGGAATTGTACACATTTCTTTACAAACACTCCACATTTTAGGAGGTCAAAAGTAATTGGACAAATAAAACAAACCCAAACAAAATATTTTTATTTTCAATATTTTGTTGCGAATCCTTTGGAGGCAATCACTGCCTTAAGTCTGGAACCCATGGACATCACCAAACGCTGGGTTTCCTCCTTCTTAATGCTTTGCCAGGCCTTTACAGCCGCAGCCTTCAGGTCTTGCTTGTTTGTGGGTCTTTCCGTCTTAAGTCTGGATTTGAGCAAGTGAAATGCATGCTCAATTGGGTTAAGATCTGGTGATTGACTTGGCCATTGCAGAATGTTCCACTTTTTTGCACTCATGAACTCCTCCTGGGTAGCTTTGGCTGTATGCTTGGGGTCATTGTCCATCTGTACTATGAAGCGCCGTCCGATCAACTTTGCGGCATTTGGCTGCATCTGGGCTGAAAGTATATCCCGGTACACTTCAGAATTCATCCGGCTACTCTTGTCTGCTGTTATGTCATCAATAAACACAAGTGACCCAGTGCCATTGAAAGCCATGCATGCCCATGCCATCACGTTGCCTCCACCATGTTTTACAGAGGATGTGGTGTGCCTTGGATCATGTGCCGTTCCCTTTCTTCTCCAAACTTTTTTCTTCCCATCATTCTGGTACAAGTTGATCTTTGTCTCATCTGTCCATAGAATACTTTTCCAGAACTGAGCTGGCTTCATGAGGTGTTTTTCAGCAAATTTAACTCTGGCCTGTCTATTTTTGGAATTGATGAATGGTTTGCATCTAGATGTGAACCCTTTGTATTTACTTTCATGGAGTCTTCTCTTTACTGTTGACTTAGAGACAGATACACCTACTTCACTGAGAGTGTTCTGGACTTCAGTTGATGTTGTGAACGGGTTCTTCTTCACCAAAGAAAGTATGCGGCGATCATCCACCACTGTTGTCATCCGTGGACGCCCAGGCCTTTTTGAGTTCCCAAGCTCACCAGTCAATTCCTTTTTTCTCAGAATGTACCCGACTGTTGATGTTGCTACTCCAAGCATGTCTGCTATCTCTCTGATGGATTTGAGCTGAGGTGTCACTGAGGTTAATCGCGGCCACCGCTGGATCCTCCAACAGTGACAGCGGGTAACCTCAGTGACAGCTCAGCCGATCGCGCTACTCACCTCAGTTGCTGCTTGGAGGTGACCGGAGCGGCGGTGTCTTCTGCAGCTCCTGTCACCTTCATGCTGGAAGCGACGCTGGAGGTCCATGGATTACGCCGGATATGGAGGGCTTTTTGGGGCTTATTAAATTGGTAATGAGGGAATGTGTTTGTGTTTTTTATTTCTAATAAAGGATTTTTTCATGTGTGTGTGTGTTTATTTACTGTAACTTACAGATTAATCATGGAGGGTGTCTCATAGACACCTGACATGATTAATCTAGGATTTAGTGGCAGCTATGGGCTGCCATTAACTCCTTATTACCCCGATTTGCCAACGCACCAGGGCAAATCGGGAAGAGCCGGGTACAGTCCCAGAACTGTCGCATATAATGTATGCGTCAATTCTGGGCGGCTGTTGGCTGATATTGTTAGGCTGGGGGGCTCCCCATAACGTGGAGCTCCCCATCCTGAGAATACCAGCCTTCAGCCGTATGGCTTTATCTGGCTGGTATTAAAATTGGGGGGGACGGCACGCCACTTTTTTTTAATTTATTTATTTCACTGCACAGTATAGACCCGCCCACCGGCTGCTGTGATTGGGTGCAGTGAGACACCTGTCACTCAGCGTGGGGGCGTGTCTCACTGCAACCAATCATAGGCGCCTGTGGGCGGGGAAAGCAGGGAATACGAGATTGTTTAAAGAGCGGCCGGCTTTTTCAAAAAAGTAAAAGCCGCCGCAGCAGTGAGAAAGCCGTGCAGCGCCGCGCCGGAGATCGGGGAACGGTGAGTATGAGAGAGGAGGGGAAAATGACCGACAGACTGTGAGAGAGGGACAGAGATAGTGACGGACCGACAGAGAGAGAATAGAGACCGAGAGGGAGAGACCGACTGACAGAGAATAGTGATTGACAGACATTGGGAGACATCGCTCGTTTCCAGTGTTTTAGGAAACAAGCGAGAAATGTATTTAGAAAATCGGATGTCACTAGGATGGTGTGAGTGCCGTCCCGTGACATCCGATTTTTTACACGCTCCCATAGACTTGCATTGGAGAAACTCGCAGTAGAAACTCGTAAAAAAGCAGCATGCTGCGATTTTTTTCTCCGTCCGATTCGGACTGAGAAAAAAAAAAAAAAAAATAATCGCAGATGAGAGCTGAATCATTCACTAACGTGTCCGATTCCAATGCGAGATTTTCTCGCATTGCTCTACTGCGAGAAACTCGCAAGTGAGAAGCAGCCCTAACTGTCACAGTCCTCACAGGTATCTTGAGTCGTCTTTGATGATCCTGGAGCTGATCATTGGCTGAGCCTTTGCCATTCTGGCTATTCATCCATCCATTTGAATGGTCGTCTTCTGTTTTCTTCCACGTCTCTATTTTTGCTTTCCATTTTAAGGCTATGTGCACACGCTGCGGATTTACAGTGGATTTTACCACGGATTTGCTGCAGAAAATGTGTCTAACATTTCTGCAGTCATTCCCCAGCAAAACCTATGGGTATAAAAAAAATGCTGTGCGCACACTGAATTTTTTTATACCTGCGGATTTACCCGCTGCGGAATTAATGAGCATGTCACTTCTTTTCTGCAGGTATCTGCGGTTTTTGCCACAGATAATTGTAAAAAAAAATACAGGGACCAACCTGCAGAAAATCCGTGGTAAAACAGCGGCAAAACCACGTCAAATCGCAGCTAAAACGCGGGTGCGGTCTTACCACGGTTTTTGCTGTGGGTGCAGTATTCTGCCAGAGGGTGCAGATTTTTCTTAAGAAAAGTCAATTTTCTAGTGCATACATAGCCTAAAGCATTGGAGATCATTGTAACTGAACAGCCGATCACTGTCTGCACTTCTTTATAAGTTTTATCCAATCAACGTTTTAATCAAAGTTCTCTGTTCTTGCGAATAATGTTTCAAACGACCCAAATTTCTCAGGTTTTCAAGGAGAAATGCATGTACTGGCTTCACCCTTAAATTAGGGCCACCTGATTCACCCCTGTTTCTTCACAGAATGATTGACCGCACTAATGTAACGCCTCAGGCTAGTTTCACACTTGCGTTGAACGGTATCCGTTGCATTGCGTTGTGTAACGGATGCAACGGATGTGTTGCATATAGTGGCACAACGGATGCAACGGATGCTGCAAAACAACGCAATTCGTTTTGATTTTTTTTTTTTTTTACAGTTTTACCAGCGGCAGACTATTGTGAACGTTAAGCTGATCTGCAGCCGGCCGCCGGGTGATCAGCCGATCGCTCCCTGCAGCCGGCCGCCGGGTGATCAGCTGATCGCTCCCTGCAGCCGGCCGCTGGGTGATCAGCTGATCGCTCCCTGCAGCCGGCCGCCGGGTGATCAGCTGATCGCTCCCTGCAGCCGGCCGCCGGGTGATCAGCTGATCGCTCCCTGCAGCCGGCCGATCAGATGATCGCTCCCTGCAGCCGACCGCCGGTGATCAGCTGAGCGCTGTCACTTGCCGGCCGCCGGGTGATCAGCTGATCGCTCCCTGCAGCCGACCGCCAGGCAGGCGGGCGCTCAGCTGAGCGCTGTGACTTGCCGGCGGCCGGTCGCTCAGCTAAGCGCTGTCACTTGCCGATGGCCGGGCGCTCAGCTGAACGTTCGGCCACCGCGAGCCAAAATAAAAAGTTTGATTAAAAAAAAAAAAAAAAAAAAAAAAAAAAGAGCATGCGCAGTGAAATCCAGAGGATTCCGCTGCTCAAAATAACGTTACATGCTGCGTTCCTCCCGCGGGGCGGAAGCAACGGAGCGTCGCCCAGCGGAAGCAACGCAGGTCCTTTTGGTACAATCCGTCACCCATACAAGTCTATGGCAAACAGCGGAATCCGTTAACGGATTCCGCTGTTTTCCAAAAGGGCGGGTTGTAACGGAAGGAAATAAACGCAAGTGTGAAAGTACCCTCACTGCTATTATTTTGAACACATCCCCTTTCAAAAAACCTGTAGATCCTGAATGTGGAGTCTGGTGGTTTTCTAAGAATCTACTGCACCAACTGGTAAGGCTAAGTTCACACTTCCGTTGTTTTCAATCCGTCAGGTCCGTCAGCAACGGATCAGTTGTTTTTTAGATGTCAACTGATGCAACTGATGTGTTTTTCACAGAATTCCTTTCACAGGAATCCTGTGAAAAAAACGGATCAGTTGCGTCCATTACATCCGCTGTGTGTCAGTTTTTTGACGGATCCGTCATGATCCGTTTGTGTTTGGGACAGCCCAGTGGGCGTGCCAAACATTCTGGGCATGCTCAGTAGAGCATGACGGAATCCAGCGCTGGATTCCGTCGTGAGACGGATTACGACGGAATCCAGCACCATAGACATACATTGCAAGTGTGACGGATGGCGACGGATTCCTGCGCGGTGTGTTTTCGACGGCCCGAAAAACGTTACATTCTGCGTTGCTCCCCGCCCGGCGGTCAGTCAAAAAACGACGGACCGCGACGCAGCGGACGCAACACAGGGTCATCAGTCGCAATCCGCCACTAATGCAAGTCCATGGGACACAACGGAATCCGCTAAACGGATTCCGTTGTTAACCATAGCAGCGGATTTCCACTGATACATTTTAGCGGAAATGTGAACTTAGCCTAAATTGTATGAAATGTGGTAATATAATTTATACCAAAAACACTGATTAATCTGGGCATATTGGACTGCTATTATTTTGAACACTACTGTATATGCGTTTTTTCCCCTGACACTTGTGTTGCTCCAACAGAAGCCTATAGAAAAAAAAAAAGCTTAAAAAAACACCACAAAAACACATGCCTTGAGATTGTTGTGTTTTGGCAAAATCAAAACCTTGTGTAGGAAGACTTTCACAAAGAGGTTTTTATGTGGATATTTTCAGAATAACCTTTACATTCATTTCAATAGGAAATAGCATATTTGTTGCTGTTTTTGTTTTTTTTTATTTTTTTCCCACAGTTTTTTTCTATGTGGAAAAAGTTGGAATAATGTCAATTCATGAGGCTTTTTTACATGGGAAAAAAAATGCTCCAAACTTGACCACTGAATAAACTGCAACACAGTAAGAAAATGTGCAAATTCTTTGATAAAACGCACCAAATTGAAAACTCCTCATAAAACTTTACTGGAGTAAAATGTGCTAACAAATTGGTAAAATCTGTCTAAAGTGTAGATGCACGCGCTGCTTTTTTTTTTTGCAGCGTTTTTGTCTCATTTTTCGGTGCAGTTTTGTTGTCAGCAAGTTCTGGCTAAGGCTGGTTTCACACTATGTCTTTTTAACATGCGTCAGGAACGTTTTTTTGCTGCAAAAGCGGATCCTGCTTTTACAGCAAAAAACGCATGCAAACGCATCTGTTATTTTGCAGGATCCTGTCACTGGATGTTTAGGGGCGGGCATTGGAGTCATGTGATCGGGAGTGAGGGGAACTAGACTGGGAGCCGGCTTCTGACAGCTGCAGACGCTGGTAACCAAGGCAAACATCGGGCTTGGATACCCGATATTTATCTTGGTTACGAGTGTCTGCAGCTGCTAGGAGCAGGGCTGTCTGCACACGTAACCAACGTAAACATCGGGTAACTAAGAGAAGTGGTTACCCGATATTTACCTTGGTTACGAGTGTCCGCAGCTCTCAGGTGGGGGAGAGGGAGGGGGAGAGGAAGGGGGAAAGACAGAGATAGAGAGAGAGGGTGAGGGAGGGAGGAGGAGAGAGAGACAGATCACGCGAGACTGGTTCTGGGCATGCTCAGTAGAGCAAGCAGGATCCTGTCTATCAGCACGCCAGCGTTCACCTACGTTTGCGTGTTGTTTAGTCAGGATCCGGTGACATGCAGTATTTGGACGCAGCTCAAAAACGCTACAAGTAGCGTTTTTGAAAGATGTTAAAAAACTGCAAGTCGCTGGATCCTCACTATAACGCACGCAAACGCAGGTGAACGCATGTTAACGCGAGTCCATTGCAAATGCATTGAAGTGAAAACGCATTTGCACTGGATCTGTTTTTCCGCTAAAAAAACGTTATGGACGGATGTTAAATAAACGTAGTGTGAAACCAGCCTAACATAAGTGACTTCACCGCTGTCCACGCGACTCACTTCAGTTGTTGCGGGATGCTCAGAGCGGGCAGTCATGTTCTATGCCGCTCGCTGTGAGCGACAGATGTAGCAATGCTGGAAGCATCGTGAGATCTCGTGTGGATTACGATGGACCTGCAGGGGTGTTTTTGTGGTTAATAAAGTGGTAAAAGAGGATGCTTTTTTGTCTTTTAGTTCAAATAAAGGATTTTTGGGGTGTTCGTGTATTTTTACTTTCACTTACAGAATAATGATGGGGATGCCTGCGATAACTAATCTAGGGCTTAGTGGCAGCTGTGGGCTGTTATTAACACCTTATTACGCCAATTGCCACTGCACCAGGGCAACGGGAAGAGCCGGGTCCAGAGCCAGAATTGGCGTTTCTTCTGGATGTGCCACTTCTGGGGCGGCTGTGGGCTGCTGTTAGGCTGGAAAGGGCCAAATATCCATGGCCCTTCCCACTGTAATAATATCAGCCCCCAGTTGTCTGCTGTACTTTGGCTGGTTTTAGAAAAATGGAAAATGGGGGGACCCCACGTCATTTTTTTAAAAAAATAAATCAAATAATTAAAAAAGCGTGGGATCTAGGGCTGAGCGGACTCTGACTGTAATAGTTCGGATCCGCGTGGTTTCAAAAATGCCCTGGTGTACGATCCGGATTCGGCACTGGGGAAATTAAAGGAAAAATTAAGAAAACAAGAATTAGGCGAGCGTTTCATATTTACGGAGACTCGTCATGGCGGCAAATTCACTTCCTGTACTGCGCAATAATCTCATCGCATACACAGCTTTTCGTGCTTTCCCCGCCCACTGGCTGTCCTGTCGTGTGTGATTGGTTGCAGTCAGATGTGCCACCAGCCTGTGACAGTGTCTGCCTACAGTTATTGCTCATCGCGGCTCAATCATCGTCACTCACAGCCGGCGGTCTTGTTCCATGACCGTTCACTGTGAGATGTAGCAGAGCTGGAAGCGGCATGGGATCTCGTGTAGATTATGCCGGACCTGGAGGGATGTTTGGAGCTAAAAAAAAGTGGTGAAAGAGGGTGTGTTTTTTGTATTTTATTTCAAATAAAGAATTTTTTCTCTGTGTTTGTACTTATTTACTTTCATTTACAGGTTCGTGATGCAAGTATCTCATAGATGCCTGTGTCATCACTAACCTAGGGTTTAGTGCGATGTTATTAACTCCTGATATTACCCTGATGTCATGCCAGACTCGCACGAGTCTTGCATCGCATGACCCAGCACAGCCGCATACTCTTCTGACAGGAGAGGGTCGGCCGTTATGTTTCCATGCACCTGCACGCTCATGTTCGGAGAGCGGCAGGCCATGCCGGGTGATGTGATGCAAGTACCTCGCACGTATGACTCTGGGCTTATTTTGATATACAGCACAGATAAAGCCAGACAGCTGGGGGCTGCAGCCACGGGCTTTATCTGTGCTGGCAACAGAATATGGGGGACCCTGCACTGATTTTTTATATATTCATTTATTTTTATACCACCATACTGACCCGCAGACACCTGCACTGCTTTCCCCACCCCCCATCCATCCTGGCGCCTGTGATTAGTTGCAGTCAGCTGACACGCTGATACTCACGGTGGGGGCAAATCTAAGTGCAAACAATTACACGCGCCGGTTGGCAGGCAAAGCAGTGATTATTCAACGAGAGTGAATTGTCGGTTCCGGAAGGGAAGGCGTGACCCGGAAGGAGTGTGCTGCCATGACACAGCTTCGTTGAGTACACCATGCACACTCCTACCCCCCTATCCCTTCCACCAACGTTTTTAATTTCTGGATTCTGGTTCCCATAGACTTATATGGGTACCGGATTCCGGAGCGGGTCTAGGGTTTTGTTTTTTTAAATTTAGCAGGGACCTGCCTGTCCCGTTTTTTTTTTTGCGAGTTCGACCAGCTCTAGTGGGATCCTCTCTATTTTTCACAACTAGCCAAGGTACAGCAGACAGCTGATGGCTGCAGCCTGCAGCTGCTGCTGCTGTTCCTGTTCTGGATATGAAAAAGAAGGATTTTTGTGTACTCACCGTAAAATCTCTTTCTCTGAGTCTTCATTGGGGGACACAGGACCATGGGTGTATGCTGCTGTGACTAGGAGGCTGACACTAAGTGAACATAAAAAGAGTTAGCTCCTCCCTGGCAGTGTACACCCCGAGCCGGAGGCGGTACTATGCCAGTTTTGTGCAAAAGCAGTAGTAGGAGAGACCTGAACAACCATAACTAAACAATGTAATACACGAGAAAAATGTGTGGTGAAAAACACACCGTGCCTTATGGCACGTATATATATATATAATAGCCGGATGGAAACAAAGGTGACCCGCAAACAACATCGGGAAACATCCGGTAAATGAAGACCTCACAATCCAAACAGGGTGGGTGCTGTGTCCCCCAATGAAGACTCAGAGAAAGAGATTTTACGGTGAGTACACAAAAATCCTTCTTTCTCTATCGCTTTCATTGGGGGACACAGGACCATGGGACGTCCAAAAGCA
The DNA here is from genome assembly GCF_048569485.1 of Anomaloglossus baeobatrachus. Lineage (NCBI taxonomy): Eukaryota > Metazoa > Chordata > Amphibia > Anura > Aromobatidae > Anomaloglossus > Anomaloglossus baeobatrachus. Next base: position 675,028,770 of record NC_134354.1, read on the forward strand.
GTCCCTGGGTGGGTACATAAGCCGTCCTACAGATCCAAAACGAAGCACAAATTCCGTAGGAACGCTCTGTACACATGTTTACTACCTTTTTAGAGGTGTGCGACGGCCGTCTGCAACACCTTTCTCCCAAGGCAGGCATCTGCTGATGCCTGGGTGTGGACCTTGTAAAACCTGGTGAAGGTATGAAGACTGGACCACGTTGCGGCTTTGCAGACTTGCTCAGCTGAAGCCTGGTGTCTGATTGCCCAAGACGCCCCAAGTGCACGGGTGGAATGGGCTCTTACTCCTCTCGGAGGGGACTTGTCCCTGATTCGGTAGGACTCCGAAATGGCTGACCTGATCCATCTGGCAATGGTAGCCTTGGATGCCGGCATGCCCTTCTTGGGACCAGAAGGCAGGACGAACAGGTTGTCCGATTTGCGGAAAGGCGCAGTTCTTGAGACGTAAATCCTGAGCGCTCGTACTAAGTCCAGAGTGTGTAGTGACCTTTCCAAGGAGCGAGTGGGTGCCGGACAAAAAGATGGAAGCACGATATCCTCATTCAGGTGAAAAAGGAGACACTACCTTCGGCAGGAACTCCGGAGACGGACGCAGGACAACCTTGTCCTGGTGAAAAACAAGAAAAGGTGAACGGCACGAAAGAGCTGCCAGTTCAGACGTTCTCCTGATTGAAGTGACCGCCACCAAAAAAGAAAATCACTTTCCAGGATTAGTGTGAGACTGAAGATTCTTTGAGTGGTTCAAATGGAGCCAGTTGGAGGGATCCTAAAACCAGATTGAGATCCCATGGTTCTAGCGGAGCCCGATAGGGCAGATTCAGATGAGCGACTCCTTGGATGAACGTCTTGACCTGCGGACGTGATGCTAGATTTCACTGGAAAAGAACAGACAAAGCCGAAACCTGCCCCTTGATGGTTGCCAGCAAGAGACCCGCTTGCAACCCTGCCTGAAGGAACGCTAGAAGCGTCGGTAGTGACAGAACTAGCGGGGAGAGATTTCCGTTGACCTCGCACCACTGAAAAAAGGCCTTCCAGGTGCGGTAGTAGATCTTCGAAGATGAAGGCTTTTGAGCCCTAATCATAGTCTGAATCACTCCTGGAGCAAATCCTGACTGGGCTAACAGCCAGGATTCAAGAGCCATGCCGTCAAATTGAGAACCCCTGAATTCTGATGGAAGAGCGGACCTTGAGACAGCAGGTCCGGCCGATCCGGAAGCCGCCATGGGGTGTCCGCGACGAGCTGTGCGAGTTCTGCGAACCATACTCGCCTGGGCCATTCTGGGGCGATGAGAATCACCGGAATGCCCTCTGCCTGGATTTTGGCGTCGACTCCTAGCGCCTGCTTGTCGTGGGAGCGAGATATGAACTGTGGGACTTGATTGTTGAACCGCGAGGCCATCAGGTCCACATCCGGAGTCCACCATCTGTGGCAGATCTGTCCGAAAACGTCTCTGTTGAGAGACCATTCGCCCGTCGCCAGACCCTGTCTGCTGAGATAGTCGGCCGCCCAATTTTCCACGCCGGGGATATGTACCGCGGAGATCCTGGAGTTGTGCGACTCTGTCCACTGTATGATCTTCACCTCTCTCATTGCCATGACGCGCCTCGTGCCGCCCTGGTGATTGATGTATGCCACCGCCGTGGCGTTGTCCGACTGTATTCTGATTGGAGACCCCTGTAAAAGGCGCTGAAAAGCTTGCAGGGCTCGAAGGACCGCTCTGATCTCCAAAACGTTGATCGGGAGTCGGCTTTCCCGGGAGGACCACTGTCCGTGAGCCGTGTGATGATGGAACACCGCTCCCCAGCCCAGAAGGCTGGCATCGGTGGTGACTGTCTGCCAGTATACCGGTACGAATGACATTCCTTTGGAGAGATTTAGGCTGTTGGTCCACCAGAGCAGAGAGCGGCGGACTTCCGGGGACAACTTTATCTTGCGATCCAGGGTGAATAGCGACTTGTCCCAATTGTGCAGCAGAGATAGCTGAAGGGGACGAAGATGAAAGCGGGCGAATGGGACCGCCTCTATTGCCGCCACCATCCGACCTAGGGCCCTCATACCGAATCGTATGGACACCGCTCTGGAGCGGTGGAGGGTCTGGACATCTCTCTGGAGGGAGGCAATCTTTTCCTGTGGAAGGGACACACGTCCTTGGATGGTATCGAACTCCATGCCGAGGAATGTGATCCGACGGGCCGGGGTCAGAGAGGACTTCTTCCGATTGATGATCCAACCGAGCCGGGACAGAGTATCGATGGTAACCTGGACACTTAGACGGCAGTCGTTGAAAGAGGACCCCTTGATCAGCAAGTCGTCCAGGTATGGAATCACCAGAACTCCTCTGGAGTGCAGGATCGACATGGCAGCAGCCATGACTTTCGTGAATACTCGGGGCGCAGACGCAAGGCCGAAAGGTAGGGCAGTAAACTGATAATGATCGTCTGCCACGGCAAAGCGCAGGAATTTCTGGTGTTGATGTGCAATCGGGATGTGCAGATATGCATCCTGTATGTCCAGAGAGGCGAGGAATTCGCCGACCTCCATGGAGGCAATGACCGATCGGAGGGACTCCATGTGAAATTTTCTGGGTCTGACGTACCTGTTGAGGACCTTGAGGTCGAGAACGGGACGAACAGTGCCGTCCTTTTTGGGGACAACGAAGAGGTTTGAGTAGACTCCCCTGAACCGTTCCGAGTCTGGGACCGACACCACGACCCCTGAGCGGCGAAGAGTTTCGATGGCGTGAAGAAAAGGGCGAGCTCGCGCGTCTGACTCGGGAGGATGGGAAAGGAAAAACCGACTTGGGGGCATTGACGAGAACTCTATCTTGTATCCCGAGACTAAAATTTCTCTGACCCAAGCGTCTGTGATCAAGGGCAGCCAGACGTGTTGGAAAAGAGACAGGCGCCCCCCCCACCTGGTCCGCGCTGACGCGCGAAGACCACGAGTCATTTGGAGGAGTATCGCTGAGATCTAGATGCTGGTTTGGCTGGCTAGCGTGATCTAGGATGCCAGGACGGATTTGTTTTGAAGGACGGGTTCTTCCTGTTTCTCTGTGGGGATCTGTTCCTCCTAGGCTGTGTAGTGGAACTGAAGCTGCGAAAAGGACGAAAACCTGAGGTCGGCTGGCGGCGCAGGATACGTCTTGGCCTCAGCTGGGGAAGGGAAGTGCTCTTTCCTCCCGTAGCCTCGGCGATGATCTGATCGAGCCTGTCCCCGAACAGTCGGCCTCCTGCAAATGGGAGGGCGGTAAGAGATTTTTTTGAAGCTGCGTCTGCATTCCAGGCTCTGAGCCAGACCGCCCGGCGGATTGCCACCGTGTTGCTGGCCGCTTGTGCTGCGCAGTTGGCAGACGCCAGAGATGCGTTAATGATATACTCACCCGCTAGGACAATCTGCGCCGCCATGTTGACGAGCTCGGGATCGCCATCCTGTGAGCGAAGGCCTCTGCGGAGGATGTCGGCCCATGTCACCATGGCCTTCACTACCCAGACAGCGGCGAAAGCCGGCGACAGGGCAGCACCTGCTGCCTCGAAAGCCGAACGGGCGAATCTCTCAATGTTTCGGTCCGTGGCGTCACGGAGCGATGTCCCCTGTGGCAGAGATAGAACCGTATGCGAGGACAGTCGGGAGACCGGGGGGGGGGGGGTCGACCACCGGTGAGCCTGCCCATTCCTTCCTAAGATCCTCGTGGAAGGGATAGTGTAAGTCAATCGACTTACCGTTGTTGAACGTCTTGTCCGGTTGCTGTCTGTGCTTGCGTAGGATCTCAGCGAATTCCGGATGATCGCAGAAAGACCTGTGGACACGCTTAACACGTTTGAAAGATACCTGTGAGCTCTGGGCGGTGGCAGAGTCCGGCTGGAGCTTCAGCGTCTTATTCACTGCGTCGACCAGGCTGTCCACCATACGCCTGACATCAGCTGCCTGGTCCGAGTCCAGCAGTGAGGCTGCATCCGACTCTTCTCCGGAGAGATCGGATGGTCCCGGAGACGAGTGGCGCTCGGGTCTTGGAGGGGAGAGAGACCTCTGGGAGGAATTGGAAGACGAGACCGTGCGGGTTCGTTTCCGCGCTCCAGCAGCCAGGTCAGGGTCAGCACAACTGTCGTCCTGCGGCGGCTGGACCTGTGTGGCATGGCTGAGCGTAGGGAGCGACTGCAAAGCTTGCGCGATGGTCAGGGACGCCCTTGACAGAGAATCCACCGACTGGGAGAGAGAAGTCAGCCACTCCGGGGGAGGGAGCGCATTGGGGCCCGATGCGTCCTGCACTGCTGCAGTAGCGGCGTGGACGGGGGGGGGGGGGCTGGCGGCGTCTGGGGCAATCTGCGTGGGCTGCGGATCGGGAGTGCAAGCTGCGCAGAGGGAGGTAGCCTGGCCTTGGGAGAATTTTTCGTTGCAGGACGAGCACGCAAAATGCATTATGAAGGGGGCCTGTTTGGATCGGGACGACTTAGCGTTAGGGCTCCTACTAGGGACACTAGGGAGGAGACAGGAGAAAATTGGAAGAAAAAAACAAAAAAGTACAAAGTGTCGCTGGTCCTAATGAGGAGCAGCACTCACCCTGGCCTGTGTCCTTCCCGGGTCAGCAGGGGCCTCAGATTAGCTGGAGGTAGCCGCAGAGAAAAGATGCTGTTGCTCACCGGCCTGCCTGTGCTGAGGTGAGCCGTTGGTAAGAGAAAAACGCGCGCTTTTGCCTTTTTTTTTTTTTACTGCTGGAGGGGGCGTGTGGCTGATGAGGTGGCTGTCTCTGGGCAGAATATGCAAAGGGCGGGCCAGAGGGGGCGCGCGCGCAAACGGGGGGCGGAGCGCTCCGGCCCGAGTTAGGCCCGAAGCCGTGGACTAAATTAATGAGCGGCGGCCGCCGGGAGCGCAGCGCTGGGCGCGGAACAGCTCTCATCTGCGTCCACGCGCGTCGCTCGGATCCATAAGTCCCCTCCACGATTGCTGCGGCCCCTGGTAAGTGTTGAGGCATCCGAGGGGCCGTGATGGAGACTGCGCAGCACTCCTGCGCTGCAGTGCCAGAACCTCAGCCTGGGCCCAGGGTATCAGGTGAACGCTGGGGGAGGCCTGGTGACAGAGGACCCCTTGATGTGAGCGCTCCTGCGCTGTGACAGTCTGACATCCTCAGGGAATCCTCTTCACCTCCACCAGAAACACCCCCTGGGACGGTACCATGGGGGTCGACGGGGAGTGTGTGCCCTTAAATCAAATAATTATCTCGGTCCCCAATCAACCCCTGGGGTGGTACCATGGGGCCGGAGGGGGATAGGGCTTGGCGTCTCGAGCCCTCAGGCAACCCTGGGGCGAGAGTTCTCTCTGAAGCAGGGTCTTAAACCCTGCAGAAGAGACAAAAAACGTAGAACGATGAGAATGCTGAGCGGCGCCGTATAGCCCGAAAAAAACCGCAATAGCCTAGGCTGAGGTTGGCCCACAGAGATATGGGCCCACTTCAGCCTCCTACGACACTAAGCAAAAAACTGGCATAGTACCGCCTCCGGCTCGGGGTGTACACTGCCAGGGAGGAGCTAACTCTTTTTATGTTCACTTTGTGTCAGCCTCCTAGTCACAGCAGCATACACCCATGGTCCTGTGTCCCCCAATGAAAGCGATAGAGAAATGGGGGGGACCTGACGTCATTTTTTTGCCCCTCAAAAACTAAAAAAAAAAAAAAAAAAAAAAAAACAGCTGGCCAAGCTAGCTATCCCTCTATCTGTTCCCTCTATCTACTGTATTCTGTTATTTCTTTCTATTCTCTTATTATCTATTCTGTATGTTCTTTGTATTCTATATGTTCTATCTATTTTTATCTATCAATTATCCTATCTTGTTTCTCCTTTAAAAAATGCATTAACAAAAATGCGGCAAAAATGCACCATCATTACAAGCGTTTTTTGTTACATTCACAGGCAAGGCGCAGTTTTGGTTGCAGTTTGAACTGCAGCGTGCGCATATAGCTTAAAACATTGTTGAGGGAAAAAAAATAAGCCTTAAAAGAAAGACAAAAACATAGAGAATAAGGTGCAAATACTAAAGCCACTAAAAAGGAAGGAAAATAAGGAAACAGTGGTCATCTAGAAGGACTGAAGGAAGCCACTCAGACGAATGCTTTCACATCAGCGTTTTTTTTAACTGCGGCACAAATGGATTTTTTGCCGCAAAGCAGGATCCTTTACAAATGTGTTGTCATTTCAATACATTTGCAATGGAAGCGCGGCAATATGCGGTTGCGTGCGGCACACACTGGATCCGTTGCTTTGCGGTATTTTACCTTTTTTCAAAAACGCTACTTGCAGCGTTTTTGTCCTCGGGCAAAATACTGCATGTCAATGGATCCGTTAGATTGCGGCGGTACCTGCAATGTATTTCAATGGGCGCCGGATCCTGCTGTACCGGAAGTTGCCGAATCCTGATAGACAGGATCCTGTTTTTTATACTGAGCATGCCCAGAAAGCAGCCTGGCATGGTCAGGACAGAAATCTCTCTCTCTCAGACAGAAGACCAGGATCGTGGAGGGGTGAGAGGGAGTAATAAAGATAGAGTCCCTAAGTTTGTCTGTGTCTTTATTTCTAATAAAGTATTTTTTCTTTGTGTGATGTCTTTTTTTTTTAACCCTTTATTCGAGATTCTTAATCGCTGGGTTAAACTTGGCCTGACATTAAGAATCTCAGGCTTTACACCAGCTGGTAAAACAAAGCTGGTATTAACCCATTATTACCCAGCGTGGCACCCGTCACCAGAGCCGCTGAAAGAGTTGGATACAGCGCCAGACGATGGCGCATCTATGAAAGCGCCATTTTCTGGGGTGGCTGCGGACTGCAGTGGAGAGGGTGCCAGAAAGCTTGGACCACCCTGTGCTGCGGATTCCAATCCCTAGCTGCCTAGTTGTACCTGGCTGGACACAAAAATTGGGTGAAACCCACGTCGTTTTTTTTTTAATTATTTCATGAAATTCATGAAATAATTAAAAAAGGGCTTCCCTATATATTTGGTTCCCAGCCGGGTACATATAGGCAGCTGGGGATTTGGGGCAGCCCGTACCTGCCTCCTGTACCTGGCTAGCATACAAAAATATGGCGAAGCCCACGGCATTTTTTTTTACCCCTAACCCTAGGGTTATGTGTTTGGAGTTTTTATTTTTTATTGAATTTAACAAAAAAAAAAAAATTCACATGGGCTTCGCCCATCAAGCACCCGAGCATTTTACTGCTTTCTCATTCCTATTCCTGAACACACAGACAGCAGAACAAGTAATCAGATCAGTTGACTCCAGTGTCGGCTGAGTACTTGTTCTGTGTCCCAGTGCATCCATTGCAGCGTGTGCGGGCTGTGAGTTCGGCCGGTACTGGAGTCCGCTGATATGAACTCAGTTGAACTCCAGCCCGTACACTCTGCAATGGATGCAGCGGGACACAGAACTAGTAATCGGCCGACACTGGAGTCAGCTGATCTGATTACTTGTTCTGCTGGCTATGAGGTCAAGAGTGCAGCTGAGTTCAGATCAGCTGACTCCTGTGCCGGCCGACCTCAGCTGACCTCACAGCCTGCACACGCTGTGATGGATGCAGCAGGACATATAACAAGTAATTGGCCGACACTGGAGTCAGCTGATCTGAACTCAGCTGAACTCCTGACCACACAGCCCGCACACAGTCACACGTGATCGGCCGCAGGCAGTGACTGCTGTTAACCTGCATCCATCGCAGCGTGTGTAGGCTGTGAGATCATCAGTTGACTCCAGTGCCGGCCGATAAATTCTGTGTCCCGCTGCATCCATCTCAGCAGCCATAAAAAGTAGAAGTAGAAAGATCCGGTAAAATACCAATTGCGGTTGCATGCGTTGCACATTCAATCTACAGGATCCGGTTGCATGCGTTTTTTGCCTACAAGCAAAAAAACGCTGATCTGAAAACACCCTATTCTGTCCGGCAAAAGATTTTACAGAATAAATGTGGAGGAATTGACCCCTGAACCCTAAACACTCCATAGGTCCGCAGTACAGCAGGACTCCTGAGTGCCCAATGCTTTGCCCTTTATAAAGCCCGATGTATTTTAAGGCAGAAATGTCACTTGAAAAAAGAGATCTTGTTACAGATCCAAGACTGAAGTAATGACATGACCTCTTCATGTAGCCAATAATATCTCAGAAATATTTATCTCTGTATACCAGACAAAACATAGATTATAAAATGTGTGATGTAAAGAAACTCAAAACGACAGGGTGGTATTCTGAACTCCGAACTAATAATGAATCCATGACTAAGCAATGTAAAATACCATTCGGCTGTCCCCTATACATAAGCAGACCTGTCATTGTTGAGGAGAAGCCACCCAGCGATTTTCCGTTTTCTTTTTTTTCCCTCCTCTTCTTCCAAGGGCCATAAATTTTGTATTTTTCTGTAAATATAGCCATATGAGGGCTCATTTTTTGCAGGCTGAGTTACTTTTGAATGACACCTTTAATTCTGCCCCATATTATACAGGAAAACAGGAAGAAAATTCCAAGTGTTATGAAATTGCAGAAAAAGTGAAATTGCACAATTATTTTTTAATTTCCATGTTCACTATATGGTAAAACCGCCCTAGCATCATGATTCCTCAGGTCAGTACGTGTTTGTTGATACCAAACATGTATAGTTTTACTTTTATCTAAGTGGTAAAATAAATTCAGAAGTTTGTAAAAAAAAAAAAAAAAAAAAAAAAAAAGAATTGCGTTATTTTCCCAAGCCTACAGCGGTCTCATTTTTCGGGATCTGGGGCTGTGTGGAGGCTTATCTTTTGCTTCTTGCAACCAAAAAACAATAATTCTGATGTTTTGATTATTTTTTGCTACGCCCTTTACCGATCAGATTAATTGATTTTATATTTTGATAGATCAGGCATTTCTGGACCCAGCGATAACAAATATGTTATTTTTTTATTATTGTTTTATTTTAAAATGGGGCAAAGAGGGGTAATTTGAACTCTTTACTGATTTTACTACTCGCCTTGGGCACTTTACGCCTGCACTATCCAATCGCTTCTGCGGTTCAGAGCGATGCTTTTCCGCTCTGATCAGGAGAAATGCTGATCTCCTGTGAGTGTCTGTGCTCTGCTGATATTCACAAGAAGTGAGTCATAACAGTGACAGGCTTCATCAGTTGACCCCGCCAGGTCATGGCAACCCATTGGCACTCCGTGATCACGTCATGGGCCGCCGATGGCAGCGGGGAACGGTGCGATACCCACCGGAGCACGTTAGATTGTTATAATCAAGAGAGGGAGAGTGTGCAGAGGTAGATGGGGACCCCAAGGTGAGGAAACTTAAAGCAGGTGGCCAAAGAGGAAAAAAGGAGAATAATAAATAAAAGCATCGTAAACCACCCACCAATCGGAGGACAGAGGAAAGGTGTTGGGAAGATAAATGAGCAGACACAGAGCAGTAACAAAACTTGCCTCTGCTTCACACAAAACAAACCCCCCCCCCCAAAACTATTGCCTGAATGAGACCTAAAACTCGTACATGTGCTACAACCTTAAATGTTACATCAAGACAGAAATGACGGTGTCTTTCATATTAAAGGGGTTGTCCAATACTAGGACAACCTATTCTGATTCCACCAGGTGAAATAATAAAGCCTATACTCACCTGCTGTCCTGGCACCCTTCTGGCGGTGGTCGGGATCGTGATGCCACGGCTCATGTGATGTCACGTGAACCCTGCGTCCAATCAGCGCCTGCTTCTGTCTCCCCGCCTTCGTACACAAAAGCAAGCAACAGGAAGTGAGTGCAGCAGCAGAGCTCACTTCCTGTTGATTAACTCGTTTGTCTGCAGGCAGGGAGACAGAAGCCAGCGCTGATTGGACGCAGGGCTCGCGTGACATCACCTAAGCCTTGGCACTGCAAGAGCCGCGCCGATACGGAAGGTAAGTATGAGGTCTTTTATTTTACCTGGAGGAAACGTGGAATCAAAAGGAGTTGTCTTAGTAGTGAACAATCCCTTTAAGAATCTAAAAGTAACATTTTACTACATATACAACTTCCCATTCATCAAAAAATGCGTACAATAAAGTACACATGCAAGGAGTGCTATATTCAAATATATATTTTTATTTTATTTTGCAAAAGGTCAAATATACAAGCAAACATGTAAAAACACCTTTTGCAAAATAAAATAAAAATATATATTTGAATATAGCACTCCTTGCATGTGTACTTTATTGTACGCATTTTTTGATGAACATGTTCACGGAGTTTATTCTAATCTACCTCATCCACTACAATGAGAGGGAACTATAGATTGACAGATATGACTGTACATAATATTTTTCCCTGTCTTAAATCTGTGTTTTTTTGTATATACAACTTCCTATCAGGCTCAGGTCACACCACCAAATTTTCTCCATCCAAGAAAAATGGTCAGAATATAGGAATCACACTGATCAGAGTTTGATCCAATTTTCTTGGAGATGGAGGAGAATAAAAAAATAACAGTTTCACCCATGGAGTTGATGATGGACGAGTGCCATCTAAATCTAGGAAGAAAATCGGACATGTGCACAGACCCACAGAATAACAATGGTCCACAGTTACACAGATGGAAGAAAGACCTCGGTCCATCTAGCTGAGAGGTCTCAAACACGCGGCCCCCGAGGCTGCTTGTTACGGCCCGCAGACCCCTTGACAATCGCAGCTCTATGCCCGGGGGTCGGCGCTGGCAGGACTTTACTACAATTGAATAATTTGCGGTGCCGCGCAGAGGAGCTGCTGCCCGCCAATCAGATGCACGGAAGTGACGTCACCTCCTTGCATCTGATTGGCCGGCGGTAGCCATTGGTATAACACAGATAGCTCCTCTGCGTGGCACCGCAAAATGATTCAATTGTAGTAAAGTCCTGCCGGCGCCGGCCCCCGGGCATAGAGCTGCGATCGTCACGGGCCGCAACAAGCAGGTATGTGCTCACGATCAAGACCCGCTGCATCCTGGACGCGGCGGGTCCTGACCTGCGGGGTCGCAAGTCTCCTCCTTAGGAGACCGCAGCTGCCCGTGATCAGGATTTGGGGTGCTGCGGTCTCCTCGCTGTGTTCTCCCTAAGGAGGGCATGCGACTCTGTAGTATAAATTCACATGCTGCGGCTTCTGCAAGCCGCACCGCAAGTCAGTTTTCACTGCTGGCCGCACAAGCACAGTGGGCATGAGATTTTTAGAAATCCCATCCACTCTGCTTGTACTGTACATCGCAGCGTTTTGGATGCAGCTGAAACATGAATCCGCACCTATCCATTGCTGCAGGATTCCAGCAAAATATCAGCGGTAAACCTGCATTCATGCGACTTACCTGCGGACGTCCCGGCCTCTATCTCCATAGCGGAGGGCCGGGAATTCCGCAGATATTTCCGCAGGAATAATTGACATGCAGTTACGTGGGGTTGCGGGACATCGCAGCATATTCTGCAGCCGCACATACCGCAATGTGGACACAATCAATCCCCATGTCCCATAGGATAACATGGGGCGTGTCTGTACTTGCTAAAACCTGCAGATTTATCTAGAAAATCCAGATAAATCCACAGGTTTTCCATGGCAAAATCCGCAGCTACATAGTCCCGTGGGCACATAGCCATATAGTATCTGCCATTACTACCACTTGTGGTAGAGCATTTCACAGTCTGACTGCTCTAACTGTAAATAACCCTTTCCTATTTAGCTACCGGAATCTCCTTTTTTCCACATGTAATCAGTGCCCCCTGCTACTTAGTATTGTCTTTAAAAGGAAGACCACAGATAGCACTTGTCTGATTTAGGCTATGTGCGCACGTAGCGTTTGTCCCTGCAGAAATTTCTGCAGCGATTTGAACAGCACACGTGCGCATCAAATCGCTGCAGAAAGAGACCGTAGTGGAAAAAAAAAAGCCGATTTCATGCGCTCTGACTGCAGCCCCTCCTATAGACAGAGCGGGGGCTGCATGCAGAGCGCAGGAAAGAAGTGACATGTCACTTCTTAGAACGCGCGCTTCGGGCAGCAGCTGCGCTCTGAGACGCCATGTGCGCACGTCTCCTGCATAATCTTCATAGATCATGCTGGGGACGCAGGACGCATGCAGTTACGCTGCGGTGCAGCTCGCAGCGTAACTGCATGCAAATACGCAACGTGCGCACATAGCCTTAAACAGTTGTCTGCATGAGCCTTTATAACAAGGGGTAGTGTATAGCTATGGCAGATATGAAGCCACACATGCAACAGCCTGTGCTAAAGGGGTTGTCTGGGCACACGAGGCCACCTGATCTCCGGACGTGGAGAGACGCAACTATATGCTATAATTTCCAGCAAGTATCTTGCTTGGGTGCTGTTGTAATTAATGGGAGCTCTGTAACATATTCGCAGGCTCATGGACGTTTGCCCCAAATATGTTCCAACCAACTGCGTCTTTGCTCTCAATGTCAGATCACGCAGGAGGATTTCTAACGTACGTGATCAATAACAAATGTGACGTCCGTCAGTCCCCAGTCACACGTGTTCTTTATTTTTCACAGACAGAACAAGCGCTCATTACAGTCTATGGGGCTGTTCACGTCTCTGAGGGTTTTTTTTGTTGTGTGCCGCCCCTGCAGCTGTCATACCGCTCGGATCCGGGGGTTGTTTCTGCTGTGGCTCAAGGGTCTCCGGACCCAGGGGCTTGGGGCCACTCTCAAATGTAAAGGGGGCTATTTACAGGGGATAATAGTTTGTGACGCCACCCGATCGTAAGGGGAGTACCGCCGCTGCCGATGAGAGTACCCGGGTGAGATGGAGTGGGGCAGCCAGATGACGTTCCCTCCACGGGTAGGGGAGGCCCCGAGACTCTGGATTTTGGGGTGTAGGGGAGCGCAGGGCTAGGCGGTAGTAGGGGATGACCATGTACTCACTCAGACAGCGTCGGTGATGAAAAGCAGACTCTGACAACAAGGTAAACCAAGTCTCTGGATACCTCTGCCCTCTTGGGGGAGCCCGTCCAGGTATCCGTCCCCTACAGTACTGACTGATGGTCTGAAGCCTGCCTCCGTGCACAAGTTTAGAAGTGTTCTGTTGTCTCGTAGGCAAAAAGCTGTCCGGGCCCCGCTCCCTACTATGGATAGTAAAGGAGCTGTGCTCTCAAGGGCTCACGCTTGGGATTTCAGTGGGCTGCTTGGGTTGGCAAGCTCTATCCCCCTCGTTGCGGTAGTGCCCCTGATCTCTGACCTTCGTAGGGACAGTCCATAAAGTCACTATCATCTGCAGGTTAATTGCCGGGTTGCTTGAAGCTACTCTCCGACCTAGGGTCCAGTACCCCGCCTTTCTTTCGGTCCTGGACCAGCTATTGAACTCGAGCTGCTGACCATCCTCCAAGACTAGGTCCAGGCACCCAGTCCCAATATCCCACAACCGTCTCTCCGAATCCTCCGGCCCCAGACCACCGTCTGCAACCCAACCTGTAAATTCCTGGGAGCCACACACTCCCCTAGCTCCTCACTCATCAAGGGCTACCCCTGCTCTGCTCTACTTCCCTCCCACCAGTCTGCCTGACCCTTAGGTGGGCGGCCCTATTCCAGCTCAGCAGCCCACTGGTGTGTCTGGCAGGGTGTGGCGTGAAGTGTGATTGGGATTTTGGATGCTGATGGAGGCAGTATTATAGGTTGGGAACCCAGAACCATGGGGGGTTGAGTCCTGCACTAGAGATAAAGAGCGTGCAGTCCCCTGTGACAACCTGACTAGTCCCGGGGCGTCACAGTTGAGATTGATAAATTTCACTACACTTCAATATATAAAAGTACAAGAGATCAGAAAATCGCAAATCCCAGGCCCCTTATGGGGAATAGAAAATACAGCACAAATTAACAACGGTATTAAAAATACAAAAAAAAAAATAAAAAAACACATACATGTTTAAATCAATCTATTTTCCCAATTTAAAAGTAAAAAACCCCCAAAACTTAACCATGTTTGGTATCGGAGCGGCCACAAATGCCAAGCTGCGAGACTATGTAACTAATTATTCCAAACAGTAACGACAAACAGAAAAAAGTAAACACCAGGATGGACATTTTTCATTTTCAGTCAAACACCCCCCTACACCACCCCTCCCCCCCAAAAAATAAATAAAACAACCCACAATGAAAAGCAATCAGAACATATACTCAAAATTGTATTGATAAAAACTACAAATGTGTAAAAACAAATTAAAAAAACCCTCACAGCTCCATCAACAGTACAATGAAAACACGCACAGAAACCGCAGCGGTCACATCACCTGCCAGACCTGATGAAGCGGACATGTTTTTTATCTTTGAAGCCCAAGATGCCCCCGCCGAACTTTCGGTCCTCGCACTCCGCATGGACCCAACAGTGAGCGGTACAGCAGCGCCCTCTAGCCTTGAAGCGAGAGAGTGCCATCAACGGCGGCCATCTTTCTTAAGGGAACTATGAGAAGAGTACAAGAATAGGAAAACTTCTCGGTAACCTCGTACACTGCGCTGTACCGTGCTCTCATACCAAATACATGGAACCAGAAGTATAATTACACCATTTTAATCCTAATTTGGAACGTAGAAAAAAAATCTTGCTTTTGCAGCCCCAATCAAACATGGCGGTTTCTACAGCTGTCTACATCACGTGACAAAGCCTTACACGCACACTCGTGGAGACGAGAAACATTCCCATCTGCTTTTGAACAAATGAAACTTTATTGACAAACGGACGAACAAAGCAAAAAAAAAAAAAAAAAGGTATTGCCGATGCTTCCTTATTGCAGCGTTTGTCTATTTAGGACCGTTTCCGCCGGTGTTACTGCCCGCCGGCTCTCTATTGGTGGTCAGGCCTGGAAAAAACGGCTCTCCTACCCGGTCTGTGGCGCTCTATTCACGGCTATCGCACAGGCCCTTTCCTACAGGCCGGCCGGCGGGCGACAGGCGAGAGAGGTGAGTCTGCGCGCCAAGAGCAGCGTGTGCTGAGGGGAGAGGAGGAAGAAGTGCGGCGGCGGGAGAAAGTCAGGCGCTGTGTCTGCTCCGTGCAGTGCTGGGACCGGCCTGTGCCGGCCTCCTCTCACCCGGTTACTGCGGTACCGGCTCATCCTGGCGGAAAGTCTGTAATTTCCCTCCCTCTTGGTCTGGCACTTAGTGGAGGGGAACTACAAGTCCCAGAGCTTCTGGAGGCGGCTGCTGACGACATCCCCTGGCGACATGCTGCCTCCACTGCTCTTCTGGTCACTGTGGCTCAGTTGCTCCTCCTGGTCCAGATCCGTGGATCAGGCTGTGAGCCGGTCTAATCTGCAGGATGCTCACATCGAGCAGCTACAAAACCAATATTTATTTTCGCATATTTAGGGTTCGATTAACTAATCCTGGCTTTTTGCCTATTAATAAAGGGACCCAATGGAGTAGGATGCCACTAATTCAGTCTGGTGGGGTTCACCCCACTGGTGTAAAGTCGCTGGGTGGGCTTCGCTTCGCCCCGTGCTCCCAATTTTGGCAGAATTGGCTGTAACTGATGTGAAAACTCCAAAAGTTGCAAAGTTTTTTTTTTGACATCTGAAGATATTTTATGCCAAAATTCTGGTGCAATCTCCTTCATGAAATGGGCCTTTAAGGGAAAAAAAATCTCCGAAACAGGAGCGTGTCCTGTAGAGGTTTTCACTAGAAGGTTTTAAAACTCTTGTGTGAACCTAGCCTTATCCAAGCCTTTACGTGGTGTTCGTACTGAACAGTCTCTAAGGCTGCTTTCACACATCAGTTTTTTTGCACCAGGCACAAACTGGCGCAAAAATCTATGCAACGGATGCGGCAAAAAAACCTGGATCCGTTACATACGTTTTTTCCATGCGGCCCGTCCGTTTCTTGACTGATACGGCTTTATACTGAGCATGCGCAGTTCAACAAACCGCATCCGGCCGCTGGATGCGTTTTTTGCCGCAGGATGCCTTATTCGGCGTCCATGGCTTGCAGTGTAAGGCTTTGTGCACACGTGTGCGCTCTGCACTGCACACAAAAGGTCCGCTTCAGAGTGCAGCTGAAAAGCTCCATTCTGAAGCGCCTGGTGCCTGCAGAATTCGTGCGCTCTGCATGCTGCCTCTCCCTTTAGACCGCATGCAAAGTGCACGAAAGAAGTGACATGTCACTTCTTAGAACGCACGCTTCGGGCAGCAGCAGCCGAAGCGCTGCGTTCTAATATGCCACGTGCGCACGGCTCCTGCACAATCTCCATAGACTGTGCAGGGGACGCAGGACGCATGCAGTTATGCTGCGGTGCAGAATGCAGCATAACTGCATGCAATACGCACACGTGCGCACAAATCGCAATGTGTTTTTTTTCACAGCTGACAAAAAACGCTGCAAGCAATGTTCCATCCGGCCGCCGCATTGGCTAAATATGCCGCATTCGGCAAAAACTGGCCGCGACGCAAGGCCATGTGGCACAATTCGGTGCTAATGCAAGTCTATGAGGAAAAAACTCATCCGGCAGCAAAAAAAGCGGATGCGTTTTTTTCTGCAAAGAGCCAGATTGTGCCAGATTGCAAAAAACTGATGTGTGAATGCAGCCTAATAGACTGGGGAGACGTAGGCATTATGGATGTGACCATGGGCTGGAACTGTATCAGTCAGTCCAAAGGGTTGCAGTACATGTTGGAAAAATATCCACATTTCTTTTAAGTTTGATACAATTTATCCTACATTGGTGTTCCCTGCTTCCTATTCTGCTGTACCTTGGCTGGTTATTGAGAGGGGATCCCACAGTTTTATTTTTTTAATTTTTTGATTAAAAAAAAGTAGGGGTTCCCCCTATTTTTCTAAAACCAGTCAAGGTACAGCAGACAACTGGGGGCTGATATTATTAGGGTGGGCAGGCAATGGTTATTTGGCCCTTTCCAGCCTAACAGTAGCAGCACTCAACTTCCCCAGAAGTGGCACATCCATTAGATGCACTATTTCTGATGCTTGACCCAGCTCTTCTCGGTTCTCTGGTGCGGTGGCAAACGGGGTAATATTTGTGGGGTTGATGGCATCAAGCCCTGTTATTAGTAATGGGTGGTGTCTAGCAGGCACCCCTATTACTAATCCAGTAAAAATGTTTATTTGAACAAAAAAAACAACTCCAGCTCTTGTTCACCAATTTATTTAAAAAAAAAAAATTCAAAAGGTCCGCTGTAATCCATTGTGAGGCCCCACGATGTTCCCCCAATAACGAACCTGAAAAGACATAAGCGAAAATTAAATAAATGGACTAAACGCCCTCTTTTTCAATTTATTTCCCTGTCAAAGCCCTAATCCTGGTCTGCTGTAGTCAAATTAGGGGGGGCCCCCACGTCGATCCCATATTTGCTGGCACATTTAGTGGGGAACCGAACGTTCTCTATTGATTGAGAGCAGCCTCTGCAGACACACACTGCTGTGTGCGCTTCCCTGCAGTGACCTGGACCTCGTAAGGTCAGCCCAGTTCACCGCAGGGGCATCCTCAGCAGTGTGTGGGGGTGCGGATGTGACTTCACGGGTTCATCGAAAAATCAAATGAACTCTGATGACCTCCTAACGACGCCTGCGCTACTGCGGGTTGCGCAGCAGTAACGTCACGGGTTCATCAAAGTTCCAAACAAACTCTGATGAACCTGTGAAGTCATGGACGTGACACCTGCAGTGGTGTGGGAGTGTTGTCAGATGGTTATCAGAGTTCATTGGATACTCTAGTGATTTCCTGACGTCATTGCGCACACGTACACACTGCTTGCTGGATACTCTCCTGTCCCCGGCGATGCTGCTGCTTCCAGGTCCATAGTGCAGTGAATATGCATTAGCATTATGAGCAGGGGTCGAAAGCAAGTGACAGCAGCGCTGGAGACAGGTGAGCATAGAAAATATTTTTTTTCAAAGACGCGTCTTTTCTCTGGTACATGTTACACGGATCACATCAGTGTGCGGGCTGTGTGACACCCGTGCTGCAGAGAAAGTCTGTGTATGTGAGGGTCACGGATTTGTAATTTTAGTTCATAGAATAATCCATAATAATGGGTATGTGTGGCATCTGTGAAAAAAAACTGTCACATACACATAGTCGACTACGTTCGGGTGTACGCCTGCAGAAACCATATGTGCAAAAATGGTGCAAGGCAGAGCATACGCTAACTGGGTCTGCTCCATTATAGTCAATGATCCTGTCGTCGCCTGCGTCCGAAACAGGTTTTGCAGGCTTGGGGATGGGCGGTTCGGACAGATGCCCCGACGGGACCACTGAACGTAAGTGAAAGCGCAATGCGAAAGGGGCCTTGGAGAATGTGCTCAGGTTTAGTATTTGGTGCAGAAATTTCTGCATCTCTTGGCAGGAAAAATGCAGCAAAACCGCAAGTTTTTGACTCTTTTTTTTTTTTTTTTTTTTTTTTTTTTTTCATGCAGATTTTTTTCCCGTTGCCACGACAGCGCCACCAGAGAGATGGGTCCGCCCCTCATTCAGGACAGGAAACACACTAAAATAAAAGGGCGGCACGGCACCTCTCCCAGGCATCAGCTTGGTTTCCTGTCCCAGGATGGGAGACCCAGAAGTGCTGTGGCGCTGCCACAGTGAAGGACGTTCTACCGGCTGGCTCTTCTGTCACGTCTCATATGTTCAGTGGCAGGGTTCTGCAGGCTCTGGTCCCTCCTAAAGGTGTTTTCTTTAGAATCTCTTTAGTGGCGATGGGAAAAATCTAGATTACTTACCGGTAAGTTTTCTCCAGAGCCACGACGGTGCCACTGCTTCTCACCCCATTTTGCCTTGCGCTCTTGTTTTTTGCCCTTCACAATAGTGGGTGTGACTGTGGGGTTTGCATTAACCTTGCCTTTTCTAGTACTCCTCTGTGCTCTGTAACATAACTGATGCCTGGGAGAGGTGCCGTGCCGCCCTTTTATTTTAGTGGGTTTCCTGTCCAGAGTGAGGGGTGGACCTATCTCTGGTGGCGCTGCCGTGGCTCTGGAAAAAAAACAATTACAGGTAAGTAATTAGATTTTCGCATTCATCAGAATGGGTGAAATCTGCTGCTGGAAAAAAACACTGTAATAATTGATATACTGCAGATGTAAATCTGCACCAAGTCTGCAAGGAGAAAATACTCAGCGTGTGCAGGAGACTTCTGGATTCTCATTGACATTGCTGTCATCAGGAAATCTTCAGGTTTTGCGACAAATCTGCACTTAAAAAAGCATTAAAAGAATGTGTACTCACAGCCTTACAGAATGTCGTGGGCAGACTAATTTTAATAACCCTAAAGCTGACTTTAGAGGGATTGTCCACTACCCAGACAACCCCCTTGTTACCATATTTTTCGGACTAGAAGATGCACCGGACCATAAGACGCACCCTGGTTTTAGAGGAAAATAAAATTTTAAGCAAAAAATGTGGTCATGACACACTATAAGGCTACGAACAAACATCCGGCTGGCTTTTCTGACGTTTGTCGGATCCGGCGCGCTCCTGTACAGTTTATACAGTACAGTGGCTGCGCTGCAACTTCCTTGTCACATGCTCCGGTCACATGACAGCAAGTGACCGGAGCTTGTGGCGCAGCCACTGTACTGTATAGACTGTACAAGAGCGCGCCGGATCCGACAAACGGCAGAAAAGCCAGCCGGATGTTTGTTCGTAGCCTTATGGGGCGAGGATCTGCTGCTGACATTATGGGGATAATGTCCCCAAATTCTCTACTAAGGTACCCCAGCCTGGTAATGATCCTCCTGCTTTGTATATACAGTATATGTCCCTCATCCTGGTATAGCCCCCATCCTGCTATATACCGTCATCATGGCATATGGCCGCATCCTGCTATATCCTGCTTATATGCCCCCATCCTGCTTATATGCCCCCATCCTGCTCCACATAAAAAAAGTAAACGTTCATGCTCACCTTACCTCACTCCCTGCAGCATTGCTCCTCCTCCGTCTGTGCCAGCAGCAGCGCTGGAGTGTGGAGACGGCCACGCTCCCTGCAGCATCGCGATGTCCTCCTATCTGTGCCGCCGGCGTCTGCGTGTGGACACGTGCGCACAGTGATGACGTCATCGCTGTGCGCACCGCTAGTCTCCACACAGCCGCCGCCGGCGGCACAGACAGGAAGACATCGCAATGCTGCAGGGATCGTGGCCGGTGAGTTATACTGATTCACTGCACCCCATGCTGATGATGATATGCTGGGGGCAGTGAATACAGCCGCACATGATCACTCCAGGCTGTAGTTACCAGGGATGATCATGCGGGCAGGCTGTTTAATATGCGCGCATTCCCCGCCCATCACCCTGCCCACCTGTCAGTGCCGGCTTCAGCGCTGAGATGATGGGCGGGATGATGGGCGTGCATATGTAATGAGCGGGTCCACGTGGTCACGGCAGGCTGCTACAGCCCGGTCATGCCCCCGATGACCTGCAGCACCCTCATTCCCCTCAGCCCTACATTCAGACTATAAGACGCACCCCCCACTTTCCTCTAACATTTGGGGGGGAAAAGTGCGTCTTATAGTCCAAAAAATACGGTAATTACTACTACGGTATATGCTGTAAAATATAACAAAACAGCCTGGATCATTTGAAGTCTCCAGCGCTTCCCCTTTTGTAGTGCTATAGTGACATAAATCACAATTTTTCAATGCTAATGATTATCAGCATTTTATGCTTGTGTGAACTGAACCATTTCTTTTGCAACATATTCGTTTTCTTTTTCTCCTCCAGACTGAGCGCTCTGATTGTGATCCCAGGGATGTAATAAAACTTAATATGGGTGAGTATTGCTTACATTTTAAGGGGTCTTCTGTGGTTTTTAAAATGTGGACATGTAAACATGTAAAAGGGAATCTTCTAAATGACGAAATCCACCTTACGTGTCCTTCAAGTCCTCAACCACTCTGCATTGATTTTATGCCAAAAGTGATGACAACCCCGTTCATCAGTTACCTGTCCTGCACAGTCACGTGCTCGTATATGACATGGGACCGCTGACGTCGACGATTGTTCCTGCGGTCATGTAACTGATAAATAACAGGTCAGCACTCTGGTACTTCACTTAGGTATGGTGGTGAGCAGGAAACTCCAATTACGAACGATGTGTCACCTATTTGGCTTTGAGACCTTGCTATATTAGGAGCCAGGCTTACAATAATCCTAGGAGCGTCTCTTCCGTTTTATTGTGCAGATACATATAATTATATTCAAGGCTTTATTTACGTACTTCAAAATTTTTGTGGTGAATAATTCTGCTCATTTTGAGGTGTTAAGCAAATCTTATAATGGTTTAGCATAAGGCTGCTTTTACACTGCACTCTTACCTACGTTCACTGGTCCCGTCGGGGCTCTGTCGGAATTCCCCTGCAAAACTGGTTTCGGATGTATGTGCAGACGGGGCCATTGACTGTAATGGTGCAGACAGTCACAACGTGGCACCATTTTTGGGTGTATACGCTTTCTGCAGGCGGACACCTAGACATGGTAGACTGCATCTGGGTGTCCGCCTACAGAAAGCGTATATGCCTGAAAATGGTGCACGACAGACCACACTGTGACTCCGTCCTCACAGTTACCATCAATGGCCCCGTTAGTGCATGCATCTGAAACCTGTTTAGCGGGGGAGGGGGTGTTCAGACGGAGGCCCCGACGGGACCAGTGAACGTAGGTAATAACGTAATGTGAAAGGGCCCTAATACAATTACTTCAGGTTTGAGTGTTAACGGGTTCTAGCTAGACATGGTTTTTTTTACCCAGATAGCATCTGTTCACACCTATTGGATGTGCGGGTCAGTCTTTTTGTATATTTGTAGTGCATCTCTTTCTGATTGAGCTGTCCACCCTATAACAAGGCTCTGTTCACTCCCCATTATAGCTGGAATCTAGCTGCCCAGACATGGAGGTTTTTTACCCAGATAGTGGTATTTGTTAGGTTCCTGATATACAGAGATTACCTTGCCGTTGGTTATCTGGCTCATATGCAATTGCCAATACATATGCTAAACATCTTTTTCCAATATTCTTATAGAAGTAATGCAATGCCAGAATTCATTTATTCCTTGTTGGCGTTTCAGTGTGCAGCTGTATGTTTC
Organism: Anomaloglossus baeobatrachus; assembly: GCF_048569485.1. Taxonomy (NCBI): domain Eukaryota; kingdom Metazoa; phylum Chordata; class Amphibia; order Anura; family Aromobatidae; genus Anomaloglossus; species Anomaloglossus baeobatrachus. The sequence continues at coordinate 675,050,800 of NC_134354.1, forward strand.
GTAGTTACAATGTTTCTCAGCTAGCACCTGTTCACACCTATTGGATGTGCGGGGTCAGTCTTTTTGTATATATACGGGGTTAGCTGAGTCAATTGTGAACTTGCCTCACCTGACCCCGTATTGTGCAATCCAGTGCAGATGTCGCTGGCACGCTGCTGTCGGCTTGTTCCTCTGGTCTGTCGCGTCATCCGATCAGCTTTTTCAAGGGGTGATCTCAACTTCTGCTTTGACCGTGCGCGCTCCTTTGGTCACGACAGCAGAAGCGAGGTCGCATGCGCCACCCTCTCAGCCGCAAAATTGAATAGCATGGCGTAACACTATCTTCACAAAGATGGCGCCGGAGATGAGCGCTATGCGCAGGCACCAACTTGACGCCATCTTAGTTAAAAAAAAAATAAAAAAATTACTGAATAGTAAAAGTAGCATAGAGAACAGAGATGGAGGAGCAGGCAGGGGGCGAATCCATATGAATGAATACCCACCCATATATTATCTGCTCCATTGCAGCTGCCACTCAAGCAGCTGCTGAATTTTTAAACTTTACAATGTTTGATTTGGAAGCCTAAACATCCGAGCTGACCACTAATAGTATGTAGACTATCTGCCTGATAGTGCCAGTATAGCACCGCCTTTAGCTTACAGTGCTGGCCAATAGTATTGGCACCCCTGCAATTCTGTCAGATAATACTCAGTTTCTTCTTGAAAATGATTGCAATCACAAATTCTTTGGTATTATCTTCATTTATTTTGCTTGCAATGAAAAAAAGAGAATGAAACAAAAATCAAATCATTGATCATTGCACACAACTCCAAAAATTGGCCTGACAAAAGTATTGGCACCCTTAGCCTAATGCGGGCGTCACATGAGACAATTTATCGGGCGATATGTGGTCGGGGTCACGGTTTTCGTGACTCACATCCGGCATTGTTTGCAATGTCGTCCCGTGTGACACCTATGAGTGACTCAAAACAATCACAAATCGGTTACAAATAGTGTATAGTTTACACGTCATATATTTTTAAAAAATCGTTTATTCTTCTTTGCGTTGGTTGTTCATTGTACCCGGGGTAGCACACATCGCTCCGTGTGACACCCCGGGACCGGTGAACACATCTTACCTGCGTCCCGCTGGCAATGCTGAAGGAAGGAGGTGGGCGGGTTGTTTACGTCCCGCTCATCTCTGCCCCTCCGCTTCTATTGGCCGGCTGCTGTGACTTGGCCCTGCAGTTAAATTTGTCCTTTTTTCAAGTTCCCCTGCTTGCTGCCATCCTTTACGCTCTACGAGTCACTCATTGACGTGACCTGCCTCTTACCGGAAATCTCGGTCAGGCGCAGACACTTGCTGTGCCGGTTGTCTTCTCAGAGGTGGCGGTGCATGTGCGGATCCATAGTCCTTATCTCGCTGCTTCTTCAGGACTTCACTGCACATGCAATGCTGATGGGTATGACTGCGCTGGGAGGGGTGGATAGATTCTGCATTACAGCGACTTAACATATGGTAGATGTATTTTGATTTGAGGTAAAATCCGTTGACAGGTTCCCTTGAAAGCTGATACATTTTGTGAAGTAATCCAGACCCTGATAAAAAGTAGTGAACCTTGGATTACGAGCATAATTTTGTTCCGGGAGTGTGCTCATAAACAAAGTTACTGTTTTATCAAAAGGAATTTTTCCATAGAAAATAATTAAAAGAATTCGTTCCACAACCCAAAAATATTTACTGCATCTCTACAAACTTATTACAGTAATAAAAAAATAATGTACTGTATTCATATAAATATTACAGTACACTAAGGCTACTTTCACACATCAGTTTTTTTTCCATCAGATACAATCCGGAAAAAAACTGGTAAAACGGATCCGGTACCGCATCCGTTTTATCCCCATAATTTGCACTGTTACAACGCAAAGCCATCAGGTACAATCCGGTATCTGTTTATTTTTCCGGATGCGGCAAAATTAGTTAAAGCAGCGGCCGGAGGCAACGTAGCTTGCAACGTTTTTTTGTCCGGCAAAATAACCGCATCGCGCCGCATCCAGCTGCTGCGGCGCCTTTTTCAATGCATGCCTATGGACGCCGGATGCGGCACGATGCGGAAAAAAACGGCATCCGGCCACCGCATGCGTTTTTTTTCCACTGTGCATGCTCAGTAGCGTGCCGCAACTGGAAAAAAACGGACGGGCCGCATGTAAAAAACCTATGCAAAGGATGCGGTGTTTTCGCAGCATCCGTTGCATAGGTTTCACAGCCGGATTGAGCCGCACTGCTCAAACCTGATGTGTGAAAATAGCCTAAGGCTACATGCGCACGCTGCATCTTTTTGTGTTCACAAACTGCAGCTAAAACTGCACCTAGTGAGAGCCTGGAAATGTCACAAAAAACTCTTGTAAGGCCTTGTGCGCACTAGGCGTTTTTTACCGCGTTTTTGTGCTGAAAACGCAGTGACATTGCTTCCCCAGCAATGTCAATGGGTTTTCATAAGTGCTGTCCGCACACAGCGTTTTTTTTTAGCTGCGTTTTTGTGGTGACCACAAAAACGCAGCATGTCAATTATTTCTGCGTTTTTCACTGCGTTTTTCACCCATTGAATTCAATGAGATGTTAAAAACGCAATGAAAAATGCATATAGCCGCGTTTCTATGACTAAAAACGCAGCTATAAACGCAAGGGGTGGGTACTACAGTGACGTGTACAGGATGAGGATTCCTTCTGTTGGTAAACACAGAAGCGTGAATCCTCCCGGTACCGTCACCGCTGCTTCCACCCCCCGTCCTGTGCATGTCAGCTCCGTGCGGCGCCATGTCTGGGCGGGAGGTGGAGGCAGCGGCGAAAATCAAAGTGAACAGTAGAAAAAAAAAAAATGTCATATATACTCACCTGTCCGCAGGGTCCCGGTGCCATGCCCGCTCCCAGCTCCTCCCGGTCCCGCCGCTCTGGCTGTGTGCAGTCTCCCCGGGGCAGGACCTTGCTTGCAGGACCTGGCGGTGGATCACCTGATGCAGTCACCTGACGCATCAGCTGATCGCGGTGACGCGGGCGCCCGGCCGGCTATCAGCTGATCCTGCCGTCAGGGGACTTCATCAGCTGATTACCGGCAGCTCTTGCAGCGATCGGACGGGATCAGACTCCTGTCCAATCGATCGCTCCAGGAGCTGCCGGTAATCAGCACAGCACATAAGTGAGTATTATTTATTTTTTTTTTTTTTTCTACTGATGCATCAGCTGATTGTATAATCGGCTTTTATACAATCAGCTGATGTGTGATGTGATTCACATCCTTGAACCTGACAGATCATCTGATCGGTATGCCTTCCAGCAAACCGATCAGATGATATTGGATCCTGATTGGACGGCGCGGGACCCTAACCCAGGATTACTGCGGAGGGGGGTTCTTTATTTCAATAAAGATGGAGTCACTAATTGTGTTGTTTTATTTCTAATAAAAATATTTTTCTGTGTTGTGGTTTTTTTTTATCTGAACTAGAAATTCATGTTGGCCATGTCTAATATTGGCGTGACACCATGAATTTCGGGCTTAGGGCCAGCTGATAATATACAGCTAGCCCTAACTCCATTATTACCCGGCTAGCCACCCGGCTTCAGGGCAGCTGGAAGAGTTGGATACAGCGCCAGAAGATGGCGCTTCTATGAAAGCGCCATTTTCTGGGGTGGCTGCGGACTGCAATTCGCAGTGGGGGTGCCCAGAAAGCATGGGCACCCTGCACTGTGGATTCCAATCCCCAGCTGCCTAGTTGTACCCGGCTGGACTCAAAAATTAGGCGAAGCCCACGTCATTTTTTTTTTTTAATTATTTCATGAAATAATTAAAAAAAAGGGCTTCTCTATAATTTTTGGTTCCCAGCCGGGTACAAATAGGCAGCTGGGGGTTGGGGGCAGCCCGTACCTGCCTGCTGTACCCGGCTAGCATACAAAAATATGGCGAAGCCCATGTCATTTTTTTTTTCTTTTTGGGCAAAAAACTGCATACAGTCCTGGAAGGAGGATGCTGAGCCTTGTAGTTCTGCAGCTTCTGTCTGCTCTCCTGCATACACTAGTGAATGGAGGATGCTGAGACTTGTAGTTCTGCAGCTGCTGTCTGCTCTCCTGCATACACTAGTGAATGGAGGATGCTGAGACTTGTAGTTCTGCAGCTGCTGTCTGCTCTCCTGCATACACTAGTGAATGGAGGATGCTGAGACTTGTAGTTCTGCAGCTGCTGTCTGCTCTCCTGCATACACTAGTGAATGGAGGATGCTGAGACTTGTAGTTCTGCAGCTGCTGTCTGCTCTCCTGCATACACTAGTGAATGGAGGATGCTGAGACTTGTAGTTCTGCAGCTGCTGTCTGCTCTCCTGCATACACTAGTTCTGCAGCTGTCTGCTCTCCTGCATACAATGAACATTTTGAAGAAGGAAATGACATCAGACCTTTTTTTTTTTTTTTTTTTTCATCAACAATCTTTAATGGCATTGTGCACTGATTAAAAACGCAGTGAGCAAAAACGCAGCAAAAAACGCACCAAATCGCGGCAAAAACGCATGCGTTTTTGCCGCGTTTTTTTTAGCCGCGGGTGCGTTTTTTAGACAAAAACGCACATAAAAACGCAGCGTGAAAAAAACGCCTAGTGCGCACATACCCTAATTATAGGTGCGTTTTTGGTGCGTTTTTCACAACCTGCGTTTTTGTGACAAATGTTGACAAAAACGCAGGAAGAATGAACATGCTGCATTTTTTTGTCACAAACTTTTGACAAAACGCTGACAAACTGCAATGTGCGCACAGCAAATCTGACTTCTCATAGACTTTGCTGGGAAGTCAGATGTCAGAAAGTTCTGACAAATAAACTGCAGCCAAAAAGCACCAAAAACGCAGCAAAAAAAGCAGTGTGCGCATGTAGCCTAATACAAAATACTGTTCAAAACGTAAAACAAATTAAACTGCACTTTAGCTTACAATGGAATTGTTGGTGTGCGAGAAATACTATAGACAAAAAATGATGTATAAATATGACCTTTATTTTAGTACAATACACAAAACACCCTATATCTATTCTCCCCAAAATAAGTGCAGAACTAAGCCAAATGTGGGGTAGGAATACTGCTCAGGCAATTATTACAGTACAAGCAATGTGCTGTACTGGTTAGTAGAAAGTACAATACTGTATCCACAAATGCAAATTAATAGACCTGCTATATAGTATATACTGTACTGTGCAATGGTATACTGTACAGAAAGTAACCTCCAGTAGGTTTACACAGAGCACACCAGCGTGGGTCAGAGCGTGGTGTAAGGATGGAACCAGAAGTGCGCACGTTGAGTATCTGCTCTTATTGCAAAGCATTGCTCTTAAACCAAGTTACATATGTGTAAAAAGCTTTGCTTGTCCTGCAAAACGCTCTCAAACCAAGTTACTCAATCCAAGGTTCCACTGTACATTAAGCTTTTTGTTGAAATCCTAAGGCAAGTGTTATTTACAGAATTTCAGAGCAGGGATGTTATTGTGAATATATCAGACTAGCTGTAGTGGGATAGTAACTGTCTCTGTCTCTTTGTCGGTCTGTTTCTATCTCTGTCTGTATTTGCATCAGTCTCTGTCTGTATTTGCATCAGTCTCTGTCTCTTTGCCCGGGCTGTCTCTTTGCCCGGGCTGTCTCTTTGCCCGGGCTGTCTCTTTGCCCGGGCTGTCTCTTTGCCCGGGCTGTCTCTTTGCCCGGGCTGTCTCTTTGCCCGGGCTGTCTCTTTGCCCGGGCTGTCTCTTTGCCCGGGCTGTCTCTTTGCCCGGGCTGTCTCTTTGCCCGGGCTGTCTCACCACCTACATCTTTTTTTGCCTCAGACATAAGCTTCTTATACGAACAGTTTATTTTATTCCTATAGCAACCACTGACAGTTATTTATAGCCTGCAGCTCCCACCTCCTTTCAGTTTAATGGCTGCAGGATTTTTGAAGAGTAACTGGAAAGCACGGGGTTAAATTTTCCCGCCCAAACAGTCTGACGTTCCCTGAGTCACATGGGGGCGTCTGTGCAAAATTTTGTGATTGTAAATGCGATGGTGCAAATTCCTTTAGCATTCATTCATTCATTCATTCATTCATTCATTCATTCATTCATTCATTCATTCATTCATACATACATACATACATACATACATACATACATACATACATACATAGTTAGGTCCAGAAATATTTGGACAGTGACACAAGTTTTGTTATTTTAGCTGTTTACAAAAACATGTTCAGAAATACAATTATATATATAACATGGGCTGAAAGTGCACACTCCCAGCTGCAATATGAGAGTTTTCACATCCAAATCGGAGAAAGGGTTTAGGAATCATAGCTCTGTAATGCATAGCCTCCTCTTTTTCAAGGGACCAAAAGTAATTGGACAAGGGACTCTAAGGGCTGCAATTAACTCTGAAGGCATCTCCCTCGTTAACCTGTAATCAATGAAGTAGTTAAAAGGTCTGGGGTTGATTACAGGTGTGTGGTTTTGCATTTGGAAGCTGTTGCTGTGACCAGACAACATGCGGTCTAAGGAACTCTCAATTGAGGTGAAGCAGAACATCCTGAGGCTGATAAAAAGAAAAAATCCATCAGAGAGATAGCAGACATGCTTGGAGTAGCAAAATCAACAGTCGGGTACATTCTGAGAAAAAGGAATTGACTGGTGAGCTTGGGAACTCAAAAAGGCCTGGGCGTCCACGGATGACAACAGTGGTGGATGATCGCCGCATACTTTCTTTGGTGAAGAAGAACCCGTTCACAACATCAACTGAAGTCCAGAACACTCTCAGTGAAGTAGGTGTATCTGTCTCTAAGTCAACAGTAAAGAGAAGACTCCATGAAAGTAAATACAAAGGGTTCACATCTAGATGCAAACCATTCATCAATTCCAAAAATAGACAGGCCAGAGTTAAATTTGCTGAAAAACACCTCATGAAGCCAGCTCCGTTCTGGAAAAGTTTTCTATGGACAGATGAGACAAAGATCAACCTGTACCAGAATGATGGGAAGAAAAAAGTTTGGAGAAGAAAGGGAAAGGTACATGATCCAAGGCACACCACATCCTCTGTAAAACATGGTGGAGGCAACGTGATGGCATGGGCATGCATGGCTTTCAATGGCACTGGGTCACTTGTGTTTATTGATTACATAACAGCAGACAAGAGGAGCCGGATGAATTCTGAAGTGTACCGGGATATACTTTCAGCCCAGATTCAGCCAAATGCCGTAAAGTTGATCGGACGGCGCTTCATAGTACAGATGGACAATGACCCCAAACATACAGCCAAAGCTACCCAGGAGTTCATGAGTGCAAAAAAGTGGAACATTCTGCAATGGCCAAGTCAATCACCAGATCTTAACCCAATTGAGCATGCATTTCACTTGCTCAAATCCAGACTTAAGACGGAAAGACCCACAAACAAGCAAGACCTGAAGGCTGCGGCTGTAAAGGCCTGGCAAAGCATTAAGAAGGAGGAAACCCAGCGTTTGGTGATGTCCATGGGTTCCAGACTTAAGGCAGTGATTGCCTCCAAAGGATTCGCAACAAAATATTGAAATTAAAAATATTTTGTTTGGGTTTGGTTTATTTGTCCAATTACTTTTGACCTCCTAAAATGTGGAGTGTTTGTAAAGAAATGTGTACAATTCCTACAATTTCTATCAGATATTTTTGTTCAAACCTTCAAATTAAACGTTACAATCTGCACTTGAATTTTGTTGTAGATGTTTTATTTCAAATCCAATGTGGTGGCATGCAGAGCCCAACTCGCGAAAATTGTCACTTTCCAAATATTTCTGGACCTAACTATGTATGTATGTATGTATGTATGTATGTATGTATGTATAGCTTTATATATTAGATTGTAGGACCTGAATATATCTCGCCTATATAAGGTGAGACGGGATCCATAATTCCTCACACCTCTGGACCGATTTGTTTGATTTATGCTTTAACACATCAGGTGTAATGGAGATGGAAACGTTCCCTTGTACTTGGCAGGTTATGTTCTAGTCTGTTATGTTCCATGTGAAAAGGAAGAAAGTAACAAGAAACCTGTGACACTTACTAGCCCTAACAGATGTGTCGTGTGTTGTTGAAGTTTTTTTTCATTTTTTCTTCTCCTCCACTCACAAAATTAAAGAAAGTAAATAATTGCATTAACACTACATCTTTCTCCCTTTTTAATAGACGAAGATGTAAAGGAAATGGTCTGGGAGAGTGAGAATAATTCCAAATTTCAAGCACATTTTAAAGATACAGCTAAGGAATCTTTCTGTACTTTCAACTATCAGGTTGGTAAGCATTCTTGTTGTTTTTGTGTGTTTTTGTTTTATTTTCCTCAATTTTGTGCCACTGTAAAAAGGCATTTCTTCTTTGTGTGGAGAAGTTGGGAGCAGCATTGTAGTTTATGCACTTGGTGGATGTTGGAGATCTTGCTCTTCTCCACCTTCCGTTTGCAGCCCCACAGATGCTCAATAGGGTTTAGATTTGGAGACATGTTTGGCCAGTCCAGCACCTTTACTCTGTGTTTTTGTTATTTTGTTTATTTTTTTTTTAGCATGACAGTGGTCGTCTGAGGGCTGCTTCTCACTTGCGAGTTTCTCGCAGTAGAACAATGCGAGAAAAACTAGCATTGGAATCGGACACATGTTAGTGAATGATTCAGCTCTCATCTGCGACTTTTTTTTTTTTTTTTTTTTTTTTTCCTCAGTCCAGATCGGACTGCGAAAAAAATCGCAGCACGCTGCATTTTTGCGAGTTTCTCGCACCATTTGTCCCAATGATTTCCTATGGAAGGGGATTAAAAGTAGGATCACACACGCGCACCAGCGTTCACATTTGCGAGTGTGGCAGTAACTTCGCTCATTAAATATTCAACAGATGAATGTGACATCACATTCCCAAAGGTAAATTAAATGACACATGTGTAATAGCTTTTATATAATTAAGATGTTGCATGAAACTAGCATCGCAAACGCGACACACACGCGAGCAAAAAGCATCGCACTTGCGTTGCACTCGCACCTAACGTGAACTAAAATCAGCCGAGTATTTTTCAGCCCAGTCGAACCGATTTTACTCGCATAGATGTGTTTCCAGCCTTAGAAGTATTTGAGTTGGTTATCCTTCCAAAGGGAGGGGTTCATGCTCTCCTTCAGAATATCACAGTATATGTTGGCATTATTGGTTCCCTCAATGAACTGTAGTTCCCCACATACAGCAGCACTTATTCAGCCTCAAACCATGACACTCCCACCACCATTCTTGACTGTAGGCAAGACATATTTGTCTTTGTACTCCTCAGCTGGTTGCCACCACACACTCTTGACACCATCTAAGCCAAATGTTTTTTAGTTTTATCAGCCCACAGGACATGGTTCCAGTGATCCTTAGCCTGCTTGTCTTCAGCAAACTGTTTATGTGCATAATCTTTAAAAGAGGCTTCCTTCTGGGATGACAGCCATGCAGACCAATTTGATGCAGTGTTCAGCGTTTGGTCTGAGCACTGACAGGCTGTCCCTCACCTGTGTAACCTCTGCAGCAATGCCGGCAGTACTCTGATGTTTAGTTTGGAAAGACAACCTCTGGATATGACGCTGAACACGTGCACTCAACTCCTTTGGTCGACCATGGCAAGGCCTGTTCTGAGAAGAGCCTTTCTTTTTAAACTGCTGTCTGGTTTTGGCCACCGTGCTATGGCTCGGCTTCAGGGTGGTGGCAACCTTCTTATAGGGTCTGCCATCTTTTATGTAGAGCAAGAATTCCTGTAGAGCTTCCAGTTACTAGTAGGAGTGTGAGCCATCGCACCAAATTTAACACGCTCTTCATACACACCTGAGACCTTGTTACACTGACTCGCAAGACATCGGGGAGAGGGGAGAATTAATGGCTAATTGAGAATAATTTTAGCTACTTTCACTTAGGGTTTTTTTTTTTTTTTTTTTAGTTTGATTAGTAATAAAACATTTACAGAAATGTGAGGGGTGTACTCACTTTTGTCATATTTCAAACATCAATGCAACACTGTTTCGGCACAGGAAACCCACGACCAGTCTGTGCATTGTGGTCCATTGCAATGCAACAAGCTGGCCGCAGGTCTCATGATCTGAGCCTGACAGCCTCCTAGAAATAAGTGACGCTTTCACGCTTTGGTTATGAGAGCCGCAGCCAGTCCTTGTATTTTGGTCTGTGCATGGACTTCTGAAAGTGCCCTCCTCTATTTCGATATTTGAGGGTAGACAGAGTATGCAGACCTTGTGGTAATTTTTCCTTGTAATTTAGACAGATCATGACACCAATACATTCAGCTTAATCACATAATTCTGGTAGTGATCAGCAACATGTAGGGTTTAAAGCTGATTTGGAAATCTGCAGTATGACAGATTTATGCAGATTTCTTTTCACTTGTCAGTGGATTTTGTATATTCCCATTCAATAGCATTGTATTGTTCTTGTAGAATTTGCCTCCTTCTATGGATGTATATTTAGACTCTGCATACATGCTGGTGTTTGTTTTTCAGACGACCCCTATGCTTCACAGGGATTTTGACAAATCTGTGAAGACTCTTCGTAAACCCTTCTTTATCACTGGTAAGAAGTTTTTGCTTTGTTGTAATTTGTGGTGTGTGGTTTTTTAAAATACTAGATCATGCACAATTGTGTTATCGGCTGTAACCTTATCTTTTCAAATATAGGATTTCCTTGCTAGGCTTAAGGTACCGTCACACTAAACAACTTACCAGCGATCCCAACGACGATACAACCTGATGGGGATCGCTGGTAAGTTGCTAGGAGGTTGCTGGTGAGAGGTCAGTCACGCTCCAGCGATCCCACCAGCAACCTGACCTGGCAGGGATCGCTGGAGCATCGCTACATGGGTTGCTGGTGAGCGGTCACCAGCAACCAGTGACCAGCCCCCAGCCAGCAGCGACGCACTGAAGCAATGCTGCGCTTGGTAACTAAGGTAAATATCGGGTAACCAACCCGATATTTACCTTGGTTACCAGCGCACGCAGCTACACGTGCAGGGAGCAGCGCACACCGCTTCGCGCTGGCTCCCTGCTCTCCTAGCTACAGCACACATCGGGTAAATTACCCGATGTGTGCTGTAGCTACACGTGCAAGGAGCAGGAGCCGGCACTGACAGTGAGAGCGGCGGAGGCTGGTAACGAAGGTAAATATCGGGTAACCAAGGACAGGGCTTCTTGGTTACCCAATGTTAACCGTGGTTGCCAGTGTCTGCAGAAGCCGGCTCCTGCTGCCTGCACATTTAGTTGTTGCTCTGTCGCTGTCACACACAATGATCTGTGCTTCACAGCGGGGGAGCAACAACTAAAAAATGGCCCAGGACATTCAGCAACAACCAACGACCTCACAGCAGGGGCCAGGTTGTTGCTGGATGTCACATACAGCAACATCGCTGCTACGTCACAAAAGTTGTCCATCAGCAGCGATGTTGCTAGCGATATTGCTTAGTGTGACGGGGCCTTTAGGTTCCCTCTTATTGAGGCAAGGAAGAAACTTTAAAGGGAAGCTCAGCTGGATTTCACTCCCCAACTATTTATATGCTTATGTAGTAGGAATTGCTGAACTTTTCTTCACAATACCTGACATGGCTAGTTCATTCCCCCTTTACTGAAAATGTGTTGTGTGCATTAATATGCAAATAAGGCTGAAGATCTTTGTAGATCTGAAGCCTGTTACTTGCTCTATTCTCCTCCAAGCGCCACCTCCTCTTGCTTGACTGGATATTCATTTGCCTGAAGTCACACTGCATAGAAGCTGTCATGCCAGAGGAGGCTGCTCTGGTGGGAAATAGAGCTGGAGTGACAGAGGCTTTAGATCTAGAAATGGCACATCAGCTTAATTTGTATATCAATCCACATGCTGATTCCTCAACGTACTGGCCATGTAAAGCTATTGACTGACTTGTCTTCAAACAGCTACATGCAATTAATAGTTTTTAGGTTGTGAAATCCTGCTGACAGATTCCCTTTAATCTTCTATTGGCCACTATGGACATGAAGTAACAGATACTAGTGCCTCATTCATAATGAATTTATCACCACACCATGGTTATCAATACAATCTGTTGTAGTGTGGGTGTCATTATAAAATATTATCATGTCTAGATCTAATCAGTAGTTTAACAAACAATTTTAGGGCAGCATCAGTGGAGGCACTTATTATAACTAAAGGCACATTTAGGCTATGTGCACACGCTGCGTTTTTTTGACGCTGCGTTTTTGTGCGTTTTTGGCCGCTAAAAATGCACAAAAACGCACCTGCGTCGAAAAAACGCGGCAAAAAACGCACGCGTTTTGCCGCGATTTGGTGCGTTTTTTTGCTGCGTTTTGCTGCGTTTTTGCTCACTGCGTCCTTATGCGTTTTTTATCAGTGAACAAAAAAAAAAGGTCTGATGTCATTTCCTTCTTCAATGTGTTCTTCATTCTCCACTAGTGTATGCAGAAGAGCAGACAGCTGCAGAACTACAAGGCTCAGCATCCTCGATCCAATAGTGTATGCAGGAGAGCAGACAGCAGCTGTCGAACTACAAGGCTCAGCATCCTCCATCCAATAGTGTATGCAGGAGAGCAGACAGCAGCTGTCGAACTACAAGGCTCAGCATCCTCCTTCCAGGACTGTATGCAGGATTTCTTTGCCCCCCCAAAAAAAAAAAAATGACGTGGGCTTCGCCATATTTTTGTATGCTAGCCGGGTACAGCAGGCAGGTACGGGCTGCCCCCAACCCCCAGCTGCCTATTTGTACCAGGCTGGGAACCAAAAATATAGGGAAGCCCTTTTTTTTTAAATTATTTCATGAATTTCATGAAATAATTTAAAAAAAAAAAATGACGTGAGCTTCGCCCCATTTTTGAGTCCAGCCGGGTACAACTAGGCAGCTGGGGATTGGAATCCACAGTGCAGGGTGCCCATGCTTTCTGGGCACCCCCGCTGTGAATTGCAGTCCCGCAGCCACCCCAGAAAATGGCGCTTTCATAGAAGCGCCATCTTCTGGCGCTGTATCCAACTCTTCCGGCTGCCCTGATGCCGGGTGGCTAGCCAGGTAATAATGGAGTTAGGGCTAGCTGTATATTATCAGCTAGCCCTAAGCCCGAAATTCATGGTGTCACGCCAATATTGGACATGGCCACCATGAATTTCTAGTAAAGATAAAAAAAAAACACAACACAGAAAAATATTTTTATTAGAAATAAAACACAACACAATTAGTGACTCCATCTTTATTGAAATAAACCCCCCTCCGCAGTAATCCTGGGTCAGGGTCCCGCGCCGTCCAATCAGGATCCAATATCATCTGATCGGTTTGCTGGAAGGCAAAGCGATCAGATGATGTGTCAGGTTCTAGGGCCTGAAGCACATCACACATCAGCTGATTGTATAAAAGCCGTTTATACAATCAGCTGATGAATCGGTGCAAAAAAAAAAAATAATACTCACTTATGTGCTGATAACCGGCAGCTCCCGGAGCGATGGGGCGGGAGTCTGATCCTGTCCGATCGCTGCAGCAGCTGCCGGTAATCAGGGATGAAGTCTCCTGACGCATCCGCTGATACCGGCCGGGCGCCCGCGTCAGCCCGAGACTCGATCAGCTGATGCGTCAGGTGACTGCATCAGGTGATCCATCGCCAGGTCCTGCAAGCAAGGTCCTGCCCCGGGGAGACTGCACACAGCCGGAGCGGGAGCGGCGATACCGTGACAGGAGCTGGGAGCGGGCATGGCACCGCGAGGCTGCAGACAGGTGAGTATAACTTTTTTTTTTTTTATTCTACTGTTAACTTTTGTTTTCGCAGCCGCTTCCACCTCCTGCCTGTACATGGCGCCGCACGGCAGCATACATGCACAGGACGGGAGATGGACGCGGCGGTGACGGTACCGGGAGGATTCACGCTTCTGTCTATACTGACAGAAGGAATCCTCTTCCTGTACACGTCACTTTACTACCCACCTCCTGCGCTTATAGCTGCGTTTTTGGTCTTAGAAACGCACCAAAACGCAGCTATTTGCGTTTCTCATTGCGTCTTTCAACATCCCATTGAACTCAATGGATGAAAAGCGCAGTGAAAAACGCGGGAATAATTGACATGCTGCGTTTTTGTGGTCACCACAAAAACGCAGCTGAAAAAAAACGCTGTGTGGGGACAGCAAAAATGAAAACTCAGACTTTGCTGGGGAAGCAAAGTCATGCAGTTTTGAGGCCAAAAACGCACCCGAAAAACGCGCAAAAACGCCGAGAAAAACGCACCGTGTGCACATAGCCTTAGGGGTTAAAAGGATATTTCCCAAGATTGAAAGTTTATGTTGGTAAATGCATAATTTACTGATTTAATTGAGTCAGACTGCTGCGCTTTCTAGGACTACTGGAAATTGCCAAGCACTGTACTCTCTCTAAAAGGAGTACAATCGTATTGAGCAGTATAGCCTTGAAACCAGCGCTAGCTGAAGCAAAACTCTTTCGCAGCAGCATTTTGTCTTTTGCCTTACTCTGCTCTTCCCCACTTGCCTCTCCATAGTTTTAAGTACTGTATTTTTTGTACTATAAGACACACTGGGCTATAAGACTCGCCCTTTTTTTTTTAGGAGGAAAAAATAGAAAAAAAAACAGTAAAAAAATGTGGTCATGACACACTGTTATGGGGGGGGTGGGGTCTGCTGCTGATGCTGTTATGGAGGTAATATCCCCAAATTCTGTACTCTTTTATACCCCATTCTGGGCCCCTTCCATGTAGATATGGCCCCCATTGTGTGTGTGTGTGTGTGTGTGTGTGTGTGTGTGTGTGTGTGTGTGTGTGTGTGTCCAATCCCATCCAGGTGTACAGTAATGCCTTTATATACTAAATTTACTAAATGTATTTATTGCCTTAATTTTACAAATGTGATGCTGATCTAACTTTGTTTGGTTTTTCCTCTGCACTAGAAGCAAAGTCTCCCATATCTGAAGAGGACCTGCAGTGGCGTAATGAAGAGGTGCGGCTCTGTGCTGTTCTGGCCCACCCCTCTTCATTACATCATTGCAGGTCCTTGTTCAGCTACAGGAGACTTTGTTTCTAGTGCAGAGGCAGGTCCAAACTGAAAGCAATGTGAGCACTCAGCACAGAGACTGCGGCTGTGCTGTGAAGGTATGCCGTGCTCTGGCCCGGACACTGCAGTGATCTGCACTTCCTCCGGGCCAGACATGACTGCAGCGGCCCCCTGCTCCTGCCTCATAAACAGCGGACACAGTCTCCCCAGCCTCTGCAGGAAGCCGGCAGCTGGAGCTCCCACGTGTGTCCGCTGTTTACATTAAACAAGTATTGATTTGCTGCTCCTCACACCCGCTTCTAGGCACTGACTGAAGAGAGCAGAGAGAGGTGGGCGGGGAGCAGCTAATGAATATTCGCTTACTTTAAACAGCGGGTACACGTGGTTTCTCCAGCCGCCGGCTTCCTGCAGCAGAGACCCTCCCTGCCTCCTGTGATACCACTCCACAGCCCCTCCCTCCCCACAGCTCCCTACCCCGTAGGTACCCCACTTTGACATTCAGACCATAAGACACACCCCACACTTTCATCCCAAATTTGGAGGAAAAAAGTGCGTCTTATGGTCTGAAAAATACAGTAAGCAGCTGTAGCAGATATACAGCGTGTGAAATAAGTATTGAACAAGTTACCAATTTTCTAAGTAAATATATTTCTAAAGATGGTATTGACATTAAATTCCCACTAGATGTCTGTAATCCATCCCATCCACACACAGGCAAACCAAACAATAAGGTCTAGAAGTTAAGTTGTGTGAAAATTAGAATGGAAACAGGGAAACAAAGTATTGGACACATGAAAAAAAGAATGGTGCAATTAGTCATAATTCAGTTGGTTTCACTACTTTCCATCAGTAATTAGAAAACAATTCTGCAACTTGGTGAAAAATATCAGCTGGTTTAACTGATGCCTCGTTATCAAGGTGCCACACAAGAAACATCTCAGGATGGGTAAAAACAGTGAGCTGTGTCAAGACCTTCAAATAACTTTAAAGTATGCATTAAAAAAATATGTATGTATGTATGTATGTATGTATATAATATATAATATATAATATATATTGTGGGCTAAACAGTCAGATAGATATACGTTTAAAAAGTCAGAGAAACCTGCTGGTTAAGGCCAGGATATTATCCAGCCATCTTAATGTATAATGGACATAACCCCAGTAAGCAAATCTGATCTATAAAGTCTTCAGTATTTAGTCTAAATGAACAAAACATGAATATATAGAACTAATTTTCAAACAATAGTACCGTATTTGTCTCGAATATTAACAGAGCCCAGCTAGAGTAATATCCTAGATTATACATGACCCTTAATCCTTGGGGATACTTGACCACAGAAGACAACTTGACCTGGACAATCGCATGGGGGATACCATACTCCCATGAAATCTATGATGATATCTGTGTAAGCTAGCATTAGCCATGATCGTAAGGAAAGCTAAATACAATGGTTTCTAACCTCATAAGTTTAAAATCTACCATTTCTTTTTCGCTCCTAATTGGGAGACCCAGACAGTGGGTGTATAGCTACTGCCTCTGGAGGCCGCACAAAGAACTACACTTAAAAGTGTAAGGCCCCTCCCCTTCTGGCTATACACCCTCCCGTAGGAGTACGGATTCCTCAGTTTTAGCTTTGTGCGCAGGAGGTCAGACACGCACGCATAGCTCCATTGTTTTTAGTCAGCAGCAGCTGCTGACTATGTCGGATGGAAGAAAAGAGGGCCCATACAGGGCTCCCAGCATGCTCCCTTCTCACCCCACTGTATGTCGGAGGTGTTTGTAAGGTTGAGGTACCCATTGCGGGTACGGCGGCAGGAGCCCACATGCTGATTCCTTCCCCATCCCTTTTTACAGGGCTCTGGGTGAAGTGGGATTTACTGGTCTCCAGGCACTGAGACCGTGCTCCATCTACAGCCCCTGGAGAAGATGCTGGATGGAGCGGAGTACATCAGGGACATGGCCCTGCTTCCTCAAGGTACTCTGTGTCCCCGTGCATTTGGCGCTCACACCGCAGCATGCTGGGTGTTGTAGTGCGCCGGGGGACATCAGCGCTACGGCGCTTGTGCCATGGCCTCATTCAGCTTCGCTGAAGCAGGCACACTTCTGGGAATCGGTCGCGCCGGCCGCTGGGACTGCGGCGCGGCTGGCACTTGTGGTGCGCCGGGGACTTCAGCGCGGCCCGCGCTTTTACGGCGGCCGCGCTGATAACTCGAGTCCCCGGCTTTTGCGGCCTGCTTCCGTTCGTTCCCGCCCCCAGACCTGCCAGTCAGGAGAGGGGCGGGACGCTGGCCACTTCTGGAAATCGGTCACGCCGGCCGCTGGGACTGCGGCGCGGCTGGCACTTGTGGTGCGCCGGGGACTTCAGCGCGGCCCGCGCTTTTACGGCGGCCGCGCTGATAACTCGAGTCCCCGGCTTTTGCGGCCTGCTTCCGTTCGTTCCCGCCCCCAGACCTGCCAGTCAGGAGAGGGGCGGGACGCTGGCCAGTGCATCAGCGCCGAGGGCTGGAGTCGTTTTTACATACTCCAGCCCTCACAATCGGCACAGAGGGGACACTGTTTCCCGCACTTTTGTTTGGGAACTCCCACGGACCGCCCCTCTCCACAGACGCCGGCAGCCATTCCTGCTGACACGCTGAGCTGCAGAGGGGAGCCGGGGAGACCCAGACAAGGAATTCTGCGCCTCTTACCCGCTATTCAGCGGGCGGTAAGCAGCCCTCAGGGCTCACCCCCTCTTGTGCCAGTAGTATTCTTAGTATTTTGTTTCTACAAATACTTGGTATTACATAGCGCTGGTCGCCCTTTGGCTATAGACTCTCTCACATTGCAGAGAGCCAGCAGCATGTCGTCCGTAAAACGCAAGGGTGCCAAGGCACAGACATTATATGCTTCCTGCACCGCATGTGGGACTTTTCTACCAGCAGGCTCCACGGACCCCCATTGTGTGCAGTGCTCGGCCCCTGCGGCGCTTGCACAGTCGGGACCTCTGCTGGACGTGACCCAGGGTGTACCACCTGTGAATGCTGTCCAGGTGACAGGAACTGAGTTTGCAGCTTTTGCTGACAGAATGTCTCTCACTATGTCACAAATTCTTGACACATTGCGAGCTAGGCCTGTACTTCAGGCCACGGACACTGTGCAATCATTGCCCCCTGGTCCCCCTCAGCTCCAAGCTCCGGGACGGGCATATACACCTCAGGGTGAAGACTCTGACTCGGACGATGGCCCCGGGCAGCCTAAGCGGGCTCGCTATGACGGGCCTTCACATTCATCTCAATGGTCAGGATCCCAGCGAGATGAATCTATGGGTGATGAGGCGGACGTAACTGATCAGGATTCTGATCCTGGGACCGCTCTCAATCTAGATACACCAGATGGTGACGCCATAGTTAATGATCTTATATTTAACATCAATAAGATGTTAAATATTTCCCCACCAGCTCCTCTTGTAGAGGAGTCAGCTTCGCAGCACGAGAGAATCCATTTCAGATACCCTAAGCGTACATTAAGCACTTTTCTGGACCACGCTGACTTTAGAGACGCAATCCAGAAACCCCACGCTTATCCTGAAAGGCGTTTTCCTAAACGGCTTAAAGATACACGCTACCCTTTTCCCCCTGAGGTGGTCAAGGGTTGGACCCAGTGTCCAAAAGTGGATCCTCCAATTTCCAGGCTTGCAGCTAGATCCTTGGTTGCAGTTGAAGATGGAGCGGCACTTAAAGATGCCACTGACAGGCAGATGGAGCTCTGGCTGAAATCCATCTATGAAGCGATTGGAGCGTCATTAGCGCCTTCTTTTGCGGCCGTATGGGCACTCCAAGCTATCTCAGCCGGGCTTGCGCGAGTCGACTCAGTCACACGTGCATTTGCCCCGCAGGTAGCACCATTGACCTCGCAAATGGCGGCATTCGCGTCGTACGCGATTAATGCTGTTCTTGACGCTACAAGCCGCACGGCAGTGGCGTCAGCCAACTCCGTTGTTTTGCGTAGGGCCCTGTGGTTGAGACATTGGAAAGCAGATTCTCATTCCAAGAAGTGCTTAACCAATTTGCCTTTTTCTCGTGACCGATTGTTTGGAGAGCGTTTGGATGAAATCATCAAACACTCCAAGGGTAAGGACTCATCCTTACCGCAACACAGACAAAACAAACCCCAACAGAGGAAGGGTCAGTCTGGTTATCGGTCCTTTCGAGGACCGGGCAGGTCCCAATTCGCCTCGTCAAAAAAGACTCAAAAAGACCAGAGACGCTCAGATTCTTGGAGGTCTCAGTCACGCCCAAAAAGGACAGCCGGAGGAACCGTTGCCAAGACGGCGTCCTCCTGACTTGCGGTCTCCGATTCCCACACCCGCGGTCGGTGGGAGGCTTTCCCACTTTGGCGACATTTGGCTGTCACGCGTCAAAGATCGTTGGGTGAGGGATATTCTGTCTCACGGGTACAGGATAGAGTTCAGTTCTCGTCCGCCAACTCGTTTCTTCAGAACTTCTCCACCACCAGACCGAGCCGATGCTCTGTTGCAGGCGGTGGCCGCTCTAAAGGCGGAAGGAGTGGTGACCTCCGTCCCTCTTCAGGAACAAGGTCACGGTTTTTACTCCAATCTGTTTGTGGTCCCAAAAAAGGACGGATCGTATCGACCCGTCCTGGATCTAAAGTTGCTCAACAGACACTTAAAAGTCAGGAGGTTCCGGATGGAATCCCTACGCTCCGTCATAGCCTCAATGTCTCAAGGAGATTTTCTAGCATCAATAGATATCAAAGATGCGTATCTCCACGTGCCGATTGCACCAGAGCATCAGCGTTTCCTACGCTTCGTCATACACGACGAACACCTACAGTTCGTAGCGTTACCTTTCGGTCTGGCAACAGCCCCCCGGGTCTTCACCAAAGTCATGGCAGCAGTAGTAGCTGTTCTGCACTCGCAGGGTCACTCGGTCATCCCGTATCTAGACGACCTGCTTATAAAGGCACCCTCTCAAGAGGCATGCCAACACAGTCTGAAGGTGGCACTAGACACTCTCCAGAGTTTCGGGTGGATTATCAACTTTCCAAAGTCTCATCTAACCCCGACCCAATCTCTGACTTATCTTGGCATGGAGTTTCATACTCTCTCAGCGATAGTGAGGCTTCCACTGGACAAGCAGTGCTCGCTACGGACTGGAGTGCAATCTCTCCTTCAGAGCCAGTCGCACTCACTGAGGCGCCTCATGCATTTCCTAGGAAAGATGGTAGCAGCAATGGAGGCAGTCCCGTTCGCGCAGTTTCATCTGCGCCCTCTACAATGGGACATTCTACGCCAATGGGATGGGAAATCGACGTCCCTCGACAGGACTGTCTCCCTCTCTCAAACTGCCAAGGACTCTCTGCGTTGGTGGCTTCTCCCCACCTCATTGTCACAGGGAAAGTCGTTCCTTCCCCCGTCCTGGGCAGTGGTCACGACGGATGCGAGCCTATCAGGGTGGGGAGCGGTGTTTCTCCACCACAGGGCTCAGGGGACGTGGACTCAGGAAGAGTCCACCCTGCAGATCAATGTTCTGGAAATCAGAGCAATCTATCTTGCCCTGCGAGCCTTCCAACAATGGCTGGAAGGCAAGCAAATTCGGATTCAGTCGGACAATTCCACGGCGGTGGCGTACATCAACCACCAAGGGGGAACACGCAGTCGCCAAGCTTTTCAAGAAGTCCAGCGGATTTTGACGTGGGTGGAAAGCAGAGCGTCCACCATATCCGCAGTTCACATCCCAGGCGTGGAAAACTGGGAAGCAGACTTTCTCAGTCGCCAGGGCATGGACGCAGGAGAATGGTCCCTTCACCCGGACGTGTTTCAACAGATCTGTTGCCGCTGGGGGACGCCGGACGTCGATCTGATGGAGTCACGGCACAACAACAAGGTCCCAGTTTTCATGGCACGGTCTCACGATCACCGAGCGCTGGCGGCAGACGCCTTGGTTCAGGATTGGTCGCAATTCCGACTCCCCTATGTGTTCCCACCTCTAGCATTGTTACCCAGAGTTCTCCGGAAAATCAAGTCCGACTGCCATCGAGCCATACTCGTCGCTCCAGATTGGCCAAGAAGGTCGTGGTACCCGGATCTGTGGCATCTCACGGTAGGCCAACCGTGGACACTACCAAACCGTCCAGATTTGCTGTCTCAAGGGCCGTTTTTCCATCTGAATTCTGCGGCCCTGAACCTGACTGTGTGGCCATTGAGTCCTGGATCCTAGCGGCCTCAGGTTTATCTCATGAAGTTGTTGCCACAATGAGACAGGCTAGAAAACCATCCTCAGCTAAGATCTATCACAGGACGTGGAAGATATTCTTAGCGTGGTGCTTGGCTCAAGGGTTTTCTCCCTGGCCATTTGCATTGCCAATTTTTCTTTCCTTCCTGCAGTCTGGGTTGGAAAAAGGTTTGTCGCTTAGCTCGCTTAAGGGTCAAGTCTCCGCGCTATCCGTATTCTTTCAGAAGCGCTTGGCACGGCTTTCTAAAGTACGCACTTTTCTCCAAGGAGTTTGTCATATCGTTCCTCCTTACAAACGGCCATTGGAACCCTGGGATCTGAACAAGGTTCTCATTGCTCTCCAGAAGCCGCCTTTCGAGCCTTTGAAAGAGGTTTCCCTTTCTCGGCTTTCACAAAAAGTAGTTTTTCTTGTGGCGGTCACGTCTCTTCGAAGAGTGTCCGAGCTAGCGGCGTTATCTTGCAAATCTCCCTTCCTGGTGTTTCACCAAGACAAGGTAGTACTGCGTCCAATTCCGGAGTTTTCTCCCAAGGTGGTTTCTTCCTTTCATCTCAATCAGGATATCACTTTGCCATCTTTGTGTCCGCATCCAGTTCACCAATTTGAAAAGGGTTTACATCTGTTGGACCTGGTGAGAGCACTCAGGATTTACATTTCTCGCACGGCGCCTCTACGCCGTTCTGATGCGCTCTTTGTCCTAGTCGCTGGTCAGCATAAGGGATCGCAAGCTTCCAAATCCACCCTTGCGCGGTGGATCAAGGAACCAATTCTTCACACATACCGTTCTGCTGGGCTTCCGATTCCATCTGGACTGAAGGCCCATTCTACCAGAGCCGTGGGTGCGTCCTGGGCATTGCGGCATCAGGCTACGGCTCAGCAAGTGTGCCAGGCGGCTACCTGGTCGAGTCTGCACACGTTTACCAAACACTATCAAGTGCATACCTACGCTTCGGCAGATGCCAGCCTAGGTAGACAGGTCCTTCAGGCGGCGGTGGCCCACCTGTAGGAAGAGGCTGTCTGACAGCCCGTTCATGTGGTATCTTTTTACCCACCCAGGGACTGCTTTTGGACGTCCCACTGTCTGGGTCTCCCAATTAGGAGCGAAAAAGAAGGGAATTTTGTTTACTTACCGTAAATTCCTTTTCTTCTAGCTCCAATTGGGAGACCCAGCACCCGCCCTATTTGTTCTTAGGGTTTCGTTTTTCGGGTGCACATGTTGTTCATGTTGTTTCTTAAGTTCTCCGATCTTGTTATCGGATTGAATTTGTTTTTGAAACTGTTATTGGCTTTCCTCCTCCTTGCTTTGGTACTAAAACTGAGGAATCCGTACTCCTACGGGAGGGTGTATAGCCAGAAGGGGAGGGGCCTTACACTTTTAAGTGTAGTTCTTTGTGCGGCCTCCAGAGGCAGTAGCTATACACCCACTGTCTGGGTCTCCCAATTGGAGCTAGAAGAAAAGGAATTTACGGTAAGTAAACAAAATTCCCTTCTTTATTTATCTTTGAATTTCACTACTGGAGAACCTCTGATGCTGGAGTGGAAACACATCAAGTGATTTTATTCAGTCTTATCTGAGAGATTGTTGAGTAAATTAAGTTTTATTACAGTAAATCTGCCCGAATGACTGGGCCCACAACACTTTTTTTCTTCATCGTTTCTATGGGAGACCCAGACCATGGGGTGTATAGCTTCTGCCTCCGGAGGACACACAAAGTACTACACTCAAAAGTGTAGCCCCTCCCTCCGAGCATATACACCCCCTGGATAACCAAATATAGCCAGTTCAATGCTTTGTGTTCAGGAGGCACACATCCACACATGCATTCTCATCTGATTTTTCATTTTTGGAAAGAGTTTGAAGAAAAGCGGGTCCAAGCCTGGACTCCCGGCATGTCCCTTCTCACCCCACTGTGTCGGCGGTGTTGTTAAGGTTGATTTCAGGGCTGGAGCCTTACATGCCACGCTCCTTCACCATCCCTCGGGCTCTGGCTTGAAGTGGGAGCCAGCACGGTTCTCCCTGCCTTGCAGGAGACCGGTCTCCATCCGCAGCCCTTTCAGGATCCTGCCGGACGGAGCACTCATCCCTCAGGGACCTGGCCCTGCGTCTCACAAGCAACCACGGATGCCAGTCTATCCGGCTGGGGAGCAGTATATCTCCACCACAGAGCGCAGGGCACTTGGACTCCGTCCGAATCAGCCCTCTCGATCAATGTGCTGGAAATCAGAGCTGTGCTTCTAGCTCTTGGCCTTTCACCAAGTTGGCGGGCAAGCACATTCGAGTCCAGTCAGACAACGCCACAGCGGTTGCCTACATCATCCACCAGGGCGTGACACTCAGCCGCCTGGCAACGTTGGAGGTTCAACGCATCCTTCAGTGGACGGAGGATTCCAGGTCCACCACATCCGCAATCCACATCCCAGGCGTGGAAAACTGGGAGGCAGATTATCTCAGCCGTCAAACCGTGGACAGCGGCGAGTGGGCTCTGCATCCGGCAGTCTTTCGGTCAATCTGCCGCACTTGGGGCACTCCGGAAGTGGATCTTCGCTCCCACGATCCTCAGGCCTTTGCAGCAGACGCGCTGGTTCAAGATTGGTCCCAGTTTTGTCTGTCTTAAGTGTTTTCCCCTCTAGCTCTTGCCCAGAGTCCTGCGCAAGATCAGAATGGAGGGCTGTCGGGTCATTCTCATTGCTCCAGACTGGCCCAGGCGAGCTTGGTACCCTGACCTGCTCCATCTGTCCGTTGAGGTGCTGTGGCATCTCCCGGACCGTCCAGACCTTCTCTCACAAGGTCCATCTTTCCGCCAGAATTCTGCGGCTCTCAGATTGACGGCGTGGCTCTTGAGTCCTGGATCTTGACGACTTCTGGTATCCCTCCTGAAGTAATCTCCAATATGACTCGGGCTCGGAAGTATTCCTTGGCCAAAATCTATCACTGGACCTGGAGAATTTTCCTGTCCTGGTGTCACCCTTCCGGCCATGCTTCTTGGCCTTTTCCTTGCCGACCCTCCTGTCCCTTCTACAGTCCGGTCTGCAGCTAGGACTATCCCTCAAGGGACAGGTCTCGGCTCGGCCAGTGTTGTTCCAGCGGCGTATCGCCCGGCTGGCTCAGGTGCGCTCCTTCTTACAGGGCGCATCTCACATCATGCCGCCTTACCGGCGGTCTTTGGATCCCTGGGACCTTAATCTGGTCCTCACGGCTTCCAGAAACCCCCCTTTGAGCCTCTTAGGGAGGTTTCTTTGTCTCGTCTTTCACAGAAAGTGGTCTTTCTAGTGGCCATAACTTCCCTCGGGAGAGTCTCTGATTTGGCTGCACTCTCTTCGGAGTCACCTTTTTTGGTTTTTCATCAAAACAAGGTGGTTCTCCGTCCGACTCCGGACTTTTTCACTAAGGTGGTTCCTCCTTCCACCTTAACCAGGACATTTCCCTGCCTTCCTTTTGTCCGGCTCCTGTTCATCGCTTTGAAAAAGCGTTGCATACTCTGGATCTGGTGCGGCGCTCCGGATCTATGTGTCTCGCACCGCTGTTCTTAGGCGGTGCACCTCTCTTTTTGTGCTGACCACAGGTCGGCGTAAGGGCCTCTCGGCTTCTAAGCCGACCCTAGCTCGTTAGATTGGGTCGGCCATTTCCGATGCCTACCAGTGTACTCGAGTGCCTCCCCCGCCGGGGATCAAGGCACACTCGACCAGAGCTGTCGGTGCCTCTTCGGTTTCAGGCACCAGCCTACGGCTTAGCAGGTCTGTCAGACTGCCACTTGGACTAGTCTGCATGCCTTTTCGAAGCACTACCAAGTGCATGCTCATGCTTCGGCAGATGCGAGCTTGGGCAGACGCACCCTTCAGGCGGCTGTCGCCCATTTGCGAAGTTAGGTTTCGCCTACTTCTCAGTTTTCTGTTTATTCCCACCCATGGACTGCTTTGAGACGTCCCATGGTCTGGGTCTCCCATAGGAACGATGAAGAAAAAGAATTTTGTTTACTTACCGTAAATTCTTTTTCTTATAGTTCTGTAATGGGAGACCCAGCACCCTCCCTGTTGCCTGTTGGCAGTTTCTTGTTCCGCGTGTTATCACCGGCTGTTGTTGTAGACAGAGGCTCCGGTTGTTCCGGTTCTTGCTTTATCTCTACTTGTGGGTGGCTACTCTCCTTCAGCTTTTGCACTAAACTGGCTATATTTGGTTATCCAGGGGGTGTATATGCTCAGAGGGAGGAGCTACACTTTTGAGTGTAGTACTTTGTGTCCTCCGGAGGCAGAAGCTATACACCCCATGGTCTGGGTCTCCCATTACGGAACTATAAGAAAAAGAATTTACGGTAAGTAAACAAAATTCTCTTATTTTACAAAACTACTTGTCTCAGTATAACATATATAATATTACTAACTACTTGTCTCAGTATAACATGTATAATATTACTATAGCAGGGCTCTATTAATCTCAAAGACACATAAGGTACTATTTAACTATATATACGAGGGGCCGCTGATAAGTAATTTGGTTTTACCCAGAAAGAAACGAGACAGGATGAGGAAACTACATTTATTCCACATACTTTCCACTGATGTCAACACACTTCTTACTACTTACACTGGCATTTAAAGTTTTGTAAGCCTAACAAAAAGGATTTCAGTTGTGTCTCAAACCAGGCATCCGTAGCAGTCATGGCAGCAGAAATGGTGTGAAATTTGGTACCCTTGAGGTGTTTCTTTACTCTGGAAACAGTTGATAGTTGGAGGGAGCTAGATCTGGTGAATAAGGTGGTCAACCAGCTTGAAGCCCAGCTCTGCCAGTTTTGCTGTGGTCTCTTGTGCAGTGTGAGCGGAGGCGTCGTCTTGCAGGAACAAGATTCCCTTGGACAGCTTGCTGTGCCCTTTGGGCTTCAGAGCTGCCTTCAATTAGTCCAAAAATTCAATAATACAGTGCATTGATGGTGGAACCCTTTTAAAGGTAGTCCACTAGCAGCACACCCTCCTTATCCCAGAACACAGATGCCATCACCTTAGTGGCTGATTTTTGCACCCTGAACCTTTGAATGAGAACCACTGTGCCTCCACTCTTTTTTTTGACTGCTTGTTTTCAGGGACATACAAATAAATCCATGTCTCATCCATAGTGACCAGTCGATCCAGGAAGTTCTTATCAGTCCGGAAATGCAGACAAATGGACCCGGAAGTGTTCACTCTCATGCTTCTCCGATCTGTTGTCAAATATTTGGTGACCCACTTTGCAGATAGTGTCATGTCTCATGTCCAAATGTTCATGCATAATGACACAAACACGTTCACGCGAAATCCCCATGATGTCTGCTATTGCTTTAGCTGAAATTCGTTGATTCTCCAGTATGAGGTGGTGCACAGCATCGATTATCTCCAGAACATCAACCAAACTGTTGTCAAGGACGTTCCTAATCATTGGTGCTCAAGTGGCCCGTTTTAAATTTGGCAACCAAATTCTTAACAGTGGAATATAAAGGGCATTGATCCCCAAAGTCTGTGACATATCACCAGGAATATCCTTTGCGGACTTTCCTTGCAGAAACAAGAATTTTATCACTCCTCTGCTCTCAGTTGCTGTGAATATCGCATTAGACACCGCCATTTTATGTTAATGAACACTGTTGCCATAAACAACAAACACAAAATATTGAAAACCTATATTAGCCACATAAGGCTTTCATGTGATGTAAAAAATCACAAAGGCAAAGACTTATCAGTAACCTGTCAAATATCTATATGTTTTGGTTATGTTCGTTCAGACAAATGTTCGTCAGAGTTGCTTACTGCGCTTCTTGCGCCAGATATACATTAGGATGTTTGGAGAAGAATATCCTGGCCTTTACCAGCTGATTTATTTCACGGAGTTCTTGAGCTTTGTATCAGTTGGTATTAGACGGTTTAGCTCACTAGGGACTACTAGGGTCAGCCGCCGGGCTGCCATTTGCGATAGTTAGGATGCCAACCTCAGTTTTTTGTTGGCTATTTTAACTATCTTTTTAATACATATCTAATTATTTTAATTTTTTTTTCTGTGAAAAACTTATTCTCTATATATTTTTTATCTATTTATATCTGTGAGTTTCTCTTAAGACCTTCGAAACCTTTGCAAATTATTTCACCATGAACCGCCCACGACCAGTTGCGCTTCCCAAAATTTCAGAGACATGGAAAGAATTGTCAAAGAGCCAAAGATTACCTGTGTAGCGCTACTGAAGACCTGGAATTAGCAGGCACAATTATTTTCAAAGAAAAATAAGTAATGCACTCAGCCTCCATGGCCTGTATGCATGCTCACTACGCAAATCTCCATTCATCGATGAAGAAAAAGCATGGTCAAGTGCATTTTATTTGCTCAACATTTAACAAGCCTGTGAAATACTGGGAGAATAGAGGAGACCGAAATTGAATTCTTTAGAATCCATAATGCACACCATGTTTGGATGCGAAGAACACTGCATATAACCCCCCCCAAAAACACCATACCAACAGTGAACTTTGGAGGTGGGAACATGATGGTGTCAGGCTGTTTAACATGCTGCACTGTCAAATGTCATGTAATTGAAAAGGATGAATGAACAAATGTATTGAAACAGTCTTGATGATAAAAAAAACACCCAAAGCAAAACCCAGAAATACCTGCCATCTACCAGTATAATAAACCTGAAACTAGGCTGGACATTTCAGCAAGACTATTCCTAAACACACAGCCAAGGAAACTCAATTGGTTTTAGGCCCCTTTCACACGTCCGTGAAAAACCACGCACGTTTTTCACGGACGTGTCAGAGGTGCGTTTTGCCCTCCGTGACCCGTGTTTATGGGCTACGTGTGTTATCCATGATAACACACTGAGAACGGGAACTTTCAACTCGCCTGTCCCTGGAGTCGCTGCCCGTAGTGCTGAACTTCGGTCTCCGGTCCTGCCGACTCCCCGCTGCTGCTGCTTCCGGCCGCAGTGAAGTGAATATGCAATGAGCATAATGAGCGGCGGTCGGCAGCAAGTGACAGCAGCGGCAGAGACAGGAGGGCAGGAGAAGGTGAGTATTGGGTTGTGTTTTTTTTTTTTTTTTTTCTTCTCCTCGCAGACAGATGTCTTTTCTCTGGAGCTTGTCACACGGAACACATCCGTGTGGTCTGTGTGTGACACGTTTGCGTTCCGTGTGACACCCGTGATGCTGGAGAAAAAAACGGGAATGTCGGCGTGAGAAACACACGGACACACGTAAGTACGGAACGGACACACGTTCCGTTCGAAAATACTTACACGTGTCCAAAACATTAGGAATACATAGGTCCAAGTGTGTACTGTCTCCGGTACGTGAGAAAACTGCCAAACGCGTACCGGAGGCACGTGCGTGTGAAGGAGGCCTTAGAGAGAGAGAACATAAAGCTGCTAGAATGGCCCAACGAATCACCTGTCTTGAATCCAATAGAAAATGTATTGAAAGAACTAAAGCTGAATTCAAACTTGATGATATGAAGAGTTTTTTGTGTGGAAGAATGGGCCAAAATCATACCTGAGCAATGCATGCAACTAGTTTCTCCATACAGGAAGCATCTTGAAATGGTCAGGCTTTTGTATGGAGTATATAATAAATTTCAGTAAACATATTTTAATTTTTTTTTCTTCCCCTGTATAATTTGTCCTCATTACACATTACTAAATTTGTTGACATATATGGTTTGATTTTGGTGAATTGTTTAAAATTCAATACTTCTTTGATCCGATGTATTACAAAGCTTCATATACTCACTTATATCATTGATTTATGACAAGTTTGTTGAAATGACTGACCACTTAACTGCAGAACAGTAAGAATTTGAATCCATTATTGCCTTTTGTAATCGTGTGCTTGTTTATCAGCTCTTACTTCAGAGGTGCCAAAGCTTGAGAAAAACATGGCTGTTGCAGACCACACTAAAGTCGCACAGTCTGCTAAAGTTAAACAGAATGGCACCAGTCACTCTAATATTATCCCTGCACACTTCACGTTTATGCAAAAACCAGCAAGAAACACAGAAGTAGAATCGCGGAAACTAAGGTATGCTTTACCATATGCACTACTCACAAAGTTATGGATATTTGGCTTTTAGGTGAAATTTTTGGAAAATGTAAAATATCACTGTAGCTTGAACTTTGATAGTGTAGGGCATTTAAGTAAGCGCATGCAATGATCTCATTTAAAACAATTTTTTTTTTTTAAACCAAAGCAAACACTGGGGATATATTAATCCTGAAATTTCACCCAAAAGCCAAATATCTCTAACTTTTTTTGCTTTATTTACTGTATTCCTCCTGCCATGTATATAATACCCATCCTTGTGTAGATGTCCGCCATCCCGCTATATGCTGCCATCCTGCTATATGCCGCCATCCCGATATTTGCCCCCTTCCTGCCTATGCCAGCAGCAGCGCGGCTGACCTGTGTGGAGCCGGTCACCGTTCCCTGCAGCATCGTGATGTCCTCCTGTCTGCCGCCCACTGATTTGTGTAGAGAGCGGTGAGCACAGCTATTACTTCATTGCTATGCGCACCACTAGTCTCCACACACAGCAGCGGCCGGCAGACAGGAGGACATCATGATGCTGCATTCAACAGTGACCGGTGAGTATACTTATTCACTGTGCCACGCGTTCATGATGATGCCCGGGGAGCAGTGAATACAGCCGCACATGATCACTCCAGGCTGTAGTTGCCAGGGGTAATCACGCAGGCCGGCTGTTAATTATGCACAAATTCCCCCGCCCATCATCCCGCCCACCTGTCAGCATTGGCTTCAGCGCTGAGATGGGCAGGAGGATGCATATGAAATGAGCGGGCCCACGTGGTCAAGGCAGGCGCTGCTACAGCCTGATCATGCTGCCGATAACCCGTTCCACCGCAGCACCCTCATTCCTCGCAGCCGTGCCCTACATTCAGACTATAAGACACACCCCCCACTTTCCCCCAAATGTTGAAGGGGAAAAAGTGCGTCTTATAGTCCGAAAATACAGCATTTTTTTGGCGTGCATATTTCAAGATTCGTCCTAATGCTTTAGTTTACAGATTTACTGGTTTCACTTTTCGGGTGCGTGCCCACGATCAGTATTTGTAGCATTTTGCATGTAGCATGCTTCAGCGGCGTCCAAACGCTGCGTTGTACAGTACAAGCATATTGGGCGGGATTTCTAGAAATCCCGTGCCCACTGTTTTTTGGGGGTTTTTCTCTACAGCAAACACTGACCTGTGGTGAGTCTTTCCAGACTGCAGAATGGCAATTGTTTGCTGCGGAATTGCCTGCATCCTCCATAGGGAGAACACAAGCGAGAGACCGCAGCACACTGAACCCGGATCGTAGCTGCAGTCTCCTGCGTTCACCTGCGGAGGAAACGTGTGGCCCCACAGGTCAGGACCTGATCGTGGGCACATACCCTTACAACTACAACACGATCATTAAATACTTGTTCAATTTGTTTTGCAGCAGAACTTTAAATGCAGCTGTAGGAAAGACCAATCACACAATTGGTTTTGCTTTTGAAAAATCCTTTCCAATTAAAAATGCTGCAAGTTTATCTTCATGGAGTGGGGCTTTTCGCCGGAGCCCAAAGAAGGTTCAGAGAAGACCAATAACTACAGTAGAAGAAGTAAGTTGTGCAGTGCCCTGAATGCGTCAGTTTGATTTTGTTTTGTATAGCTACAAGTTTTGGTGGGTGTAGCTTTCAATTACAAAGTGTCTGTGTGTGTCTGTGTGTGTCTGTGTGTGTCTGTGTGTGTCTGTGTGTGTCTGTGTGTGTCTGTGTGTGTCTGTGTGTGTCTGTGTGTGTCTGTGTGTGTCTGTGTGTGTCTGTGTGTGTCTGTGTGTGTCTGTGTGTGTCTGTGTGTGTCTGTGTGTGTCTGTGTGTGTCTGTGTGTGTCTGTGTGTGTCTGTGTGTGTCTGTGTGTGTCTGTGTGTGTCTGTGTGTGTCTGTGTGTGTCTGTGTGTGTCTGTGTGTGTCTGTGTGTGTCTGTGTGTGTCTGTGTGTGTCTGTGTGTGTCTGTGTGTGTCTGTGTCTGCTAATCTGTTTCACTGGAGAAGCTTGGGTATCGATAGTGAGCAGAGACTTTATTAGGCTGAAGGAGGGTCCGGAATAAGATATTTTGAAAATGGCCAATTTAGACTAGACCACCTACTTTAAGCAGGTTGTCAATCGATATTAAAAATTTCAATTTGCTTTTTCTTAGTGTCTCCGTGCAGAGGAGAAAGAATTGTATAGACAATTGATTCAGGTTGTAACTGGAAAAACAGTTTTGTCCACCAATTCCACGTCTTTTCTTCCTCCAGAAATGTAAGTTTTTCTTTTTTTTTTTTTTTTTGTCACAAAAAATGAAAAGTTCCATCTGATCATACACTTATGTATTTACATATTTTTTTTTCTTCTCTTTTTGATAAGATCACGGAGATTAAGTTCGAGTAGTGCATCTGGTCAGCCTGGTGCATCAAGTCTGAGTTCTTTAGAGCCCTGCACTTTGGATGTGGAACCTACATACCAGCCCAAAATTAGTTTGGTTCCAGAGAAACGGACGACAGCGCCACTTTCTGTTGATACCACTTTCAAACTTACTTGTGAGAGCAGAGACGTTACCAAGCACCAGCTTCACAGAGCGCCAAGGCAGAGTGCTCAAGAGCCAGTTAAAGGTAAAAGCAATGGTTAACATTTATTCTATGGTCACTGTGGAGTATACGGACTGACTTTAGCATAAGGTATCTTAGTGAATCTGTCCCTGGACTATGGACCTATAGTTTAAATCTTTTTAAATATTAATGGTGAAACTGAGCTATTACCATACCATCACTTCCTGAAGTACATTTACTCCAAAAAATAATAGTAAAGTTCTGAGCTTCTTTTTCCTCATGATTTTTCTTCCGATCACCGTATGAAGAAAAATGCTCATTCATTAGGTGAAATCTTTTAATATGTGCAAAAGAGTTATTCTCAAATCTCATTGTCCTACTTAACCAGGACTTGCACTGCCGAACAATGGCAACCCATGTGCACTGAACCATCCTTTACAGAACGATCATCATGTGTCGGGAGTGTGGTCTGCCTATGTTAAAGGGAACCTGTCAGCAGAATTTTCGCTATCAAACTAAAAGAATCCCCTTCTGCAGGTCCTGGGCTGCATTCTAGAAAGGTTCCTCTTGCTACTGGCCCCCCTTTCAGATCTAAATAACTTTATAAAATATTACCTTTTTCTATGGTAATGAGGTTTGCTGGCCCCGTGGGCAGGCTGTATTTCGTCTGTTATCCCCCCT
This sequence comes from Anomaloglossus baeobatrachus, assembly GCF_048569485.1. NCBI lineage: Eukaryota > Metazoa > Chordata > Amphibia > Anura > Aromobatidae > Anomaloglossus > Anomaloglossus baeobatrachus. The sequence goes on from NC_134354.1 coordinate 675,083,351, forward strand.
CCTGCCGCTGTTCGCCGTCTCCCAGTGTTCATTTACATAGATGAGGCCGCCGCCCACATCTTCCGCAGTGCTCCGGGAGTCTTGCGCATGCGCAGTGGCACTATCACGGGACTGAGCACTGTCTTCAAATCGCGAGCGCCGGTGGTGTTGCGCAGGTGTGAGATTATGGGCTGTTACTTGGATGACTCAGGTGATTACGTTCACAGTGCCACCCATAGTCTCGCAAACCTCATTACCATAGCAAAAGGTAATATTTTATAATGTTATTTAGCTCTGAAAGGGGGGCCAGTAGCAAGATGAACCTTTCTAGAATGCAGCCCAGGAGCTGCAGAAGGGGATTCTTTTAGTTTAATAGCGAAAATTCTGGTGACAGGTTCCCTTTAAAGGGAACCTGTCAGCAGAAAGTTCGCTCAAAACCTGAAAGATTCCCCCTCTGCAGCTCCTGGGCTGCATTCTAGAAAGGTCCCTGTTATTATTGTGCCCCATGTGAGACCAAAATAAAGAGTTTATAAAGTGGTACCTTTTTTGTATTCCGTGTAAATGTGACACGGGGGCGGGCTTTCTGACGTCCGTTATTCTGCCCCCTGGTCCTGTATGCCTTCCCCCATCGCTCCTTTCCATAGCTGATGCACCGCCCACTGCTCCAGCCATCCCCGCGCATGCCCAGTGCCAGTCTCACGGGACTGAGCAGTGTGACCGCTGGTGACGTGTGCGCAGGCAAGTGATTATGGGCGGGGCTGTGATTGTTATCAGCAAGTACCCGCCCATAATCTCGTGAGCGCGCAAACCTCACCAGCGGTCAGACTGTGCTCAGGGTAGATGCTAGACTGTATGGGCTGCTTCCAGGAATGACGTCCCTTTTGTCACGTGATAGTATTTTGAACACGCCCCTATCACGTGACAAAAGGGACATCATCCCTGGAAGCAGCCCTTACAGTCTAGTGCCCTGAGCAGTGTGACCGCTGGTGAGGTTTGCGCGCGCACGAGATTATGGGCGGGTACTTGCTGATAACAATCACATCCCCGCCCATAATCGCTTGCCTGCGCACACGTCACCAGCGGTCACACTGCTTAGTCCCGTGAGACTGGCACTGTGGATGCGCAGGGATGGCTGGAGCAGTGGGCGGTGCATCAGCTATGGAAAGGAGCGATGGGGGCGGCATACAGGACCAGGAGGCAGAATAACGGACGCCAGAGAGCCCGCCCCCGTGTCACATTTACACTGAATACAAAAAGGTACCACTTAACTCTTTATTTTGGTCTCACATGGGGCACAATAATAACAGGGACCTTTCTAGAATGCAGCCCAGGAGCTGCAGAGGGGGAAGCTTTTAGGTTTTGGGTGAAATTTCTGCTAACAGGTTCCCTTTAACTGCTTTTTAATTGCCATTATCATATTACTGGCAGGATTACAAAGAGAGGTTACTTCTCTATTGTGTAACTGGGGGTAGATATCACTGGCTCTTAATATATTTCACCTAACATTTAGAAATAATGTTCCAAGACTTGCTTAGCACAACAGTCCATCAGTTAGACTCACTGGTTCCCAGAGCAATAGTTTGCAATAAGCTCAGCTTTTGGAAAATGGTAATAAAACAAAATTTCTTTGTCGCTCCATTGGGAGACCCAGACAATTGGGTGTATAGCTTCTGCCTCCGGAGGCCACACAAAGTATTACACTTTAAAAAGTGTAACCCCTCCCCTCTGCCTATACACCCTCCCGTGCATCACGGGCTCCTCAGTTTTATGCTTTGTGTTGAAGGAGGCACACATTCACTCAAGCTCCCATTTTAGTCAGCAGCAGCTGCTGATTGTATTGGATGGAAGAAAAGAGGGCCCTAACAGGGCCCCCGGCATGCTCCCTTCTCACCCCACTAAGTTGGCGGTGCTGTTAAGGTTGAGGTACCCATTGCGGGTACAAAGGATGGAGCCACATGCAGTTTTTCCTTCCCCATCCCTTAGAGGCTCTGGGAGAAGTGTGATCCTAACCGGTCACCATTCACTGGGACCGGGCTCCCTCCGCAGCCCCTGGGGGAATCTGACGGACAGGAGACGGAGTATCATCAGAGACAGGCCCTGCATCTATAAGGTACTCTGTGTCCCCTTGGGGACGGTGCATGGAGCGCCTGTGTTACAGACGCTGCAGCGGCTGCTGTTTTTTTTTTTTTGTGACAACCGGGACTACCGCGCCGACCACGCCTGTTTGCCGGCCGCGTTATTAAATTTAGTCCCCGGCTTCTGCGGCCTAGTACCATAACTCCCGCCCCCGGGCCTGCCAGTCAGGGGTAAGGGCGGGACGGTCGACTGGACGTCGGCAGTGAGGGCTGGAGCATACTTAGGTGTTCTCCTCCCCCCTCACTGAGCACTGTGGGGCACCAGATTCCCGCACTTTATTAGTCATGCCCACGGCTCCCTCCTCCCCTGAGAGCTCTGGCAGCCATATTTACAATCACTTCTGCCGGTGGAGGATTTCAGAACGAGCTCTACAGCTCTGGGAGGCCCAGGCAGGGAATCTGGTGGACACACAACCGCTTTGGGCGGTCGGTAAGCCACACCGGTTACCCGGTGCTGGCCCCCCTTGGGTGCCGAAGTGTATATATATGTGTATACATTTTCTCTGTTCGGCCGCATTGTTTTGCTTTTGGCTATATACCCTCAGTGATCACTCTCAGAGGAGACTACAGCATGTCGTCCGCAAAGAGCAAGGGTGCCAAGGCACAGGCTTATTTTGCAACCTGTACCTCTTGTGCGGCTATGTTACCTGCAGGTTCCACCTACCCTCACTGTGTGCAATGCTCGGCCCCTGTGGCACTCACTCAGCCAGAGCCTCGGGCACTGGTGGGACCCTCGGCCCCCAGGCCCCTCTCGGTCGGTGCAGCAGAGTGCTCCTGGGGTGACACCTAGGTCCCACGGGGAGGACTCCGACACGGACCGCAGTCCCAGACCGGCTAAGCGGGCTTGCTGGGAACCTTCCCCGGCTTCATCACGCTGTTCGGGGTCTCAGCATGAGGACTTTCTGGAGGATGAGGCGGAGGTCGCAGCTCAGGGCTCTGATCCTGACGTTGCTCTCAATCTTGATACACCTGAAGGGGTCGCCATAGTAAATGACCTTATAGCGTCCATCAACCAGGTGCTAGATCTTTCTCCCCCAACTCCACCTATAGAGGAGTCTGCTTCACAGCAGGAGAAACACCAGTTTAGGTTTCCCAAACGTACACGGAGTGCGTTTTTCGATCACTCTAACTTCAGAGATGCTGTCCAGAAGCACAGAGCATTTCCGGACAAGCGCTTTACTAAGCGCCTTAATGACACACGTTACCCCTTCCCCCCTGACGTAGTTAAGGGTTGGGCTCAATGTCCCAGGGTGGATCCTCCAGTCTCTAGACTGGCGGCTAGATCCGTAGTATTAGTGGCAGATGGTTCATCGCTCAAGGATGCCACTGACAGGCAAATAGAGCTCCTGATGAAATCCATCTATGAAGCCATAGGCGCGTCTTTTGCTCCGGCCTTTGCAGCCGTGTGGGCACTCCAAGCTATCTCAGCTTGTCTGTCTGAGATTAATGCAGTCACACGTACCTCTGCTCCGCAAGTTGTGTCTTTGACTTCTCAGGCATCGGCCTTTTCGTCCTACGCCATGAACGCCGTCCTGGACTCAGCGAGCCGTACAGCGGTAGCGTCCGCCAATTCGGTGGCAGTCCGCAGGGCCATCTGGCTACGCGAATGGAAGGCAGACTCTGCTTCCAAGAAGTTCTTAACCGGTTTGCCATTTTCTGGCGACCGTTTGTTTGGCGAGCAATTGGATGAAATTATTAAACAATCCAAGGGAAAGGACTCGTCCTTACCCCAGTCCAAACCAAACAAACCTCAGCAACGAAAAATTCAATCGAGGTTTCGGTCCTTTCGGCCCTCAGCCAGGTCCCAATCCTCCACGTCCAACAGGTCAGAGAAGGGCCAGAGGAACTCTTCTGCATGGCAGTCTAAGTCACGTCCTCCAAAGACCGCCGGAGGAACCGCCTCCAAGGCGGCCTCATGACTTTCGGCCTCCCCAAACCGCATCCTCGGTCGGTGGCAGGCTCTCCCGCTTTTGCGACGCCTGGTGGCCACATGTCCAAGACCGATGGGTGAGAGACATTCTGTCTCACGGTTACAGGATAGAGCTCGGCTCTCGTCCTCCGACTCGTTTCTTCAGAACATCTCCGCCCCCCGAGCGAGCCGATGCACTTTTTCAGGCGGTGAACACTCTGAAGGCAGAAGGAGTTGTGATTCCCGTTCCCATTCAAGAACGTGGTCGCGGTTTTTACTCCAACTTGTTCGTGGTGCCAAAAAAGGACGGATCATTCCGCCCCGTTCTGGACCTCAAACTGCTCAACAGACACGTGAGAACCAGACGGTTCCGGATGGAATCTCTCCGTTCTGTCATCGCCTCGATGTCCCAAGGAGACTTCCTAGCCTCAATCGACATCAGGGATGCTTATCTCCATGTGCCGATTGCACCAGAGCATCAACGCTTCCTGCGTTTCGCCATCGGGGACGAACACCTTCAGTTTGTGGCACTGCCTTTCGGCCTGGCGACAGCCCCACGGGTCTTCACCAAGGTCATGGCATCCGTGGTGGCGGTCCTACACTCTCAGGGCCACTCGGTGATCCCTTACTTAGACGATCTCCTAGTCAAGGCACCCTCCCGGGTGGCATGTCAACACAGCCTGAACATTACTCTGGAGACTCTCCAGAGGTTCGGGTGGATCATCAATTTCCCAAAGTCAAAATTGACACCGACCCAATCACTGACTTACCTCGGGATGGAGTTTCATACTCTCTCAGCGATAGTGAAGCTTCCGCTGGACAAACAGCGTTCGCTGCAGACAGGGGTGCACTCTCTCCTTCGGACCCAGTCACACCCCTTGAGGCGCCTCATGCACTTCCTAGGGAAGATGGTGGCAGCAATGGAGGCAGTTCCCTTTGCGCAGTTTCATCTGCGTCCACTTCAATGGGACATTCTCCGCAAATGGGACAGGAGGTCGACGTCCCTAGACAGGAACGTCTTTCACTGGCAGCCAAAACCTCTCTTCAGTGGTGGCTTCTTCCCACTTCCTTGTCGAAGGGAAAATCATTCCTGCCCCCATCCTGGGCTGTGGTCACGACGGACGCGAGTCTGTCAGGGTGGGGAGCGGTCTTCCTCCACCACAGGGCTCAGGGAACCTGGACTCCAACAGAGTCCTCCCTTCAGATCAATGTTCTGGAGATAAGGGCAGTGTATCTAGCCCTAAAGGCGTTCCATCGGTGGCTGGAGGGCAGACAGATCCGCATACAGTCGGACAACGCCACGGCGGTCGCGTACATCAACCACCAGGGCGGCACACGCAGTCGTCAGGCCTTCCAAGAAGTTCGGCGGATTCTGCTGTGGGCGGAAGCCACAGCCTCAACCATCTCCGCAGTTCACATCCCGGGCGTAGAAAACTGGGAAGCAGACTTTCTCAGTCGCCAGGGCATGGACGCAGGGGAATGGTCTCTTCACCCGGACGTGTTTCAAGAGATCTGTTGCCGCTGGGGAACGCCGGACGTCGACCTCATGGCGTCTCGGCACAACAACAAAGTCCCGGCATTCATGGCACGGTCTCAAGATCAGAGCTCTGGCGGCGGACGCATTAGTTCAGGTATGGTCGCAGTTTCGACTGCCTTATGTATTTCCTCCTCTGGCACTGCTGCCCAGAGTGTTGCACAAGATCAGGTCCGACTGCCGCCGCGCCATCCTCGTCGCTCCAGACTGGCCGAGGAGGTCGTGGTACCCGGATCTGTGGCACCTCACGGTGGGTCAACCGTGGGCACTCCCAGACCGACCAGACTTGCTGTCTCAAGGGCCATTTTTCCATCTGAATTCTGCGGCCCTCAACCTGACTGTGTGGCCATTGAGTCCTGGCTCCTAGCGTCCTCAGGGTTATCTCAAGATGTCATTGCCACTATGAGACAAGCCAGGAAACCAACGTCCGCCAAGATCTATCACAGGACTTGGAGGATCTTCTTATCCTGGTGCTCTGATCAGGGTTTTACCCCCTGGCCGTTTGCCTTACCCACTTTCCTTTCTTTCCTTCAATCCGGAATGGACAAGGGTTTGTCTCTCGGCTCTCTCAAGGGACAAGTATCGGCGCTTTCCGTGTTTTTTCAAAAGCGTCTAGCCAGGCTTCCGCAGGTTTGCACGTTCCTGCAGGGAGTTTGCCACATAGTCCCACCTTACAAGCGTCCGCTGGAACCCTGGGATCTTAACAGGGTGCTAACGGCTCTTCAGAAACCACCTTCCGAGCCGATGCGGGATGTCTCTCTATCACGCCTTTCGCAGAAGGTGGCCTTCCTAGTGGCAGTCACATCACTTCGGAGACTGTCTGAGCTAGCAGCGCTGTCATGCAAAGCCCCCTTCCTGGTGTTTCACCAGGATAAGGTGGTTCTGCGTCCGGTCCCGGAATTTCTCCCTAAGGTGGTATCCCCTTTTCATCTCAATCAGGATATCTCCTTACCTTCCTTTTGCCCTCATCCAGTTCACCTTGTGAAAAGGATTTGCACTTGTTAGATCTCGTGAGAGCACTCCGGCTCTACATTTCTCGCACGGCGCCCCTGCGCCGTTCGGATGCGCTCTTTGCCCTTGTCGCTGGCCAGCGTAAGGGGTCGCAGGCTTCCAAGTCAACCTTGGCTCGGTGGATCAAGGAACCGATTCTTGAAGCCTACAGTTCTTCTGGGCTTCCGATTCCTTCAGGGCTGAAGGCCCATTCTACCAGAGCCGTGGGTGCATCCTGGGCATTGCGGCACCAGGCTACGGCTCAGCAGGTGTCAGGCGGCTACCTGGTCGAGTCTGCACACTTTCACGAAACACTATCAGGTGCATGCCTATGCTTCGGCAGATGCCAGCCTAGGTAGGCGAGTCCTTCAGGCGGCGGTCGCCCACCTGTAAGAGGGGGCCGTTTTTCGGCTCTTTGTATCGAGGTATTCTTTTACCCACCCAGGGACTGCTTTTGGACGTCCCAATTGTCTGGGTCTCCCAATGGAGCGACAAAGAAGGGAATTTTGTTTACTTACCGTAAATTCCTTTTCTTCTAGCTCCTATTGGGAGACCCAGCACCCGCCCCTGTTCCCTTCGGGCTGTTGTTCTTTTGTGTACACATGTTGTTCATGTTGAATTGTTCTTTTGGTTCATGGTTTTCAGTTCTCCGAACATCCTTCGGATTGAATTTACCTTAGACCAATTTATAAGTTTCCTCCTTCCTGCTTTTGCACCAAAACTGAGGAGCCCGTGATGCACGGGAGGGTGTATAGGCAGAGGGGAGGGGTTACACTTTTTAAAGTGTAATACTTTGTGTGGCCTCCGGAGGCAGAAGCTATACACCCAATTGTCTGGGTCTCCCAATAGGAGCTAGAAGAAAAGGAATTTACGGTAAGTAAACAAAATTCCCTTCGTCTGCACATCTGTCCTGGTCATGTGCTGCTTGTTTATCTGGCAAGTGGAGTGTCTATGAACCCATATTTTGACCATGAACCTTCTGTCCTCTTGGGATCTCAAGTTGTTGCTGGAGAAAACTAGGAACACATCTGTTGCAATCTGAGAAACTGTTAGGCTATGTGCCCACGCTAGAATGTCCCTGCGGATTTTTTTGCCTGAAAATCCGCGACTTTCGCGGCAAATCCGCACCCGCGGATTTGCCGCGGATTTTGATGCGGATTTTTTTTTTTTTTTTTTCCCCATTCAAAGCCAAAAATCCGCACCAAACAATTGACATGCTGCAGATTTTTCCGGATCAAAATCCGCGGCAAATCCGCCGCGGAAAAATCCGCAGCATGGGCACAGCATTTCCAAAATGCCATTGAAATGGCTTGGAAGTGCTGCTGCTGCAGATTTTCGGTAAATCCGCGGCAAATCCGCGGTAAATCCTGTAGCGTGGGCACATAGCCTTACAAGTCCGAGGGATCTTTTGGGAGCTGCAGGTGTCATGGGTCTGCACAATTTGTGGCACCAGATTGAGCTATGCTTGCAGCGTTTGCCTCCACTTTACAGATTTTGATAGCTATATGGCATATTCGGAGTAGACAATACTTGCCTGTAATTGTCACTAAATCCTTTTACTGACAATTGATGGTGGTTGTAATTTTCTTTTCAATTACTTCTAAGGTGAAGGACCTTATATGGTTTACATTTCTTCTTAGGTTCAGACTCTATCATCGTTCTTGATCCAGTTCCCAAAGAAGATTATAATCTGAGGTAATTGCATTTTATTCCCTTCAATAAATTGGTGCATCGAGAGTGCAATCTTTAAAATTGAGAACATGTATTTTTTTTTTTTTTTTTTTCATTGGGCGGGAGGGAATGCTGGTTTTCAAATTTAAAAGGAATATCTTACCGATTGCTTCCAGCAGGCAGTGGAGCGTGGAAGGCATTGATGCATACCACCACAGGTCCTTGCGCTCTGCTGCCCGCCGGAAGCAATCTGTATTGCTGTATCTGGTGAGTGTGTGGGTGTACGTTACATCGCAGGTTCTCCCGTTCGGCGTCGTAGTATGAATGATTGTGGGGCTTCAGTCTTTTCTTTTGGGAGTGTCTGCTTTCTACAATGACGTGTCCTGTAGTATTCTTTAACTTTTTTTAGCTACATGGACATTTCATTATTGAACTGCAACTAAGGTTTATTTTCAGGGTAGGGCTTATATTTAAGCCTTACGCTGAATATTCCTGCTAGGGCTTATTTTCAGAGCAGATGATGATTTGGGTAAATTCTGTATTTTCAGAAACTAATCTTGGATGAGCCTCACATCCTACAGTCTCCAGTGTCCAACACATGTAGGATGTGGAGCTGCCAGGACAGAACTCCTTAAAATGGGGACTTGCTTGTAATTTGTATTTGCTTTTATCTTTGTAACCATCATGTAAATGGCTTCATTGCACAGCTGATATGTTGATTGTGCCCAATCAGTGCATACCATTTTACTTGTTTAAATTCACTAACTTTTTTCTTATTGTATTTTTGTACACTTTTGAGATTTGGGTACGGACTTTTTGAAGTTACAGGTTTACGCCCCAAGACTGTGAGTGGGAACTGCTGCTGAGTATTAGTGGCCACTAGCACTGGACACTGGGAGGATTTAAGGGACTATTGGGAAAAATAAACTAGGCACTATAAGGGATATGTAGCAGTAATATTTAGACATTTATAGAACCGCCCATTCAGGTGTGTCCAATCTGCTGCCCTGCATTGGTTATATAGCATTAAAAATATTTGTTCCTCGGCTTACAGTATATATTAGAATTTTTTTTTCTTTAGTTTGTTGGCAGGTCTATCTTAAAATTCATCTGTGTATTATTTGTTTGTCCCTTTGACCTTAGCATTCTTGGTTGTGGGTTTGGGTTTTTTTTTTTTTTCATTTTTGGGAGAGCCACTGCCATTCTCCTCAGTTGGGGCATTATCTCCCCAAAAACTAAAGTATTGCCAGTCCAAAATGTGACATGCTGGATGTTTGATTCCCCTAAGTTGTGAGGCGTTAATGTGTCGAGTCCGCTGATATCTGTGCAATTTAAAGGGAAGGTGTCGTCCAAAAAAAAAAAATTCAATAACTGAAAAAATGTAAAGTTTTAATGTTTTGTTTAAATATTTGTTTTTATTTGAGCAAAATGTAAAAAAATAAAAAATTAAGTTTGATATTTTCCACTGTTAAACACTAGGGGGAGCAGCTTCTGAAATCCTACTGTAGAAAAAGCCTGGATTACAGCTGCAGTAAAGTGGGCAGAATCTGCTGTCCTGTGTGTGATGTCACAGCTCCCCTCTCAATCTGGGTGTTTCCAAAGGAACAGAGAATGAAATTTAGGATCACAGTGCGGAGCCATTTTGTTGGTGACCAGAAATGTCTAAAATGTCACGGACAGCTGGAGTCTCACCCAGGATAGGATTAGATACAGCAACTCAGCAGACAGTATCACACAGGATAGGATTAGATACACGGCTCAGCAGACAGTATCACGGTACACACAGGCTGACAGGTGGAAGTGGAGGTTTTGAGCGGGGGGTGTTCTTGGAGACTTTAGCAGCAGCGGTACTCAAATGCAGAGGCACACAAACCCGCGGCGGCGGGGGGTGTCATTGGAGATGGTAATGGCGGGTGAAGGGGAGGCGGCCTGTACTCACACATTTTGGCGGTTGACAGGGGTAAAGTGGAGCAAACTGCACACGCTGTGAGCTCCACAATGATGGCGCTGATCTCCTCCCCCCACTGTGATCTGGACAGCCCAGGGGGCGCATCCAGGTCACAGCAGACTCCTACTCTAACGTTACTAAATGGGGTCGGAACCCGACCACTGTTCTCTAAGCACAGGGGCTGCCATAAAGGAGTAACTATCATTACACACAGCAAATTAGAATGAAATAAAAACTAAGTAGTGATTTTAATTTTGTATTAATACTTTTTATCACTTTTTTTTAATACAAAAATAAAAAATAGCGACACCTTCCTTTTAAGGGACATTAGCTTTCACTTTGTTTGGGGATATTTAAAGTTGTCCACCACTTTAACATTGAGGTTGTATCCTTAAGATAGGTTATCAATGTCTGATGGGCCGTGGTTGGATGCCCACCCCCCACCAATCAGCTGATCTTTGTGCTGCCTGCAGGCGGCTGGAAATGCTCAGTTCCGGAGCTGCCCTATACTCTTATCCAAAGACTCAGCAGCTCTAGAACTGAGCATTTCCAGCCGCCGGCACTGAACAGCTGATCAGACATTGATGACCTATCCCAATGTAAAAGTAGTGACCAACCAAAGTTTTATTTAATGCTGTGAATAAAGTCTAAGTATTGTAGTATTGCAATAAAACGTATTAACCAAGTTTAGCGAGCTCGTGAATGCTTTTAAATCTGAAAAGTTTGTTTTATCTCCACTTTTAGCCGTACAGTCTTCCCCACAGATTTATGGATTAAAGAAATGTAAGTAAAATTTCTACAGGTACATAATATAAAAATAAAATAAAACAAATATATTATAAATAAATTTGTGTTTTATAGTGCCAGCCGCTATGATCCAAGAGCAAGAGAACGGAATAGACAAATAGAAGAACAAAAAGCTCTTACACTAAAGTTTCAAAACCAGGTAACTTATTTTATATTTTTTTTTTTTGCTTTAAATGTACATAATTTATATATAAACCTACTTTCTTGCAGTAGAATCCACATATTTGCTGATAAATGTAGGCATTGCACAGTAAGATATACACTACTCACAAGAAGTTAGGGTATTTGGCTTTCAGGTGAAATTTCAGGATGATCCTAAAATCCCCTCTAACCTCAGGTGAACTTAGTGACCTTCTCTAAACTTCTGAATGCACATGTCCAACTATTAAATGTTTCAGTACTTTTTGCACAACTTGCTGTTTTCTAGCATGCTGTTTGATCCATAATTCGCCCAATAAATGTCAGGGTTTAATTAGAATTGGTATTTAAACAGTTCTCGTCATGCAGTTTTCATTTCTTTATCGTTCCTTATGGGAGACCCAAACCATGGGGTGTATAGCTTCTGCCTCCGGAGGACACACAAAGTACTACACTCAAACGTGTAGCTCCTCCCTCCGGGCTATATACACCCCCTGGATGACAATCTAACCAGTTCAATGCTTTGTGTTTCAGGAGGTACACACACTTGCATTCTCTGATATTTTTTTTTTCATTTTTATTTTAATTTTAAAGATTTGGAAGAAAAGTGGGTCCAGTCGGGACTCCCGGCATGTCCCTTCACACCCCACTCTGTCGGCGGTGCTGTTAAGGTTGACTTATAAGGCTGGAGCCTTCACATGCCGCGCTCCTTCACATCCTCTTAGAGGCTCTGGGTTGAAGTGGGAGCCTCCACGGTCCTCTCTGCTTGCAGAAGACCGGTCTCCATCCGCAGCCCTGTCTGGTTCCTGCTGGAAGGAGCGTTCACCCCCTGGCATGGCCCTGCGTCTCAAAGCTAAGTATTGAGACGTTTTTCAGGGGTCCCGGGTATTTTCACTAGGGGGACAGTATGTGTTGTATCGTTACTGTAAATTCCGGCCGGTTCTGGGGGTTTCCCCTGAGAACCGCGCCGAAGGTGCCTGCTCGTCGGCCGCACTTTAAAATCTAGGCCCCGGCTTCAGTTTGGGCCTAGTTTCGGTTTCGGCTCATGTCATGCATACAGTATGCATAGCGTGGCGCCGCCTACCGCTCGGCCAGCAGAGGGGAGGACACTCCTCTCTGCCAGAGCCAAGCACATACCCACATTGTGATGCCTGTGCTAATATGGTTGTGTCTCAGCCTGGAGCCTCCTCAGGGGTCCCTCTGGCTGCTCCGGCCCCGGTGGCTGAACCCCCGGCTTGGGTAGCTTCCTTCTCACAAGCTATTTCCCAGTCTTTTGCCGACTCCATGGGGCAGTTGTCCCGGACACTGCTGTCCATGCATCAGCCCCCTTCTCAGGGTGCCTCTGCTGCTCCGAGCTCTGCAGAGCTCTGAGCATGTCCTAGGACCCCGTCCCCCTAAACGGAGACGCAGGGACCCTTCTCCTTCCTCGTCCCACGGCTCTGATTCACGAGCCGAGGTGCAGGGCGAGGAGGACTCGTTTACTGTGGGCTCAGACGCTACCTCTATGTACCCCATTGACTTGTCTGAGGGTGATGCGGATGTCAGTGACTTGATTGCGTCCATTAACTCTGTTCTGAACCTCAACCCACAAGAGTCAGAGGAACAACCCTCTCTGGTAGAGGTACACCAGTTTACCTCTCCTAAGAAACCTAGGAGTATGTTTTTTAACCACTCCAGCTTTCACACCACTGTTACCAAGCCCAGGGCCTGTCCTGACAAACGTTTTCCGAAGCGTAGTTCAGATGACCGTTTTCCTTTTCCACCAGAGGTGGTTAAGGAATGGGCACAGTCCCCAAAGGTAGACCCTCCGGTGTCCAGAATCTCAGCCCGCACAGTCGTAGCTGTGGCTGATGGCACTTCTCTTAAGGATCCCACTGACCGCCAGGTTGACCTTCTGGCCAAGTCTGTATATGAGGCGGCAGGAGCCTCGTTCTCCCCGTCTTTTGCGGCAGTGTGGGCTCTTAAGGCAGTCTCTGCCTCTCTGGCGGAGATGCATTCCCTCACCAGGGACTCTATTCCTGAGACGGATGTCTTAACTTCTCAAGCTTCGGCTTTTGCATCCTACGCCATGTCTGCCATCCTGGAGGCTTCTCACCGCACGGCGGTGGCCTCCGCTAACTCCCTCGCGATCCGCAGGATCTTGTGGCTTCGAGAGTGGAAAGCAGACGCTTCCTCTAAGAAGTACCTTGCGAGTCTCCCTTTTGCTGGGTCCCGGCTGTTTGGGGAGCAGCTGGATGACATAATTAAGGAAGCTACTGGCGGGAAGAGTACTTCCTTGCCACAAACTAAAGCCAAGAAACCAGTCCAGGGCAGGAACCAATCGAGGTTTCGTTCCTTTCGTTTCTCTAACTGGTCATCCTCTAAGCCCTCGACCTCGTCCACTACCACAGCCAAGGATCGTAAACCCAACTGGCGCGCGGAGCCGCTGCCACTAAGGCAGCCTCCTCTTGACTATCTGGCTGCGCCAGCAACGTCCTTGGTCGGTGGCAGGCTCTCCCACTTTGGCGACGTGTGGTTTCAACACGTCTCCGATCAGTGGGTGCGGGATATCATCTCCCACGGCTACAGGATAGAATTTTCTTCCAGCCCGCCAAACAGATTTTTTTCTGTCCACCCCCCCCCCTGCTCCAAAGCCGCCGCCTTCTCTCAGGCCGTGGCATCCCTGCAGGCCAACGGTGTAATTGTTCCTGTTCCCGCCTGGGAACGGTTCAGCGGTTTCTACTCAAACCTCTTTCTAGTCCCAAAAAAGGACGGTTCCTTCCGGCCCATCCTGGTTCTCAAGCTTCTCAACAAGCATGTTCAGGTGCGGCACTTTCGCATGGAATCTCTGAGATTGGTCATTGCCTCAATGACCCAAGGAGATTTTCTGGCATCCATCGACATCAGAGATGCCTATCTGCATGTGCCTATTGCGGTTTCACACCAGCGTTGGCTACGCTTTGCAATCGGAAAGGAACATTTCCAATTCGTGGCTCTCCCCTTCGGCTTAGCCACGGCTCCTCGAGTATTCACCAAGGTCATGGCAGCAGTGGTTGCGGTCCTGCACCTCCAGGGGTTGGCAGTGATTCCTTACCTGGACGACCTTCTAGTCAAGGCCTCATCCAGTGCAGACTGCCAGCGGAGTGTCTCTCTCACTCTCGCCACGCTAGTTCAGTTCGGGTGGCTTGTCAACCTGCCCAAGTCCACTCTGACCCCGACCCAGGTGCTTTTGTACCTAGGGATGCAATTCGAGACTCTGCCGGCACTTGTCAAGTTGCCCTTAGTCAAACAGCAGTCCCTTCGGCTGGCGGTGCGCTCTCTGCTGAGGCACCGCCGTCATTCCATCAGACACCTCATGCAGGTGCTGGGTCAGATGGTGGCGTCAATGGAAGCGGTTCCCTTTGCCCAGTTCCATCTGCGTCCCCTGCAGCTGGACATTCTCCGCTGTTGGGACAAGCGGACTTCTTCCTTGCACAGGTTGGTGGCTCTGTCATCACAGACCAGGGGCTCCCTTCAGTGGTGGCTTCGGCCCCTCTCTCTGTCACAGGGACGCTCCTTCCTGACTCCGTCCTGGGTGATCCTCACCACGGATGCCAGCCTTTCCGGTTGGGGAGCAGTATTTCTCCATCACAGGGCACTTGGACTCCGTCCGAATCAGCCCTCTCGATCAATGTGCTGGAGATCAGAGCTGTGTTTCTAGCTCTCCTAGCCTTTCACCACCTGTTGGCGGGCAGGCACATTCGAGTTCAGTCGGACAACGCGACAGCGGTTGCCTACATCAATCACCAGGGCGGGACTCACAGCCGTCTGGCGATGTTGGAGGTTCAACGAATCCTCCAGTGGACGGAGGACTTCAAGTCCACCATATCTGCAGTCCACATCCCAGGCGTGGAAAACTGGGAGGCCGATTACCTCAGCCGTCAAACCGTGGACAGCGGCGAGTGGGCCCTGCATCCGTCAGTGTTCAGATCAATCTGCCGCAAGTGGGGCACTCCGGAAGTGGATCTCATGGCATCCCGGCACAACAACAAGGTTCCGGTTTACATGGCTCGCTCCCACGATCCTCAAGCCTTCGCAGCAGACGCACTGGTTCAAGATTGGTCTCAGTTCCGTCTGGCCTATGTGTTTCCCCCTCTAGCGCTCTTGCCCAGGGTTCTGCGCAAGATCAGAATGGAGGGCCGTCGAGTCATACTCATTGCTCCGGACTGGCCCAGGCGAGCTTGGTACCTAGACCTGCTCCGTCTGTCCGTAGAGGTGCCGTGGCATCTCCCGGACCGCCCAGACCTTCTCTCTCAAGGTCCGTTCTTCCGCCAGAATTCTGCGGCTCTCAGATTGACGGCGTGGCTCTTGAGTCCTGGATCCTGACGGCTTCAGGCATTCCCTCTGAGGTCATCTCCACCATGACTCAGGCTCGGAAGTCTTCTTTGGCCAAGATTTACCACAGGACTTGGAGGATTTTCCTGTCCTGGTGTCGCTCTTCCGACCATGCCCCTTGGCCGTTCTCCTTGCCGACCATCCTGTCTTTTCTACAGTCTGTTCTACAGCTAGGACTGTCCCTCAATTCCCTCAAGGGACAGGTGTCTGCTCTGTCGGTCTTGTTCCAGCGGCGTATCGCCCGACTGGCCCAGGTGCGCACCTTCATGCAGGGCGCATCTCACATCATTCCTCCTTACTGGCGGCCCTTGGATCCCTGGGACCTTAATCTGGTCCTCACGGCCTTACAGAAACCTCCCTTTGAGCCTCTCAGGGAGGTTCCCTTGTTTAGACTTTCACAGAAAGTTGTTTTTCTAGTAGCCATAACTTCTCTCAGGAGAGTTTCTGATTTGGCTGCGCTCTCTTCGGAATCCCCCTTTTTGGTGTTTCACCAAGACAAGGTGGTTCTTCGTCCGACTCCGGACTTTCTCCCTAAGGTGGTGTCTCCCTTCCACCTTAACCAGGACATTTCATTGCCTTCTCTTTGTCCGGCCCCTGTGCATCGCTTTGAGAAGGCGTTGCATACTTTGGATTTGGTGCGAGCGCTCCGAATCTATGTGTCACGCACCGCCGTTTTTAGGTGGTGTACCTCACTTTTTGTGCTAACCACTGGTCAGTGCAAGGGTCTCGCTGCTTCTAAACCGACCCTAGCTCGTTGGATCAGGTCGGCTATCACCGATGCCTACCAGTGTTCTCAGGTGCCTCCCCCGCCAGGGATTAAGGCGCACTCGACCAGAGCTGTCGGTGCATCCTGGGCTTTCAGGCACGGCTTGTTTACTTACCGTAAATTCTTTTTCTTATAGTTCCGACATGGGAGACCCAGCACCCTCCCTGTTGCCTGTTGGCAGTTTTTTGTTCCGTGTGTTTCACCGGCTGTTGTTAGTAGACAGAGTTCCGGCTATTCCGAGTTTTACTCTATCTCTACTTATGGGTGGATGTCCTCCTTCAGCTTTTGCACTGAACTGGTTAGATTGTCATCCAGGGGGTGTATATAGCCCGGAGGGAGGAGCTATACGTTTGAGTGTAGTAATTTGTGTGTCCTCCGGAGGCAGAAGCTATACACCCATGGTTTGGGTCTCCCATGTCGGAACTATAAGAAAAAGAATTTACGGTAAGTAAACAAAATTCTCTTTTTTTACATCATGAGACTAAGGGGGGCTTTGCACATTGCGACATCGCTACTGCGATTCAGTCAGGGTCAAATCGTAAGTTACGCACATCCGGCGCCGGTAACGACGTCGCAACGTGTAAAGCCTAGAAGCACCGATAAACGATCGCAAGAGCGTCGAAAATCGGTGATGTGTGTAGTGTCGGTCATTTCCATAATTTCGCTGCAGCGACAGGTACGAGGTTGTTCCTCGTTCCTGCGGCAGCACACATCGCTGTGTATGAAGCCGCAGGAGCGAGGAACATCTCCTTACCTGCGTCCCGCCTGCAATGGGGAAGGAAGGAGGTGGGCGGGATGTTTACGTCCCGCTCATCTCCGCTCCTCTGCTTCTATTGGCCGCCTGCCGTGTGACGTCGCTGTTATGCTGCACGACCCGCCCCTTGCGATGTCACAGCGTGCAAAGTACCCCTAAGACGACACCTAACAATTGATCAACAGTACCTCGCCATTGTGACGCTTTAAGCGGGATGTTCTTAGACAGACGTGGCCCCTGAGCTTGATGTCTATCATTAGCAGGTTGTAACAGACTGGAATAATCACAAAGGCATAAAAGTGGACATCCTTTGGCCACATGCCACACTGATCACCATTTCATTGTGAACAATGTGCCCTTAGGAACAGGATTATGGATGCCACACTATTCTGGGCACATTTAACCCCTTAACGACCCCTGACGTACTGGGTACATCATGGATCGTATGCGGTTAATTCCCGCTCCCTGCCGTAGGGAGGCGGCGGCGATCCGCGCACATATTGGCTGTTTTCAACATCTGATGTGTGCCTGCTAGTCGTGGGTGGAATCTCTTCCACCCGCGACTATTAACCCCTTAAGTCTCGCTGCCAAAATCTGGCAGCGAGATGTATATGCACGCCGCCATTGACTTACCCCTCCCCCATTGGAAGTCACGTGACTTCTGGTGGTTGCCATGGTAGCACAGGGTCATGTGATGACGTCTGTAGCTAACATGAGTCATTTCTCTCAATACCAAAATACAGCCGGCATTGAAAGTAAAGCAGCGTATCTGCAGATCTTAGCTCTGTAGCTGTGATCTGGAGATATGGCAGAGCAATCAGATTGCTGATCGCTATAGCCCCCTAGGGGGACAAGTAAAATAAAAAAAAGTAAAAAAAAAAAGTTTTAAAAAAATAAAAAGTTCAAATCACCCCCCCTTTCACCTTATTGAAAATTAAAGGGTTAAAAAATAAAAAATATGCACATTTGAAATCAACGCGTTCAGAAATGCCCGATCTTTCAAAATATAAAATCAATTTAATCTGATCACTAAACGTCTTAGGCTGCTTTCACACTACGTCTTTTTAACATGCGTCCTGAACGTTTTTAACGCAGAAACGGATCCAGTGCAAATGCGTTTTCATTTCAATGCATTTGCAATGGACTTGCGTTAACATGCGTTCACCTGCGTTTGCGTGCGTTATAGTGAGGATCCAGCGACTTGCAGTTTTTTAACATCTTTCAAAAACGCTACTGGTAGCGTTTTTGAGCTGCGTCCAACTTCTGCAAATTGCTGGATCCTGACTAAACAGCACGCAAACGCATGTGAACGCTGGCATGCTGATAGACAGGATCCTGCTTGCTCTACTGAGCATGCCCAGAAACCAGCCTCCGTGATCAGTCTATCTCTCTACTCCCTCTGTCTCTCTCCCCCTCTCTCTCCTCCACCTGAGAGCTGCGGACACTCATAACCAAGGTAAATATCGGGTAACCACTTCTCTTAGTTACCCGATGTTTACGTTGGTAACGTGTGCAGGGAGCCCGGCTCCTAGCAGCTGCAGACGCTTGTAACCAAAGTAAATATCGCGTATCCAAGCAAGTATACCCGATGTTTACAATGGTTACGAGTCTCGCAGCTGTCAGATGCCGGCTCCCAGTCTGGCACGTTTAGTTCCCCTCACTCTCGATCACATGACTCCAATGCCCGCCCCTAAACATCCAGTGACAGGATCCTGCAAAGTAACACATGCGTTTGCATGCATTTTTTGCTGTAAAAGCAGGATCCACTTTTGCAGCAAAAAAACGTTCAGGACGCATGTTAAAAAGACGTAGTGTGAAAGCAGCCTTAGCGGCAAAAAAATCCAAACGCCAAAATTACGTTTTTTTGTCGCCGCAAGTTTTGCGCAAAACGCAATAACAGGCGATCAAAATGTAGCATCTGTGCAAAAATGGTACTGTTAAAAATGTCAGCTCGAGACGCAAAAAATAAGTCATCAATGAGCCATAGATCCCTAAAAATGAACGCTACGGGTTTTGGAAAATGGCGCAAAACGTGCGCCACTTTTATTGGACAAACTTTTGAATATTTTTAACCCCTTAGATACAAGTAAACGTATACATGTTTGGTGTCTACAAACTCGCACCAACCTCAGGCATCACACCCACACATCAGTTTTATCATATAGTGAACACTGAATAAAATACCCCAAAAACTATTGTGCGATCACACTGTTTTTGCAATTTTTCCGCACTTGGATTTTTTTGCCGTTTTTCAGTACACTATATGGTAAAACTTATGGTTCCATTTATAACTACAACTCGACCCGCAAAAAGAAAGCCCTTATATGGCAAGATTGACGGAAAAATAAAAGTTACGGCTCTCGGAAGAGAGGGGAAAAAAGCCCCGGAAAAAACGCAAAATGCCTGTGGGCTGAAGGGGTTAAGGGAGGTGAGAGGCTCCCAAGTGTCATTTTTGGCCATTCAAAACTATTTCAATCAGCGTGGTCTGTCAGACG